>NW_005842008.1:1735172-1748594 GCF_000455745.1 Alligator sinensis
TACACAAATGCCAGGAGCTTGGGGAATAAACAGGAGGAACTTATTCTCCTGCTAAATGCAAATAACTATGATGTCATTGGGATAACGGAGACCTGGTGGGACTCTACCCATGACTGGGCCATGGGTATAGACAGCTATACCCTGTACAGGAGGGATCGAGTGGACAAAAGGGGCGGGGGCGTAGCTCTCTATGTCAAGGAAAGCTATGCGTCCCTACAAGCCGACATTGGCACCCATGGTGGACGACTTGAGACCCTCTGGCTTAAAATTTGTGGGGAACACGGCACAGGGGATACTATGGTGGGAGTCTACTACAGGCTCCCTATCCAGGGTCAAGACCTTGACCAGGAGTTCACCAGGAAATTGACTGAGGCCGCACGCTCCTGGTGCACGGTTGTCATGGGAGACTAACTATGCAGACATCTCGTGGGAGGAGCGCTCAGCCAAATCTGAGCGGTTGCAAAGCTTTCTCTCATGCATGGATGACCTCTATTTGATGCAGGAAGTCTACGGGCCAACAAGAGGTAAAGCGCTGCTTGACCTCATACTGGCAACTGGGGATGACCTAATCAGTGACCTAACAATCAAAGGGAAGCTGGGTGACAGTGACCATGAGGTGATCACCTTCACCATCTGCCGGAAAGCTGGCAAGTCAGTCAGTAATACAGAAGTCCTCGACTTCAGGAAAGCTGACTTTGACAAGCTTAGGAGGCATGTCAGATAGGCCCTAAAGGGCTACAACCCAAAGGAGAGGGAAGTTCAGGATGAGTGGATGCTCCTCAAGGGAGCAATCGTGGATGCGCGAGCAAAATCCATCCTGTTTCAGAGGAAAGGCAGAAAAAGGGCACAGCAGCCCCCTTGGCTCTCCAGGGAACTGGTGGACCTCCTGCGTCTTAAAAGGAAAATCTACAAAGGATGGAGGACTGGAACCACCACCAAGGAGGAATACTCTGCTCTGGTCTGGACCTGCAGAGAGCAAACGAGGAAAGCCAAGGCTGCGATGGAACTCCAACTAGCTACAAATATCAAGGACAATAAAAAGTCCTTTTTCTAGGTATGTGGGGAGTTGGAGGAAAAGCAAGGGCAACATTGGACCCCTGCTAAACCAGATGGGACAACTGATAACCGATGCCCAGGAAAAACTGAACTTGCTAAGTGGGTACTTTGCATCAGTTTTTAACCGTCCCATGGGATGCCCCTGCCCACTGTGGGTCAGGGAGGCCCAGGTGAGGGAGATTCCTTACCCTCCATCAAAGCTGACCTCGTGAAGGAACACCAATGCGATGTTGCAGCTGGTAAAGTGAACAAAACTCTGGCTTGCATCCATAGATGGTTCTCAAGCAAATCTCAGGACATCATCCTCCCACTGTTTTCGGCCTTGGTGAGGCCGCAGCTGGAGTACTGCATCCAATTTTGGACTCCACAATTCAAGAAGGATGTGGAGAAGCTTGAGAGGGTGCAGAGGAGAGCCACATGCATGATCAGAGGTCAGGAAAACAGACCTTATGATAGGCTGAGGGCCATGGGACTCTTCAGCCTGGAAAAGCACGGGCTTGGGTGATCTGGTGGCCACCTATAAGTTTATCAGGGGTGCTCATCAGGATCTGGGGGAAAGTCTGTTCACCAGAGTGCCCCAAGGGATGACAAGATCGAACAATAACAAACTCTGCCATGACCGATTCAGGCTGGACATAAGAAAGAACATCTTCACTGTCCGAGCCCCCAAGGTTTGGAATAGCCCGCCGCTGGAGGCAGTTCAAGCACCCACTTTGAATGCCTTCAAGACACATTTGGATGCTTATCTTGCTGGGATCCTATGATCCCTGCTGACTTCCTGCCCCTGGGGCAGGGGGCTGGACTCTGATCCTCCAGGGTCCCTTCCAGCCCAAATGTGTATGAAATCGAAAGAGATTGTTTCTTTAGCCTCTTACTGTTATAATTAAATCTACAGCTCTTTCAGATTCATAAAACAATTAGCTTTTTTTATCATGTTGATAGTGCAGTGGTTCACTGAAAGTTACTTAGATATCTGAGTTGATATTCCTCCGAGTTAATGTGTCTAGCTTGAAATAAAAGCAGTCTGCAGGGATATGAAATAGGAGCTACATTTTCAGGAGCAGCTAATGGACAGTAGAATTGCAGAAGAAAGGATCACTTGATTAGTAGAACATCAAGACCATTAGAAAAGGAGAGAGGATTGTTAACACCTGTGGAATGAAGAGTTTAGAAGAAGTGAAGTAGAATATCATGAGCCATGAAGTCATTTGGTTCCCTCACTGCTGCTTGCTGTTGCCACTGACAGGCATTTGGTTTTAAAATTTGGGTGGAGCAGGAATCAAAGGTGGGTGCAACTAGGTATATCCTTGCCTCGAGGAATGTCATAGGCTTGTCTAGCCTAGTGCAGTGGTTCTCAACCTTTTTTGTACCAGGACTTGTTTGTAAACATCAGTGGCCAGTCCCAGCCCAGTGCCACTCACTCCTGACCTGCTGCCCTCAGCCCCCTTGTGTGTGGGGCACTGGGGGGGGACATGTAGGGGGCATTGGGGAGCCCCAAGCAGCCTCTTGCAGGGTGGAACCCTGCCAGCCTGCAAGGGAAAAGCCACAGTTTCCTGTGTTTTTCTCCTTTAAAGAAGAGTCCATTTTTAAAGTTTGTACAAATTCTTTTTGATATATTCTTGCAACTCACTTTTGGGTTGCAACCCATGGGTTAAGAAATGCTGGTCTAATCATGTACACCTTCAAGACTTAGCTCAGTTCTTTCCCCACCTAGTATTTTCTTCATAAGGATGGCAACATGTTTTTCTTTCACACTGAGACAGCCACAAATGGAAAAATAGGAATTTTCACTTTCCCTTACCTAAAGCCAAAGCATAGAACACAGTACAAAATGCACTAATTGGAAAGCCCAAGTCCTTTATAACTGTTTGTCTACACCCCCAGTCTGTAATCTGGAATCTGTAGTACTTCTCTCTGTCTTGTCTAGTAATATTGGGAAGGGTTTATTCTTCACCGTTTTTACTGTCTAGTATACTTTTAAAACACAGACACCACCATGCTCTCACTTGCCCTCTGCCTTTGACTTATCAAATGGGAGCTGCCTGCTCCTGTTTCAGTGCTTGGCCTACTCCCTAGGAAGAGCATCCTGTCTGCTAAATTTGACAACTCTCTCACCCTTGGGAATGTGATGCCACCTAACACTATGCATTCACTTACCTATTATTAAAACATGCATACCGCAATCACCTCTTCCTATATCACTGATAAACCCCATTGCAAGAAGATCATCAGTACTGTTAATGACAGCCAATGCAATACAGTGCTGAAACTATGATGTTCTTCATCTCTTGGCTCCCACAGCTCTTGTTTGATCTCGCATCTAAGACCAAATCTCGCATCTGCTGTCACATTCACTCCTCTGCCAAGCTGATCCAGCCAATTGCTTGTCCATTCACTATAGCTACCATGAATGCTGCTAGGCCTTGCACGTAATATCTGTTGTTTACTACCAAATCCTAGGAGTAGAGTTCTAGTTGCATGGATGTAGAGTCTGGTTTCCAGAGGCTTTTTTTTAAATACCTTAACTTTACTTTCTGTTTTTTCAAAAGCTTGTATTTTGCTTAAAACTACTTTCTGGATGGCAGGAGATGCCACAGGACAACTTGAACATTGGGTTCTTGGTGTGTGCTTTTCACTGAATTTCTATCTTTGTTTAAATGACAGAAAAACACTAATAATCATGAGAGTGGTTGGGTTTGTAGATTTGTCATGGAGATGCTGATGTGGCTAGGCAGACTTGAAGAAGGGGATGCAATTCCTGAGAGCTTTCCCATGCCTGTACACTTTGTTATAGTAGAATGAGGGCTATGATTGCATGCTTAAATGTTGGAAGCATGTAGATGTTCACAGGCCAAGGAGAGGAGTCTCAATCATGACCTGACAGGTTTATTATGTGGTGATGATGGTTATGGTAATGAGTTTGTGAGAGAAATTTGGTCTTTGTTTCTTGTTCCTAATCCTTCGTGACATCTAGCTTTCTACCACCACTTCCAACTTGCTGCCCTGTTCTTGACTCACAAATCCATTAACATTTTAGAAGTCATTAGCATGGAAAGAGTCATTTCTTGCTATTAGAAGTCTTCCACTGTTGTACATTTGCATCACAGGCAATAGTTTCCCAGGTGGTTGCACACTTCCAGGTTTTTGTAGCTGTGGCCCTTTACTAGACAGTACTTCCCCACCCTTACCTGACCCTGCTTCAGCCAGGCCTCCCAGTCATGCTTGAGTCTCATAATCAACCCCTTGCATCTATCCAATTTCCATGCCACATGCGATGGTGGGGTATATCTTAAATTTGTATTTCTTTGTTTTCAGAAGCTTAAATTTGCATTCCCTTCATGCCTGAAGAAGGATGATTGCACCCGAAAGCTTGCTAAGAACTTTTTTCCAACTACTCAGTTGGTCTAATAAGAGAGATCACATCGGCTCAAAAAAACCTTGCCTGCCCATTCCTTTTACAACTTTCCTAGGTCTTGACTCAAATGGGAGTCAGGAAGAGGTGTTGGAAAAGTTGGACATCAGAGCCTCCAAAGATCCTGGCATGTGAAGAGGCGGACAGAGAGAAGAGCTTAAAGCTCCAGAATTGCTGATGGGAATTGTGGGGGGAGAGGCACAGGGAGAGCTCCTAAGATCCCAGCTGCAGGAATGGGGTCTTCACCCAGATCCCAAGTGTCACTCTTTTATCTATCAGTAGAGTCATACTCTTTGAATGTTGCACTTAATACTGTTTCTCCAAAAAGGTATGAGAAAATATGTACTGGCTAGATTCCACATCAAACTAGTGAGAACCTTTGGGGCACAATCAAAGCCATGGTCTGATCCCTAGGTGTGCACAAACAAGATCACTAGACTGTCAGCCATTAAATGTTGTATTTTGAGGGGCTATATCTTGATAACCCATAGTGCAAAGACCTCCCTCTCTGCCACACAGATCTCTAACAATATTCTGCCACCCCATATCACACTAAGGTTATGGAGCCATGCATAAATGAAGTAAAATTACAGCATTTGCCCATGTGAATGTTTTGTAGCAAATATGAGGTTACTCTCCTCTTTTACACAGAGGTAGGTTACCTGTCATCTCTTCTGATACAAGTACATGTGCATGGACAGCTAGCAGGGAATAGTTGTTGTGTGTAAGTTCACACGTTGGCTCATGTCAGTAACTTATTTGTCAAAATTGAAGGAAAGCCAAGAAACCACAGATTTTGGAGTGTGTAAGAGTGGACTTTTAAACTGGGAAGTAGTGGTGTGGAGTTGCCCTCAGCGAAATGAGGCTGCCTCATGGAGACATACAACTGAAACAGTAGTTCTGAGAGGAGATGTGAACTGCTCTCTTCTTTTGGGTGTGTTTTCATTCTTTTTTCTTAGTGTTGAGAGCCTGTGCTAGTAATCAGTGGGCCTCAGCTCCCCATGCTGGTCTCAGCACAATATACTTTTAGCATCATACCTAGTCTTAGCTCCTCACACAGAGGGGTCAAGGCTTCCCTAGATGGTGAGGGAAGCCTTTGGGTTACGTGGAGGGCAGGAGATAGTTTTAGAAACCCAAAAGACATTCATCCCTCAACCAGGCATGTGAACAGAGGACAAGTTAGGGCTCCCCTATTGGGGGCGGGGGGATGGTAAGAGAGCCACACTTCAGGAGGATATAGGACCACCAGAACCTAGGCTGTGTGTGGATCCAGGAGAGTAAGATGCCTCCAGCAGTAATGGCATTCAGGTTCTGTCACGTGGAGAAGAGTGGCTCAGACACCCCTGCATGGTACAACTGTGAAGTGCTGATTCATGTGGGTCTGGACAAGAAAAGGGAGTTGTTCCCTGCTTGTATAGGGGACTGAGAAATGTGGTTCGACACACCTGCAAGGTAAGGGAAATGGCAAATCCCAGGTTGGGGCAGCAGGAGAGAGTGATCACCCAAGAGGGACTTGGCTCCTACATTTTAGCACATGTTTGTCCATATGTTGGCCTTCAGGGTCTTCTCCTCTGCTGTCCCCCTTCCCTCCCTGTCTGTGTTCTCAGCACATCCTCAAACCCTTCTCCCCACTTTTTCCCTTCCTGCTTTCAAGCATTTGCATAAACAAGTTCAGTTGTTTTTTAAGCACTTTGTAGTCTTTCTCTCTTTCTTGTAATCAGATTATACATTCCCAAAGCAAGAGCTCCTTTGACAAGCAGGTACTGCCAAGGTACTTTCCCTTTTCTTCCCTCTGAATTTTTGCCAAATGTGGTTTCAGTCTCTTAGTAGGTAAAATCGTGAGCATGTGAACAAGTTAGTATGAGGTAAATGAGCGAAAGCTACCACAAGCTAGGTGTGTTATCTACCACTAGGTAAGAGCATATACACGAGCAGTTAGTGTGGAGTAGCTGAGGTGCAGTTAAATTCTGTTCATCTTTATCTTGTGGTAACTTGTGCACCCAGATGCAGGTCAGGTTGCATGGCTACTGCATATCCCCTTGAGTCAGTGCATTTTCATGTGAAAACTGGCAAGATCAGAAACTTCTCATCTGCCTACTTCCTGCACGTGCAGAATATATCTTTTTGGGATTAGATATGCACCTGTCTGAGGAGTCCAAATCTTTTTGAAAGCCAGCTTTAATTTTGCTCCATCCAGAGGGCAATGGGTTTAAATTTGTTGAGCAAGTGAAACTATTTTGGGCATGATCAAACTTGTGGTTTTGTCCTTATGTCCTTTCAGTAAGTCAATAAGCAAACCATTTTGTCTACATTTTGTATGATCTAATGAAGTTTATCATGTGTTTTAAAAAAATACTATTTTAGTGTCTGTGTAGATTAAGACTGAAGTGAACTTGCATACAAAGCTGCCTGCAGCCTCTAGGCAATTATCTCCAACTAGGACAAGTATCAGTGTTGGGTGCTCCTTTTAAATAGGTTTAACTAGGATAAACTCATTTTCTAGATTAAACTGAAGTTTTAGGACTAATGGTGTGCTTCTCCCTAGTCCTGTTAGCCTACTACTTGGCCTGGGGGCCAAGTTAAGCACTTGAGGAGTGCAGGTGGCCTGCAGGCCAGCAGTTGGACAGCCTTCAACTGAAATATTGAAGGGCATTAGTGGATCCAGGCTTGGAACAAAGGGGGTATGGCAGCGACATGCTGGTTAGTTCAGAACGCTCACTGTGCATGCGCGGCACAGCCAAAGGGGATGGGACTGTGCCACTGTACCCGTGGGATCTATATCCGTGTGTCTGTTGCTTCCCAGGACCTAGAGATGGGGAGCTGAAAATTGATTAATTGAGTGACTTTGGGTTAATATTTGTGTGTGGTATTAGGTGATATATCCTTAGCTGTGGGCAGAAGGAAGATGTTAAGTAATTATTCAGATCATAACTTAAGTGGGTATAAATAGAACATTTTGTTTTTAATGAGTTGTGTAGTCTATTCCAGCACTGTCTTAAACAGTGGCTCATGATTTAAGGTTAAAATAAGACTGAACTTGTGACTGCCTCAGGGAAAGTTGTGGGCTTGCATAAACACTGTCAGGGAATGAGTCCAAAGCTGAAGTTTGTCTCCAATATTACTGGAGTTCATTGTGCTCCAGTTTGTTTGAGAGTAACCCCCAATTCTCGATACAAAGGGAGAAAAAAAATGTGCTAAGTAGTAGGTACAGAGCAACAGAAGGAAGATTGCACTTAGCTGTCCTGCCTTCACTATTACCCTACACTATTGCTGAGCTCCCATTCCTTCTTGCTCATTTCAGCTTTTTTTAAAGTCAGCTTTAAACAGAGCCAACTTGCCCTCAAAACCAAGTTTCTCAGACTTGTTTGCTTGGAAACAGGCTCCAAATCTTACATGTTGAAAGGTCTTTGTGTAAGTTTATTCAGTTTAATTGAATGGTTTCCTGGTGCCCTTTACAAAATAAAGCAATTACATCTGACTCATGTCCAAGGTTCCTCCCTGCCCCCCCTTTGGATGTCCTTATTTATAACCATTTGTCTGCTATGAAAATCTATTTTTGGCTTACAAAATTCATCAAACTATAATTGATACTAGGCAGAAAGTAGGGCAGAGTGACACCTTTTATAGATGAACTAATTCAGAGGCATATACCAGTGATTCTTAGCCAGGGTGTCTAAAAAAGGTTGAAAACTATTGGCATAAGCGTTCATAAGCAACAGTTTGCTTTGTCAGTTGCTGTGAATGGTCCATTCATAGCAGCTGACAAAGCAAGCTGTTGCCTCCCTGAATTAGTCTATAAGGTGCCACTCTGCCCTGCCTTCTGTCTGATTTCAGAGTAACAGGATTAATCACCTCTCTTGCAACATTAGAGGTGCCATGCATGAGGAAAATGGCCTGCTTTCCTTTTCTGCCCATTTATGATGCAACCATTTTTAGGCATCTTGCGTATATCAGTGTGTCTGCTTTGTTATAGTTAATAGTCAAGCTTTTCATGAATTGTAAAATGTTTCCAGACCGGAGAACTAGGGGGAAACTTATAAATTTGCAAGGGTTCAAAGGTAACCAGATAGGAGGGAAGGGGATTCTTTACAACCTACCTGGTTTTAAGTTTTATTTGAAGAATCTTAAGCATTAAAGAGGTTAGCACTAATCTTCAGCACTACATAAGGTTTGAAATAGATGTGGAGCTCCCAAGTAATCTGTTAGCAAAACTGGGAAGAATGCACTTGATATTGGTTACTTTCTAAAATTAGAAACTGCTTTTTTTTTTTCTTTTTTGGTGATATAGGAAGAGAAGGGGGAAAATCCTCATCAAGCACTACAGACAAGCAAACAACACATTTTAAAACTGTTTTCTGTCTCTGTAAAGGAAAGCAGAAGGCAATGTAGAGTTGCACCTTACAGACTAACTAAAAAAGAATTTAAAGATAGAAATGTTTACAGTTAATTAAGTTGGTGTCTTGACTACAGATTTCAGTGTTAATGCTAATTGAACAATGTTTTCTTTTTTGCAGCACTAGAAAGTTTGGGTTTTGGCTCCTATATCAGTGAGGTAAAAGAAGTCTTACAAGAATGCAAAACAGTAGCACTAAAAAGAAGAAAGGCCAGTTCTCGTTTGGAAAACCTTGGCATTCCAGAAGAAGAACTCTTAAGGCAGCAACAGGAGTTATTTGCAAAAGTAAGTGAGGCAGTGATTTTGATTTTAGTATTTCTGATTAATGCAGACTTTTTTTCCTGCCAGTTACAACAAGCTGTCAGCAAGGTTAGATGAACTAAATACTCTCTGTATTTAGTTCTACAGAAACATATACAGAATTACTCCCCTTTTTCATCATCTGTTTGGGTTTGAAAGATTTTACTGAATCTGACCTTGAGTCATAGAAAAATAATGAAAAAAATGCATTACTTTTCCACCAGGTTGGTGATAGCAAAAACATGCAGCTAAACCAAGTATCTTTGTCATATTTTGTCATAGTTGTGACTTTAAAAAGTTACTGTTACTCTGCATTTCTTTTTCCCCAACACTAACGGTACCTTTTACAGTGATGGAAGCTAATTTGTTCACAATCTGCTTGTGCTCAGTTTTTTGCTCACTGTTACTCAGAGCCTATCAAGCCTCTGTTCAGCTGTTAAGGCTCCTTATGCTGTTACCTACAGGGCCTTACTTCTAATAATAGCCTTGCAGTTGACAAGATGGTAGTGTGTTTCAAGGCTAATAGCACAGAAGTCGACATGTTCTGGAAGGATCAATTGCCCACACAACGTAGTTGGCTATTTTTTATTGCCAAATTAAAATTACTCTGTTATATGCATCTTGTACTCTGATAAATTAGATTTGCTAATCTAAATTCAGGCAGAAGGCAAGACAGTTACACTCTAAAGCAGTGTTTCCCAACCTTTTCCAGCCCAAGGCACACTTACATGAATAAAAATTTTCTGTGGCACACCTGTTAAGGCATTCCCTATCATCATCCATATTGTAGCTCATTGCCATGGCAAAATTCTGCAGCACACCTGTTCATTTCTGACAGCACACTTTTGTGCCATGGCACACTGGTTGGGAAACACTGCTCTAAAGCAGGGGTGGGCAAAATATGGCTCATGGGCCAAATCTGGTCTGCAGATTGATTTTTTTTGTTTTGTTTTGTTTCTTTTTTAATCTAGCCTGCAGGTAGTAGGTGCATGCAGCAGCAGTGGCTACCAGGAGCTGGGCAAGCCATGCTCTGGCTCTGGCCTCTGCTGATGGGTGGCGGCTCTGGCTCAGGCTCTGCTGGCACTGCAAGGGACACTGGGAGATGCAGTTTTGCCCCACATGGTGCCTGGGAGATGCAGTCTAGCCCCTCAGGCCCTGAGTGAGCCACACTTGGGCCCTGGAAGCTCTGGCTTTGGTTGTGATGTGGTGCCAGGTGGGCGGGCAGGGTTGCTTCCTCCCAGCAGCTGCCAGGGCCCAAGCACAGCTCATCCAGCCCCTGTCTGTGTGAGGTGGAGCCTGGCTGCAGGCCTCCTTGCTGTCCCATCTCTACGGATACGGCTGGCTGGGCTGGAGGCGGTGAGGGTGGGGAAGAGAGAGAGAGTGTGCGTGTATGTGCACGTGCGCATGTGTGTGTGTGTGGCCCTCAACAGCTCATCTAAACTTGTTAAGTGGCCCTCCAGCCCAAATTATTGACCATCCCAGCTCTGCCTTCTACCATATATTAAAAAATCATCAGTTTTATGAAGTTGCAGTGATGCATTTTTTTGTTCTTCTGACCAAATCGGTTCATAGATTTCAACCCTTAAAAAATGAGAAATGCCCTTTTCCCCTTCATACTTCTCTTCCTTTTTCCTTGGTGATGCTGTTTAATCACTGGGATTCATTTATGAGTGTTAAGCAAACAAGTTAAATGTATTTCTCCTGGCCTGCCTGAAAAGCAAAACAAGGTCCTGCATTTTGGCCTATCTTTTCAGCACTTCTTCCTGAGTGTTTTGCAAACAGCTCATGCTCAAGCAAGTAACAGCTAATTCCATTGTTTTTCTTCCAAAACTGCTTTTCCTACTCAGTTGCTGTGACAACACTATCATTCTGCCAAACTGGCAATATGGGAATCATTTGTACTTCCTCCTTCTTTCCTCAAATCCAAACCATATCCATGGTATTTGGCTTTTTCTTTATGAGACCCATCCTGTCCTCTCATTTCCAACAGTAAAAATATATATATATATTTTTTTTTTATTTGTTTTTTATTTGTTTCTAGACTGGCATACAGCATTGTGGCATGAGCCTGAGTGCAGATATACTTAGCACCTTTGGTCTCTGACTCTTGAGACCATTAGAAGGCAAGGTACATCTGCCCCTTACACCTACCAGAATAGGTACATATATAGATGGAGAGAGATAAGCAAGTAGATATCTATCTACTTATACCATTTTTACTCCAATACAAGACATATTTTTTCCCCCCCAAGTAGCATAAGGAAAAAAGCCCCTTGTATTATAATCGCCTACAACAAAATCTCACTAACTACATTGTCTAGCAGCATGTGCTCAGCAGTAGAAAACTTCTGTGAAGTTAATTAAGTGCAGCTAACACAGAGGATGACAACAAAGTGTGTGGCCCACATTGGGCAAACATGCTGATGAGAGCTTACTATAAGAATAGATTAGTGCAGCCCATCTGAATAAGGTGTATTGTAGTGCCATTAAGTGCAGTCCTTTCGCTACCGACTCTTTTTCAAGTCATGGTGAGTCATGACATTTGCATACAGTTCACCCAGGATCCCTCTCAGCCTGGTGTATGAGAGAGGTGAGGCTGGACCAAATTGCCCTGTGCCTCATCTGCATATAAATTTTTGGAGCATCCCACGACAAGAACACCCTATTCCAGACATGAGTGAGTGCTAATTAGCATATGGCTCCTTTGCGGGGGGTGGTAATCTGGAGAACACATATGTTGAGCAGTGTTGAGCTGTTGGGTCACTGGCTTGAAATGCTGTTGACTGAGGCCCAGCCCAATGAACTGTGTGATCAGTTGTGAGCTTTTGGTTGTAGACTAACGTCATGCATAGTGCTGAGAGGAGAAGAGGCTCCAGATTGGAGCTCTCTTTTTGACTAAGACTGGGGGCATCTGAAACCCAAAGCCTCTAGACCTGAGGCTTGCATGTAGGATGCCTGCTTGGATTTAGGGAGTACATGAAGCCCCGGACCAATGGATCTAGGAGGGAGGATAGTTGCTTAGTAGTAGAGCCACTCAGACTTGATGATTGAGCTCTGCTTAGTTGAATTTTGAAGCTTGACTACTGGGTTTTTCCCAACTGAATTTGAAACTGATTTGTCCCTCAAAATGAAATATGGAAAAAGGAAAAAAAAAGTTGTAATAAGTGTTGCTCAAAAGTGAATTTATGGAATACCGGTGGTAAAACTTGCAGCAGATTCTAAAAAAGGAAACGTGCATCAAATCTGGATAAACTCAGTGCATGGGTACTATATGCAAATTGTTACACCCATGTTTAATTTCAAGGTTATTGTTTTCAGTTTTACTCCATGCTTCCATGTGCTCAAGGAGAGCAGGATCTGACAGTAAGGACAGGGGGGAAAGGAGCTGCCAGGGTTAAAAGTTGGGGGGAAGCAGAAAGCAAAGGGCTGCCTGATCCCTCCAGACTTTTCCCTGCTCTAGCAGTGGGAGGGGAACAAATTCAAGGCAAATCTCCAGTAATTAAATTCTATACATGGACAATTATACCAAATTTATATTTTTTTCCATATATAGAATCTAATTATTGTAGGGGTCAGAGCTAATACTCTGTGTTAGCTGCAGGGTCATCTTCAGGGTCATCTTCTGTTTCACCAAGTACAGTACATCTGTATCTGTTGCACTGCAAGCTTTTGTGAGCTGAAGCTCACTTCATCAGATGCTGTAAAAGGACCATGCAGCCATATGGAATTTCCTGGTCTTTTTCAAAAGAATGAAAACAGCAAAGAAGCTTTAAGCACCATCACAATGATATGCCATGGGTAAGGAATCCCATATTCTTGATGGATAGGTCAAGAAGTTTTACAGGTGACTACCTCATTGAATATGCAATAGATATTTGTTAAAATATGCTTGGTCTGCTAAATTTAGTGTCTTGGACACACACATCCCTTGTTAGTGGCAGCAGTATGTTAATATGTAGAAGAAGTGTGGGTTTGTTTGTTTTTTGGGGGTTTTTTTAGAAGCTTGGTTTAAAAAGGCTAAAAATACTGAGGTATTGAAAGTGTACAGTGATTCTGTTGCACAGCTTCAGAGTATAGACTAGGGTTGCACCAACAGATATTTGGGGCTGATTTTTTTTTTTTACCGAGCAGATAATACCAATTTTACTGATGGCTGATTTTTTTTTTTTTTTAAAGGGAGCCATATTGGCTGATACTGATCCGAATGCAAGCATGCGGCCTGGCAGCTTAGAGAGCAACATCCAGCTGGTAAGTCGGGGGG
>NW_005842008.1:1748625-1772403 GCF_000455745.1 Alligator sinensis
GGGGGGGGGGGGGGATGCAGATTAAGGGCCCTGCAGTGAGGGAGGAAGTGGGGCTAGGGCAGGCGCTGCCTGGCTGGGGCAGGGTGCGAGATGGAGCCACAGCTTGTCCGGGGGCTGCGGGGCAGGGGGGGGCTCTCCTGTTGCTACACATACCCCAGGAGGGCATGGGGGTTGTGTACCCCCAGATCTCTGCATGGGGTAAGGGTGGGTTGCCGCTGCGGGCCAGGGCCAGGCTCTTTCTGGCGGGGGGCTGAGCTGGCCTGTACTTGGGGTGGGCAGCAGCGGTGCTGCTACAGGGGGGCTATGGCAAATTTTGGTGGGGCTGTATCCCCCCCTCCCAGCATTGCCGCTGCCTGCCCCAAGTGCAGCCCTGGCCCAGCTCCCCTGCCAGGAAGAGCACAGTGCCATCTCTAGCCCTAGCTTGCAGCAGCAATCTGCCCTCACCCTGTGCATAGATCCAGGGGATGTGCGCCACCCCCCATGCCCTCTTGGCGTGTGTGCAGTGGCGGGACTTGTCCCCCTCCCCCACGCCCTCCAGATGAGCTGCTCTTGGGTCCATCCTGTGCCCCACCCCAGCTGTGCAGTACGTGCCCCAGCGCCAGCCCCGCACCCCCCTCACCGCAGGGGTCTTGGTCTGTGCCCCCACACCCTTTCCTTCCCCCTGCCCCTTTCCCCACAACAGATTTACCAGCTGGACACTGCTGTCCATGCTACTGGGCTGCACTTCTGGCCACCTGTGCGTGCATGAGACACTTATCAGCCACCACTATTGGCCACATCAGCCAAAAAAGCCTATTGCTGATAATGTCAATTTTCCTTATATCAGTGCCGATATATGGGACCAATGTATCGGTGCATCTCTAATATAGACTAATTCTTTTCCAGATACTAGTAACTCTACATACAGCTTGACATTTAAAGCATTGCTGTTTCTCTGCAAGGGCTAGCTCTTTCACAGTTTTCTCTAAACTGATGCCTTTATGCTAAAGTCATTCAAATGACCATAATTTTAATAATAAGGATAGTTCTATTTTTTTCATGCTTTCTGCATAGTTTAACTGGTTTATTCATTTTCCAAAATACCATTGTGAAGCAAAAGAGTAGGTCTTTAAAATTTTTGACTGGCAAAATATTTGTAACCTGTGTGTACCTGGTGGTGCACTCCTTTTTCCAGTTGAAGAAAGATGGTAGCAGGGCAGGTGTGGTGTGTGGGGAAAACTGCTGGCAGCATGCAGTTGTCTCTTTCCCCTATAGAGAGCCACACCAACACACTTTATAACTTAACTATATGCAAATTTATTAATATTTACCAAATAAAGCTTCAAAAGATAATTACAAATAGAGCATGGATATTTACATATATGGCTACCCTTTTATTTCTCTCTCTATACACACATACACACGCGCGCGCGCGCTGTGTTATCCGGCTTCTGTGTGGAATGGGGAGTGCCGATTAATCAAATATGCCGGTTATCTGAGAGGTGTCTTTGCTTGTTTGGGCTGCTGCCACATCTGGTGCACCAGGACTTTCGCTGCTTTGCCCCGGACCATGGTCCAAAGTCAGCAAAGTGGGACTCTGAAACCAGAAGTGTCACGGTGGGACTTCCAGTTTCGCTTTTGCTGTGTCGATTGGCATACCAGTTAATTAAGTGCCGGATAACACAGCTTTTACTGTATTTATAATAGTTTACCAACACTGGGACTTCAGGTGAATTGCAGATAAATACAGATAAATAATAGAAAAAGGGCCCCAGCAGGCCCTAATAAGGATCATATAGTTAAAACTCTCTTAAACTATAAACTTAAAACTATAAAGGTACACGATTCTAATATTATAAAAACTGTACTCTGTTTGTCCATAACGCTTTATTTGCATTCTGGCTGACAAAAAACAACCAGTCAGAGTGCAAATACAGTGCCGCCATGATGGTGGGGACAGGGGATGGAGGGAGGTGACGGCAGTGGAGCAGATGGAACTGGCCTCGTTTCTCTCTCCCTTTCCCTCCCACCCCCCTTGCTCCTTGGAGGTGGTGGCAGTGGTGTGGGGGGGAGCAGGGTCAGAACTCCACAAGGCGCTGCTGGCCTTGCCCTGCCCCCTCTGCAAGAAGCACTTCCGGGTCCACTGCGGGGCGAGCAGGGACCCGCTCCCCTGGCTCGACAACTGGTGCCTTCTGGGTCTTGCCTCCTGGGGGCCCCCCACGTACTTGGCAGTGGACCTGGAAGTGGACAGAAGTACTTCTGGTCCACTTTCAGGTCCGCTGCTGAGCACACCAGGGGCCCCGCCTGCACTCCTGTGGGATGCTCCATCCCCCCCACCATCCAGTGTTCACAAGCCACACCTGGTACCTTGAGGTATGTAGAAAAAAACATATAAAGCTGTGTCTATGGCTAAATTGCTGATTCTCCGAATCAGAATTGAGTCTTCAGATTCGGATTCGGCTGAATCGAATCGGGACAGTGATTTGAATCAGCAAATTGAATCGCTGTCCCCTGAATCGGGCCAAATCCGAATAGAGTACAGCCCACTTTGCACACCCTTAATATATATTAGTGTGTGCGTGCCTATCAACTATGGATATCATCTATCCAATCTTATACCACCCTTCAAGATATAGATAATTATTAAAATGCATTTCTAACCTGGGTTTCAACAGGTGTCATACAACCTTAAATTCTATTAAGATCTAAATTCACATTCAAGATCAGATGTAAACATACAGATATATGCACTCTAACAAATACTTATCCCAACAAGATCAGATTAAAGATTTCAGTACATTTCAAATAATCTTAAGCTTTATCGATTTATACTTAATAACATGACTATAAGGTGCCTACTCACGAAATATGAGGCACAAAACCTTAGAATATAAACCAGATTTTCAAAGAACCCTAAGACACCCAGACTCTTCTGGAGCCTTGGCTGCATTCCTGTGACCGCGAGGGGAGGAAGATGCTTCCCCAGTGCCCTTCCGGCTCCTCAGCCCAGCCAAAATATACCTTAACAAAATGAGACTCCAAACTCAGGAACCCTGTCCTTCTGGGCTTTCCCTCCAGTGGTCAGCTCTACAGACCCGGGTGAATTCCCCTTCCCCAGGAACTCACAGCTCCAAGAAGCCAGGTGGATGGTCCTCGTCTCCCAGTGAATTGTGGCCTCTCTTGCTGAGACCCCAGCTGTCTGGCTTCCTCTGGGCCACTGACCTGCTAAGGGCCCTGTGCACCCTGGCGTACACTGAGGGCTGTACCCTTCTGCTTGGGGTTGGGGCCCCGAGCTGCCCACACAGTTCCAGGGTCCCAGTTCTGATCAGGGCCCTTCGTGCAGCACTTCAGCTCTGAATGCCTGGTCTCGTGCCAGGGGGTTGTAGGCCCGAGCTGCCCCATGCAGCTCCCAGGGCCTGGGTCCAGTCCTGGGCCCTCTGTGCAGCACAGAGTCAGCCTCATGCCAGGAGTTGGAAACCCGAGCTGCCTCATAGGACTCCAGAATCCCGGTCTGCTCCCAGATCCTCCGTGCAGTGCCTCCCGCACCGAGCCTCCCTAGCCTTGTGCCAGGGGCAGGAGACCCGAGCCGCCTTATACAGCTCCCAGGGTACAGGCCATGCACCATCTAGCTGGAGACCCGAGCTGCCTCATATGACTCCCAGGGTCCCACTCCGTGCACAGCTTGTGTACGGTGCCTCTGACTGCACACCAGGGACCAAGAGACCCGAGCTGCCTCATACAGCTCCCAGGCAATGGGAAGGAGTCTTTGGACTCTTCTGGGGGCAACCACATTTGCCCTGCTGGGCATCTCTCCCCAGCTTATCTTCTGCCCGCTCTCATCTCTGTCCCTCCACACAGGGTGTCTGTGTGCTGGGCATGCTGTTCTTTTATAGCCTTCAGAGGTTCTGCCCCCGGATTGCAAAAGGACCAATCAGGGGGAGAGGAAGTATAGCCCTCACTCAGGTTCAGGCTCTTTGCCTTGCCCCAAGCAGGGGCGGGGCAGCCTCTCCACCACCACCACCTGATTGGTGGGAATGTCCCACCAATGGCTCAAAGGAGCCGGCAAGCCGGGCTGCTGCCTGCCACGTTGGAAGAATTTAGAAAGTTTTGATTGAAAATGCGATAAAGAAATATTCATGTAATGTTAAAGAAGACCTGTAAAGAAAGAAAATTTACTTTTTGCTTTTATATACAAGAAGGTTTGAAGGTTTTTTTTTCTCCTAGAAAAAGTTATCTAACAGCAGAAGTTCAATTTTGAATGGTCTGGTTACTAGAGAACTATCAAAATTGTGACATCACAAGCAAATGAAAGAGGGGAAGGGTCTTCTAGTCAAACTTTCACATGCTATGTTTGTACTTTATGCAGTTGTAACTAATATATATTATTTTTTTAATTAATTAATTTATTTAAGACATCCAGAGTAATTTTTAAGACATCCTTATCCCATGAACAGGAATTCTCAAACTAACAAGGGTCTGCAACCAGACTTGACTTTCTCACATCTTTGTAAACAAAACAAGTAAACTTCTGAAGGTGGGGATATGTTTTCAGAAAGATGTAATTATTTCAGCTGGTGTGCCACTTAATGAATTTTGGTGACCTGTTAAGGGCTGCACATACAGTATTTGAGAAGAGATCATTTTAATAAATTACAGATAAAAAGCAAATCCTATACTAAAAATCAAAATCTACTATAACACATTTTGATTATATTTTTAAAAAGTACTTTTTGTCCTGATTTGTGGGTTTTTTTGAGTAGTGTATATAGAGGCAATTGCATAATAGGTCAGAGTAAACTCCTACTCTTGTATAGTGTGGGGTGGGGGATTGATTGCCCATGCACTAGGCCCCAGGAGCGGGCTGGCCAGAAGAGGCCGGGGGGGCGGGGTGCAGGCAGCATGTGCAGCAGAGCTCACCTGGGCACTGCAGGAGCGGTTTGTCCGTTTTCCCTGTCCGTTCCTCATTCAGTCTATGGTGTTGGGGCTGAACCCTGCCCTGGGCAGCCTGTGCCACGCTCCTGGCCACACCTGCCCCATGCTTGGTGACAGCAGCATCCCAGCCAGCATGTACAGCTTCTCAGCCGGGCTGTTTCTGCTGTTGCTCCAGTACTGCTCAACTCCACCTCCAGTGGCTTCTCCTCCTGCCCCTACTATGCCACTCTAGCTCCCTTCTACCCACTCAACTGCCTGCAGGCAGCTGCTCATTTTGCCAGGTATCAGAGTGGATGCAAGGTATATGGGAGCTAGAGTCTGGCATGCAAAGAGACTCTGGGGAGGGGACATGGTAAGTGTTTACAGAATATTAAGTGGTGAAGAGAAACTAAATAGGGATTTATTACTATCTCTCTCAATCTAAGAACCTAGGGGTCACAAAATGAAACTAGTGTAGGTAGTGAGTTTAAAGCTAAAAAAAGGAAGCTTTTTCACACACTGTGGTGTTTAAGTGTGGAGCTCATTGCCACTAGGTGTTGTGGAAGCTGACAGTTTAGCCAGTTTCAAAAAGGGATTGGACAAATTCTTGGTGGAAATGAGCATCAGTGGCTATTAAGCATGGGGATGAGGGGCATAGCTTCTAAATCAGAACTTTCTAGACCTTAAATCCTAGAGGCCACAAGGGAGAGAGGAACAATGGAAAAAACCCTAGTCATACCTAGTTCACTCTCCCTTTCAGCATACACTTTCTACCAATGTGTGACACAGGAGACTGGGCAAGATGGGCCCTATGGTCTGACCCTGTAAATGGCTGGTTTTTTGTTCATAACATTGGCCTTTTAGAATTTTTTCTTTTAGTTTAATATCAGACCTTAATTTGGGGTACAATTTAATGTATTCAGAATTAATAAGCATTATTCAGGGCCCTGCTAATTTGTATGCATTGCCATTAAGATTCAGGATTACTGATTTTTATTTAAAATTATTATTTAATAATTATTAGTTATTCTGTTCTGGTTTATTATTTCTGGTAATAAGACAAAGTACAGGGTTATATGGGTGGAAGGAATTTACTTTTTGTTGTATTTCCAGACCTTTGCAACATATGTGAATGAGGGAGTAGTGCCCAGTTGGATTTCTGTTCACCTCTGTACTTTTAACCGTAAATATTCCCACTGAAGGTTTTTGATGTCAACATACACCAACACGTTATGTCAGTGTTCAGAGGTAAAAATGAGAATTGTATCACTAAAAAGTTTGGATTGCAAATTAGTTTCTAAGGATGGATAAACAGTGTTGCAGTATTTTGGACACCCTTCATTGACAATGATTAGGGATAATCTTGGACTTTGCACCTGTAGTTCTGCTGGCTCACTGATGTGTAATGATTGTTAATGTGTTATAGTAATTCCTTAATAAAACCCAATGTTGGAATACCCTGTTAACAGTTTAACTTTGGTATTTTTAGGCTAGACAGCAGCAAGCAGAACTGGCCCAGCAAGAATGGCTACAGATGCAACAAGCAGCCCAGCAAGCACAGCTTGCTGCTGCCTCAGCCAGTGCATCCAATCAGGCAGGATCCTCTCAGGATGAAGATGATGAAGATGACATTTGAAATTTACCAGCTGAGTTTCTATCCCCACTAAGAAATACTTTTCCTGCACAAAAAAAAACAGTGAAATGAATGCTTACCTGTAATTTTGTATGCATCTTGGACTGGTCATTGGTATTCTAGGGATGTCTGCTGTTGTGTGCTGTACATGTAAAAACTGTCTTTTTGAACTCTTGAAGAGTTAAGGTTCAGTATCATATCAACTTTGGATTTTTAATGGTGTATATGGAAATTTTAGATAGCAGTGCGTCATTTATTTGATCAACAAACAGTGTTAAAATAAACAACAAGTTTATAAAATATAGTGAGATTTATACAGAAGCTCTAAATCCACATTTGCATTTCTTCCCTTTTAACTAAACTGTAAAATCTTACATAGAGAATTTTTAATTGTTTTTTGTTTTTGGTTTCTTTTTGTGAGGGAGTGGTACAGTTGACACTCTGTTTATGGGGGGAAAAAGCAAAGAGTTCAGTATAGCAAAGTCTGGATTCTTTGTCCTTTTTAAAATGAGGATATATATGGCAATAAATATTATGTGCTCAAATACCACATTTGTTACAAATTTGCAAGTGATATGTTTTCACCAACCTAGGGAAAGGTATGTTTAATAAAAGTTGTATACATTCAATCTTTTTTTGTATAAAGGTGAAGAAAATAAACCCATGGTTTTACTATGACATCTATTGAGAGTCCTGAACTAAATGACTATTTCATTTAAAAAAAATGCCCAGTTTAGAGAATTAATGATTCGTGTTATTTCACTCCAATTCACTGTTAACTGTTGTTGATGGTATTACTTGCATAGTCCAGATATGTTCATATCATTCAACTGTAAAGTTGGAATTTGGTGAAACAATTGTTTTAGTTCCGTTGACTTTACTGGGAATGATTTAAGTATTCAAGCCTGTGAAGGCAAAAGTCAAAGTGAAAAGCATGCTTGCGGTAAGAGGGATTTCATTTAACCCTTGGTTTGTCATTGTTGTCAGCATAATGTTAACATTTTCCGGACTAGGTTACCAATGGATTACTAAGATACCTGGTGAAAGATGACATTTTCTTCATTAAAATTGGTTAGTTGCAAATTATTCAGGTCCAGGATTAGTTAAGAAAGCATGCCCCAAGCTTTGTCAGCAGAGCATGGTAGAGAAAAGAGAAAGTAGTCCTTCTGATGGGCTTACTTCAAAAGTTATGTTTATATTAATGGATGGACAACTGTTCTTTGTGTTGAAATAAAGCACAGTGTTGTCCATGAGAGAATTTTAATGTGTCACTTGAAGAAATATTGGCATATCTTCTGGTACACCTTTTTTTGAACAGACTGGAAGAGCCACTTGCATACTAGTATAGATGAAGAGATCAAGTAGCCATATAAGACTGTGTTGTGGTGTTTTTTTTGTTTGTTTGCTTTTTTAAAAAGTAGTATGCCTTCAAATAATTCTCATCAAAGTTGACTGAACTGTGGGTGCAGCAGGCTGTTTACATAATGATGCGAACAGTGATGTGCCCATTTTTAAGTACAATTGGGATATATTCAGATCACAACGAATCACACAATGGCTTTTGATTTAAACGTTAGAGAAGTTAAGTTACATATTGAATAAATTTGAACACTTCCTAAATGCAGTCGTGGCTCGGAAAGGAAAGATAAGTTTGAATGTTTAAGTTAAAAAACAAACAAACAAAGAATGTTCATGGCTATTACATGAAATATTGGACAAGGTTTAACTAAGGGAAGTGCTTTTCTGTAAAGGTTTAAGTACCAAAGGTAGTAAATCTAGTCTAGTGAAGCAATGTTAATGTGCAGTGTTGGCTTTTCTAATTTGTACTGTAACACCTCTACACTTTCTATTTTAAATTAGTTTTTTCCTTAAAAAAAAAAAAAAGAAAAAAAAAAAAAGTATATTTTCACACTTTTGTTTCTTCTGATGCAGAATTCAGGTTAACATTTTACTGCATCTGGTATGTATGGTATAATATGTTTGGATCCTTGTGAGCTTTCTTTCCTTTGGACATCCTTGTGCTTTTTCATATGCTGTATTCTTCAAGCAATAAAATTCTGATGTGTTTTTATAAAATGGTTTTATAGTTAATGTTGAACAGCCAGTTTTTTTCATTTGTAATGAGTTAAATAGTTTTAAAATTTCCTCTTTATGTGCTGTTGCCATGTTGGCCATTTGCAGGGGTTTGGGTTTTTTTGGTTGATACTGTCTGAATTTTGCTATATGATACGGTCACTAGGGCCAATTATTACAATAGTGTATTTCTCTTAGTCCTGTTGACTTTCCTTCCTGGAAGTGCATTCTGCCTATTTGCAATATATGCATTTTTGTGAATTGCACAAACTCATATTTAAAAACTATACATCCAGCCTTTTAGAACTAGAGGCAGAGTCTTAAGTGTTTGGGTCAGATAAAAGTGACTTATTTAAACTGTCAGAATTTCATGGTAAAGAAACTTCTAGTGTGACATTTAATTTGCCATCTAGCCACTTTGAGTTTATTGCCTTTTTATAGTACAATCCTCTATTGGGTGAGTGGCTGCTAAGGTAAAGCTGTTTCTAGAGCTATAGTAATATTGATAGTCAATACACAGAAGGAACAGGTGACTAAGACAATATAGAAACAAGTTTGGTTAGCGAATAAGATGTTATTACTTCTGTTTTAATTTGAAAGATGTGTATGCAGAAATCAGTGCTATCCCAATGAAAGAGGACTAGCCCAAAAATATTGCAAATAAGGTAATTTACAAAAAGCTGTTATGCAACCTAAATACTTGTGGAATACTCAACTCTTTCTGCTACTCCAAATTAGGATTATATATTCTGGATCCAAAGCACATTTGAGGAGAAGTACAACTTTAAATTACTGGATTGAAAATTGTTTACCTAATATAAGGCTTTGTCACTCTTAAAGGTAACATCCATTTTAAAAAGAGAGAGAAGCAACTACAGTAAAAGCTGCGTTAACCGGCATTTTAGTAACCAGTACACTCTACTAACCGGAATTTCCAGCTGGACGTGGGGGAGGGGGGTGAGAAGCTTGCACGTGGTGGTGCCGGCTGCCACCCATCACCCTGCGCTACTGCTGCTCCGCATGCGGCCAAAAACCCCTGCCTCGGGTAACTGGCATTTTTAGATTGCTGGCACTCCCCATTTCCCACTCATGCCAAATAACAGAGCTTTTACTGTGTAAGGGAAGGTTTTTGAGTGGGTAGGTAACATTATTTGAAGCTTCACATAACAATACGAAGCTATTTGGTTTCAGAACACATTCGCTGCCTGTGAACTTTCAGTATACCTGTTGTGGAGTTTGAGGAAAGCTGGTTTTCATAATTTCAATTAAGCATGTGTGCGGCACATGGGCACTATCCTAGTAGAATGTTTTTAGTAAACGGCCTTGGGTAAAAAAAGGCATGGTGGTAGGTTTTAAAATGTTTCATTAAATTGAGGCTGTGATCATAATCTGGTGCACAATTGCACCTTCATAGATGATTATGTTCAGTTTGCTTTATTTAATAAGCTTTTCTGATACTTTTCTCTTAATGTAACAGAACCATCTCAGGTACAGACATGAGATGAATTCTGCTTGGAGTCAGGTATCAGCCACAGAATTAGTTGCATCCCACTTCTCTGTCTGTGGGGAGATGATGAAAGCAATCAGAGTTAATGCTGGTAGAAATACCACCAGGAAGAAATCACTTGGGGAAGATGGTTCTACAGTGGGGTCCACTGATCTGTGCAGTTTCAATTCACATCACAGTACAGACATTTAACCAATAATAGTACAAATCAAAGTGGAATCAGCGGTGAGTCTCAGTGCATCTCCCTAGACATGAATACACAGAGGGCATTTTAACTTTAAATTATTATGTACAGTTAATTGTAGAAAGTTGTCCATCCTTTACTTTAAACGTTTTCAAGTTTTGAGTATGGACAGCTACTATAACTAGGCACCTCCACATATATATTGGTTATATTTATGATAAAGCTATCATGAATCAGTCTGATACCCAGTTTTGTTTCCTGTGCAATTTTTACTGTTCTGTCCTCTGCCTACTGAAGTAGTCCAAGTGAGGCCACTCCTCACTGTTGAGCAACTTCAAACAGCTCTTTGCTTTAAAAAATAAAAAAATAACAACAAAAATAACCTGTCAATAAACACTTTTCTTCCCTTCATCCTTAGCAACACAAATATTAGACTGACTTAAGCAATATATATATATCACTGATTAAGCTTTTAGGACTGATCATGTGAAGTAGCCAGAAGCTGTAAGGGAACTTGAGGTGCTGATGTAACAAGTACCCTTCCACCTCATAATGTTTATGTGCCTACAAATGTGTGCTCAGTGACCTGCATCTATATCTCTCCTCCCTCTCCATTAATTTCTAACAAATTTAAATTGGTCAGACAGGCTATAAGGATAGGGTGCTAATGTCCACTTGTTCCTATGCCATTCAAAGGCCTGAGAAAATCAGCCTTAACTTCAGTTAATTGAAGGCTGGAATCCTGTGAGGTGCTGTGTCCTTTATGATTACTGAAGTCAGTGGAGCTGAGGAATGATGAACATCTTTCAGGATAAAGACCCTACATTTCATTATACACTTGAATTAGTTACTTCCCCCGTAACTGCTTTATTTTATTTATTTATTTATTTATGTATGTACGTGTTTATAAATAAATACAAGATATTAAAACTTTTTATGGCTATAATAGAGGCAGCAAATATTTATTTTGCAGTTACTCAAATATATTATCACCTGCTTTTAAATAAGTTGTATAACTATTGCTTAGGTATGGGAGATAGCTGACGTAGCAAAAGTTGTAGTAAATTTTTCTGGAGACTAAATATTTCTGTAAAGAAATCTTGTGTGCAGAATAGAGTGAAAAAACTGGGTTAGAAATGGAAGGCTAGATTCACAGCTGTCTGACACCTTTTTGTTGTTGTAGTTGAAGAACACAGTCATCATGAGGGACCCAACTCTGCTGACTTTGTGGCAAAAGGCATGTTGGTGGGTTCAAAGTAGAGATAAAGGGGTGGATGTCTGGATGGTTTTGTGCTGCCATGGTTCAAACAAACCCACAGTAAGATACCTGTAAGTTAAGGTAGGGATTGGTATTTTTTTTTTTTGCAACAATGGACTGAATTAGCTCAGCCCTAAAGAGAGCCTTTGCTTGCCACTTGGCTCCTGCTGCTTCCATTGTCAACATGGGTGGATCTAGAGTTTTGAAAAATGAGGTGCATTATCACATATAAAACAACACATTTTTCTCTAGGTAAAAATAAACTAGAAGCTTTACTAATATGCTAGGGCTGTACTGATGCACAAAGAAATTAACTTCGTTGGAATGAGTAAAGAACAGTCTGTGCAGCTGTGAAATAGAAGCTTCATTACCAAGAACAGCTCCCCAACAGCAAAATTGCAGAACAAAGGATAGCGTGATTGGTGGAACATCAAGACCTTAAAGAAGAGAGGTTTGTTAACATCTGTGGAATGAAGAGTTTAGAAGAGATCAGGTAGATTACAATGAGCCATAAAGTCAATTGACTCTCAGCACTACCTGGCTATAAATGCTGTTGCCATTGCCAAGCAGTTAGTTTAAAACTTTTGGTGGAACAGGGATCAAAGAGGTGCAAGTGCACCGCACCACCCCACATCTGCCTGATTGCCAATGATTGTCCAATACTGCCAACCCCCATGATGTACCTCCTTCCTATCCCCACCACAGTTACCACAGGCTACCATATACGACTGCAGGCTGGATCCATCCCAGAGGCCATGGGGTGCTAACTCCTGAGTTAAGGCATTCCCTCAGAGCTATACTGGCCTACTTTAATGGATGGTGCTGGGTAAACCAGATACTAGAGCCCTATGAATTGGAGCCTCTTCCTCTGTGGCCTGCCCTGTTGATATTTTTGCTCTCTTAACTGACAAGGCTACTAATTCTTATGGAGAAACAAATTGCCAAATGAAAGACTATTTTTGACTGGCACAACAGCTTGTTATATTGGAGCAGAATTGTGTGGCAATGAGTGGCATTTGCAATTGCTATATCCATTCATGGGGGAACTTTCACTGCATTTAAGATATCCAGTTGGATATTAGCTTGGTATCATTGGTAATATCTTCAGAGCACCTTACAAGCATTAATTGGTCTTAAGAAATGTGTATCCTGCCTGGCATAACAACATCAGTATACGTTCACTTGCAATTAAACTTTCATGTTGACACAGGTTAATAAACTAAAAGGTAGTTTAGTAGCACTGTGTAGAAGTTAAAGATGTTATCCGCATCTCAAGCTGGCAGGCTGACTCATCCAAAAAGCAATGCAAAAAAACCCAACTTCCATCTGAATAAAGCATGTAAAATCTTAAGAAACTCTTTAAACTATAAATTCTCTAGGGCAGGGACTATCTGGAATAACTTCAGTATTGAGCAACTTTGTGGCAGTTGTTCTCAACATTTTTTTTTTTAGACTAAAGGCATACTTTAGAAAATGTCAGCTCTTAATTTTCACCATATTTTTTACTACAGAAAAATGCCATATTTACCCAAATATAAGATTACCCTAAATGTAAGATGACCCCCCAATAATTAGATTCTACACATGGAAAATTTGTTAAATTGTTATAATTTTCCATGTCTGCAATATAATTATTGGAGGATCATCTTAAATTCATCCCTCCCTGCCCCACTTGTGCATGTTGGGGGCAGGGGGAGAGAGGTGATGAGGGGGCAGTAATGGGACAGACATTGAGGAGACAGTAGGGAGAGCATGTGGTAAGGCCAGTGCGGGGACAGTAATGGGGCAGGTAGAGGGGATGGTGGAGGCAGGCAGCTTGCTCTCTGTTGCCTGCTCCCCACCCAGCCTCAGGCTACCCCAAATCCCCCTACCTCTGTTCCCTCCCCCGCTCCATACCGCTCCTGCCTCCTGTCTCCCCTCCCCCTTCAGGCCCCCCCTTACATTTGCTCTGTGCTGGCTGACTCTGTCCCTGCTGCAGCCTTGAGGCACAGGGCATATCTAGTCCTGTAGCAGGGAGCCAGCACTGTTGCTGCAGGGCTGAACAGAAGCAGCAGTGCCATCTCTAGGCTGCTGCTATTAGGCCAGGCTGGAGCCATGCTGCAGTGTGCAGCAAGGTTGGAGCCTACTGGTGCAGATTAAAGGTAAAGAGTATTGCAGAGGGTGGAAGAGGGAGAAATGGCCTGGGGTGGGGGAAAGACTGAGGGCTGTGAGGGAGGAGTGGCAGGGTGTGCATAGGCAACAGGGAGGAAGGCAGCAGCTATTGCTGCAGGTCTGGCCCCAATTCCAAGTCCTGAAAAATCCAATGTTTGACTCTAGATTTTATTAGTTGTTTTTAAACTTGTTATTTTGGGGAATGTTTTTAAAATTCCTGATAGCAAAATCATTTTCTTCTTAGATTTTAAAGAAAGAGAAACATTAAAAAAACCAAAACAAAACACAACAAACCCCAACAGAGCTACAGGCATCTCCATTTTTGGTGAAAGAAAGGTAGGTAGCTATGTTAGCCTGTAGGCAGGGTAGCGTTGGCACTGTAACAAGGGCAGTCTGGTCCTTTAAATGGGATAGCCAGCCTTGGGGTCATCGGCAGCCATTGGTCTCAGAAGACCATGGAGATTGTGCCTTTGGTGGGTTACCAAGTACCACCACAGCTTCTTGAGTGGCTGAGAAGTCTGATGCATGACAAGCAGACGCTTCGGCAAGCTGCACATACAAACTTGGTTGAACTTGCGCCGGCATGCTCAGTACCATCTTGTCTTGCCTGTCTCTGAAACCTCTATCTCATCACTGACCCTTTCCTTTTTGAAGCAACATAGGCCTTGCTTCATAGCGGCTCTTCACTTGCAGCAGTCTGAAGCAATTGACTCCCAACATTGGTCATTGATGTGCATCTTGCAAAGGTTTTTCTTGCAGACATCAGCAAAATGGAGTTTGGGCCATCCAAATTGATGTTTGCCAGCAGCCAGCTCACCGTAGAGTAGGTCATTGCTCATATGATTCTCATATCCTAACCAATGGAGGTGTCACTTTCTCAGGAGCATGAACATACTGGGTATCTTGGCCCATTCCAGAACAGCAAAGTCAGAGATTTTGTCACACCAGGTTATGCCCGGGATACAGTAGAGACATCAAAGATAGAAACTGTTCAGTTTTCTTTCTTCCTTGGCATAATGAGTCCACATTTTGCTGCTATACAGTAGAGAGCTAAGTACACAAGTGGTGCAGACGGACGTTTTTGTCAATAGAGTGAGAGCTCTGTTTTTCTAAACTCTCTTTTGAAGTTTAGCCATGGTGTTGCTTGCTTTTCTGATGTGAGCATTAATTTTGGCTTCCAAGCCACCATTTTGCAAGACAGTGGAGCCCAAGTAAGTGAATTTTAAACCACTTCCAGGCTTTCATCGTTTTATTCTAACTTCAGGAGGGGCAGTCAACTTGTTGGCCTGTGACTACTGTCCTCTTTAGGCTAATGGTCAGACCAAAATAATCGCAAGCATGAGAAAAGCCATCCATAAGACTTTGCAGTCCTGCTCTTGAATGACTAACAATTGCTGCATTGTTGGCAAAGAGCCGTTTCACAGGCAAAAACCTCTTGGGTTTTTGTTTTCCCTTTGAGATTGAGCAACGTTAAAGACGGTTGGATCTGGTCTGAAGGTTCTGAGGAGCCACTAAGTGCATATTTGAGTAGGACAGTGAAGAAAATCCCCAAAAGTGTCAGAGCTACGACACAGCCCTGTTTGACACCACTCTTGATTTTGAATTTTTCCCAATGTGACCCATCAAACTCTACCATTCCACACATACCGACATAGAAGGACTTGATGATGCTCAGGAGCTTAGGAAGGCAGATAATCTTCAGGATTTGGAACAAACCATCTCTGTTGACAAGATCAAAAGCTTTGGTGGGGTAACAGCCTCACTAATCACTATTAGCCGACAGTTAAAAGCCCAGGCAGGGAGAGAACAAGGAACTTAAGCTGGGGGAAGGAGCAATTTGCAGGCAGAAAGCAGACTGAACCCACAGGAGCTCACCTCTAGGAAGGGCCAGAGCTAAAGGGGGCCTCCCGAATTGCCTTGAGAAAGGTTAAAGATTTGCTTTTCTCTTTTTTTTTTTTTTTTGGATCAAGGATTATTATTTTGTAGTGGGAGACTGGCTGAGACGCTCCCAAGGAAGCAAATCAGACAGGGGGGCTGCAGGCTTGTCAGGCACACAGGCCTGCTCATGGACTATTTGCACTGTCTGAAGAATGCCTAAGAGGGCAAAGCCTGCCTGGATAGCAGCAGGCACCCCAGTCCACTTACAGACACCTTATAGGCTGAATCGGAGAATGAGGTGAGATAATAGAACATTTAGGAATAACCACTTTGATCATCGAAGTACGAAGGTTCTGTATACAGTGCATGCCCCAACCATAAACTGTTTCAGCTCTAATGGTTGATTTGTTTACTGGGTCGTGTTATCCCTCCTGAATGATAACAGGGAGAAGTTAGTTGTATCCCTCTTGTATTGTGGATTACCTGAATTTCCTATTAAATACCTCCAAAGCAGAGCAGTTTCCATGGTGGATTCCTTTAAAATCATAATCCCTTTCAGAGCTGGACTCTTACCTTCTGTGATGTGAGAACACAAATGCATGGTAGAGTAATGTAGGCATCAAGCTTCTGAGAGGGAAGCAACTTCTGAGGTTTTTTTCTTTTTTAAAGAGGGTGGAGTGGAGGGGAGATTTGAAAGGAAAACTGGCCACTGAGTTTCTTTGAATGGTGTTGAAAAGACCTATGTAAGATCTGAAGTGACAGCGATTGGGAGGCTCAGTCCCGGTAACCAAAGGACATCCTAACATTCTGCTTTCTTACACTAGTGCAATTCATACCTAATTTACATTTGTGCAGTTAAATCAGGATTAGGCTTGTTCTTTTTTTTCCCTTTTTTCCCCCCGGTGGTGTAACAGAGAAGCTCTGCACCCTGGGCAGCAGCAGTGCATGGGGTAGTGCTGGCTGCCTTGCTCCTGGCAGCAGTGGTGTAGCCAGTTGTCAGCTGTGCCTATTGTTGCAGCCTCCCTGAACTCCCCTTCAATGTGTATATGAGGCGGCTGGGTGAGATGCTATCAGTATGCAGGTGACATCCAACTCTACCCCTCTCATCTGACCCTAACCCTGCAGTGTCTGTCCTTTCCCAGTGCCTGGCTGCAGTTGGGGACTGGATGCAGGTGAACCAATTGCAAATAAATCCAGACAAGACACAAGTGATAGTAGTAGGCAGACTGTTTGACTTTGTGTGGGTGGGGGATGGGGAGAGGGGAAATCAGACACCTATCACTGATAGTGTTTAGCCCTCCCCTTTTCACTCAGGTTCACAACCTCGAGGTACTCTTGGATTTTCATGTGGCAGCACTAGTTAGGATCACCTTTCACCAGCTCCAACTGGAAAGAAGGCTGTGCCCCTTGCTTTCTGATTTGGATCAGGCCACCATCATCTGTGTCTTTGTAACCTCAAAGTTAAGTTAGACTACTGCAATGCACTGTACATAGGGCTTCCCTTGAAAGCGGTCTGGAAGCAGCAGCTAATGCAGATCACAGTAACTCACCTTCTGACTGGTGCTCCAGAGTCTGCACTGCCTCTCAGTAGCTTTACAGGCACAACAGGATGGTGGTTTTGACCTATAAGGTCTTATATGACCTGGGCCCTGTGTACGTAAGGGACCACCTTCTCCCTAATGCCCAATTACAATCCCTAAGGTCAGCAGAGAGCACTGTCCTGCAAGTTGGCTTGACAAAAGTCTGAGGGGTCATTCTCAGTAGCTGTTCCTCAGTGCTCTTGAGGCCCACCAGAGCCCAAGGCTGTACAGCTTTCAGCCGCAAAACCTTCCTATTTGAGCAGGTATTTAGCAAACACAGCTAGCTGAAGTATTGTTTGGGGTTTTTTGATTTACATAAATATTTTAGTTCACTTGAAAGTTGTTTTCTTTTCTTGTCATTCTCCTGTTTTATAAATTATTCTGTTCTGATTGTCAATGGCTCTGAGCTTTTGTTGGGAAGGGCAGGAAATACATTGAATAAATAAATTAAAGGTGGTGTGGGGCTGCTGCTCCAGTTTCATGCATCTTCCCTCCTTCCCCTCCCTTCCCCACTCCCAGTTACACGACTGTGTTTTTTAATTATTCCAGAAATAAGTGGGGGTGGTGGGTTTTTTTTGTTTTTTTGTTACTGGCATTTTCCAATATGCATAGATTTATATTCCACTGTTTACCAGCAGGTGGCTGTCAAGTTCAGCAAAATAATTGTCACAACTTCAGAAATGCATTATGCAGAAATCACTGTGGAAGCTCCTATTAACTAAGCCTCAACGTGTAATATGTTAATTCTATACACCATTTTATTTTTTTTTAAAAACTTCCACTAAACAGACTAAACACTGGGCTAGAACATTTGTCATGCTGAGTAATTAAAACATTGATCAGAGGGATTTTAAACTGAGATTTCTTGCAGTTATGTAGTGTAATCTCCCATCATGAATTCTGTACATCACACTGCTGAAATAACAAGACACTGTGTATGGCATACAGTATTTGACTCTGTATATGACTTGGTACTTCTGCAACTAATGTTTCAAGTTACTAATTAACCTATTTTTTTAAACTTTAAGCAATTTTAAACAATTAATTCTTATTCTAACAGGTGATAAAGATGCTTCTCATGTTATGATTTTGCTGCTGAGCAAGAAATGAAAGGGAAAGAGTTTTTCTGGTATTACTGGATCCTTTTAATTTTATTGCCTTTTATTGTATTTTAGTTGTAGCTGTTATGACTATACCAGAAGACTTTAATTTACATATACAAGTGTTCCTTGTTAATATCGATATTTGTGTTACCTTATTCTATGTAATGCAAATAGTATTTGTTCACGTATTGATTCAGAGCTACACACCCTTCAGTTATCCATTTCCCTGCTGTTTGAATTTGTACCATGACAGTCTGGTTATTTATCAATATTGCTATAATATGCAAGTCTACCTACTTCGGTAGAAAGGTATTAGTTAATCGAAGCACAGGGATTTACATGGTCACTGATGTGCTATGATTGATTTATTGGCTGTAGAACTTTTCATCTAAATGCCCAGAGCAAATGTGGTGAGTAATGCGGATACCCATTTTCATTATCATCCACCAAATTACAGGAAGACATGGGTAGTGAAGTCTAGGACTTGAGCAGACTAGGAGCAAGCACAATAGCAGGGATTCGGAAGGTGAGGTGCCAAAATCAAGGTTATTGTAATTGTATCTGACAAGAATTCTGAGAGCTTCAGTCAGTCAAACCAGGGATTTATAGAATTCAAAAAGCAGATGAAGGCAGAGAGTTGAAATGAGTACTTCAGGATCATAACAGCTTGAGGGTGTTCCCTCATAATTCTGTAATTAATACCTGTATTCAGGGCTTATAGCCACCAGCCTTGAGTTAATTTAGTTCAGGATACTGTAAGACCTTGGTCAAAAGAAAACACCTCAAGATTATCATTTAAGCTTCTCTTCTGCCGATCATGTGTGGGTTCTTGTGGAACAGAAGACTGTTTGCATTGCCAGCTACAGTATTGCCACATGCTACGGATTGGCCCTGTGTTCCCTCTGCTATTGGGCCAGCTGCCCTGAAGGACACAAGTTGTGAATGATGAATGATGTTCCTGGTTAAAATAAGGGGACATAGGATGAAAGGGGAAATAGCTCTTCATACTTTTCTTAAATCAGGGGGGACCTCCCTCGTCCTGGGTTAGACAAGTAGCGCTGTTCCCCCGTGTCCATCTAATTGCTGGTGGTAATGCCTTCTCCATATACAGTATATAATAAAAGAATTATTATGTTTGTGTGGTAGGATGAAGAAGTTTATATATGAACTATATGTTTATATATGAACATCCTGACTCAAACTATATCCTGGCCAGAGAAAAGAAAACAGGAGATGTAGCTTTTTTTCCTCCAAGAACCCAGAAAGTTGGAGAAGTAGTAGTAGAGATCCCTGTAGCCAAGGAAAGACTGAGGAAGAGATTGTGAGTTAATTTTGTTCTGCCTTGAAGTGCAATAGGAATACTCCCACCTCTTTCAAACATCAGGGGATCTTGGTAACCGGAGAGAAAGGATGGTCTAAGACGGGTGGGCAATTATTTGGACTGGAGGGTCACCTTAAGGAGTTTTGGTGAGCCTTTATGGGCAAGGGTCATGGGGGGTGCTGACCTAGCCCAAGATGGGGGGGAAGGGCCAGTTGATCCTATCTGGCCTGGGTCTCTGCCCTGCACCTGTTGCCGGATGGAGTGGGCAGGCAGGGTCTCCATGGAGACCAGCCCGGGACCCCCCCGGGCAGGGTGTGCTTGGCAGATAGAGTGGGGCCGTGGGTGGGCAGGGAGCAGCATCCAGGAACAGGACAGGTGGGCAGGGCCAGTATCAAGGGGTGGTGACAGCGCAGGGCCAGGGCCCAGGGCAGAGACGAGACATGCTCCCCACATAGCCCTGTTCCATGGGCAGGGACATACGGGCAGTGGATTAGAGGTCTGCCCATGATGCCACACCTCTACTCACTGTCCCAGGATCCGGCCCTGGCCCTGGCCTGGCTCCCATCCACTTGTCCTGTTCCCCCGCACCACTCCCCACCTACCCACGGTTTCATCCCATCCACCCAGCCCAGCTTGCTTTGCCTGCAGGATTCCTGGGCTGTTCTCCATTGAAACTCTGCCTCCCCACTCACTCTATCTGGTGCCCCTGCCAGTGGGTGCAGGGAGGACAGGCTGGGGTGCCCAGGCAGCAGGGCCGGGTCTGGCTGCAGCACTGGCAGTGGCAGCCAGAAGTTGCTGCTCTTGTGGGGATTCCTGGGCTGCCCCCCACATCTGGGCCAGGTGGGGCCGAGGGACCCGTCAGGCTGGACTTGGCAGGCTGGATCCAGCCCGTGGGCTGTATTTTGCCCACCCCTGGTCTAAGTTGCTAACCTAGAACTTTGGATACAGGGGTTCAGTTCCCCAGATTTCCTCCTCATCTGCAAAATAGGGATTATTGGTTGTACCACACAGAGGTTCTGTAAAGGTTTATATATAACAGCTTGAGGCATGCCCAATGATGGGGATACAGAAACAATCAGGAAAAGAAAACTGTTTTGTTGTTTATATCTTGTAAAGAAAGCAAGTCAGTGCATTAAATATTCGTGCATGTGGCCTTTGAGAGGGTTTCCTAATCATCTCCAAGTAAAAATACCTTTCATATAGCAGACAGAGGTAGTTAGCTGTGTTAGTCTGAAGTTAGGCAGAGGGCAGGGTAGAGGTGTGCTTCTCTGGTTTCGTTAGTCTGTAAGGTGCACCTCTACCCTGCCTTTAATATAGTAGAGAAACTAGTTTGCCACACAATTTGGATCAGTGGCATTTTTTTACAGAGAAAGAGGTACCTGGAAACTACATGTTTAAATCAAAGCCAATTCTTTTGTCTTCAGAAAATGTGGCTGTGGAGAGTGCCAAAGGGATTTTTTTGCTGCTCCAAATGAATCATACAAATTATTATTCTGTCAACACAATATTTTTAGGTACTCTTGTAAACTGAGCAGCACCTGCAGAAGTGGATAGAACCAGCAAGAAATTATAACTGTTTTAATAAGTAGAATTCAGCCTTAAAATGAAATCAGGCAAATTTCCTTCTTTAAAACCTACATTAATTTGTCAGCAGTGGAAGAAAAATAAGCTATACATAGTAACAAACAACCCAAGATAAATATAAGCTGTCACCAGTTTCCATAAAGGGAAATGATGGTTGGGTGGATACCAGAACAATACTATTTGACAAGTCTTTTTTTTTTAATCTGGTTGGTATTTAAAAAAATACTCTGGTATTTAAAAAAAATACTCTAGTATTTAAATATATTAAAAGGCATGAATCTTCAGGAAAATAAGGAGCTATTATTATTACTAAATATGGAGAATTTAAGAATTCTTTGGAACAGATTAAATGAATATTGAAACATGGAAACCAATTGCCTCTTTCAACATGGATTTACAGAAATCAGGAAGTCTATAAACATTTATCAATGCAGATATATAGTCAACTGTATTCAACACACATTTACTGTTTTGTTTTCCTCTTTCCAGCTATGCCACCTCAGATACTGAGCGTATAGGGTAGAGTTGAATCATGAATGAGAATCCTTCAAGGAAAATCTGGAGTCATGCTGGCAGAGAGTTGGTAATTTTTGATGTCACACTTGCCTTTGAATCAGAATTAAACACTGCAGCCAAATATTAAGATGGATATGCTATATTCTGGTCTGGGTTTTTTTGTTTGTGTAATGAATATTAAAATGAGTTGTGATGATTTATGATCTTACATGATCTTTATAAATACTAATTTTAATAAATACTTTCTGCCTAAGACATTATAATTTTGGTTTGTTTACAGTCAAGTTAATGTTGCAGTGTTGCTATGAGCTGCTAAAACAGTTGCTATTTACTACTGAATAGGTGGCTTCATGTCACCCATTGAGGGAAGGGTGAAACACTCATGTCTGTAGAGATCTGAAATATGAAATTTACACCTGGATTTGGAATGAACACTCCACTGGTGTTTAGAAAAACAGTCTAGGACCAATCTTGAAACACTGCTAGGTGCTGCACTTTAACATGCTTGTTGAAGTTGGGTATTTGCAGGATACAGGCCTTGGATTTGAATTTTGGAATCCCGAAGCATGAAAAAGAAATGTACGAGACACCAGAATAAGTTTAGAACCATTATACTCATATTTGTGTATTTCAATAAACCTCAGAATTGCTCTGATGTTTTTGTCATGTCAATGTTAAATTACAATTATAGGCAGAAGTATTTTGTCTCCTTCAGTTTTGAAAGAGCTCTGCCCTTCTTCCAATTCTTTATAGAAAATCCTTTTGAGAAAAGTTGGATGAACATTAAATGTTCTAAAATTTAGCTGCAGAATTGATCGCAGCCAATAATTTAATTTGTACTCTGTAGGTGAGCCTTTACTTAGTCTCTGAATTTACAATCCAGTAGCAGAGACTATAAGGTGGCTTTAAGGTACTTGTGCATCATCCTTCTCCTGGAATAATAAAAAATAAACAGCTCTCCAAGCCATTTAAGTTATACCATGGCAATTTCCTAGACTGCCCTACATATGACAATAAATATTCAAGGCACATGAAATAACCACCTTATGCAATCTGTGCTAACTACGGATGGTAGGATTGTACCTGCCGAGAGATCTAAATGGTTCAACAGAATTGAAGATAGCATTTGAAAACAATATGCCTCTCGGTAAGAAGCTAAATGTCATATGACTACAATCTGTAGTTGCAATTACCAAGTGCTAGAGATCACCAATAAATCAGTAAATCTGGGTCTGTTACTATGAACAGAACCTCCTGAAACTTGGAGAATTTTTTGTGAAATATATATGGTCGATTTGGGAATATTTAATGAATGAGAAATGTGATGCACACAAAAATAGCAGCACCGTAGTCAAATATGTACACTTTTGCCCAACTAATAAACATTCTTACAAATATTTGCACCAAACCTCTCAAGTGTAATGTAATAGGTAGAGAGCCCAATATTTTTTAATGTTGGTGCTTAACATTGAGATCTGAGACACTGCAGCAACCTTCATCTCCAAGGAGAATTGAGGTGAATTAGGTCCTTTTAGGCATTGAAAATCAAGCCCATTTTCAAGGCCTACATATGTATTAAGTGTTGTACTTTAAGAAGGTCCTATAGTTTAAAATTTTAGCCTGGGCCAAGATTTTAGGGCAACTCATTTGGTGCGTTGCATCTGTGCATGTCTATTTTAAAACATTTTAAGAGAAATGAAGCCAGACCCTAGAGCTGCCAAAGTCAACCGCAAAACCCTCTGCCTTCAACAGAGGTAGAAGAACATCCCCTTGATCCCGGGTTTGGGGTCCAAGACTGTTTTCAAAATCGGGCCTCTCCACAAGCCTTTGGGGGCGAGCTCTCCCAGTCACCAGTCAGTTCTGAACGTCGCCGTGTTATCACGATACATCCCCGCGTTTTAACCCCTGGCAGTCACATGAACACACATTACATTCATACCGCGCCACCCCCAGAAAGGCTTAGGGGCGCTTACAATACGAGCCGCCCACGAGATACGCAGCGACAAGCGGCTGCCCGGATGCCCCGACAGCGGGAGGCGAGAGCCCCCCTCGCCCCGCGCCGCGGCGGCCCCGGGTGCGGCGGGGCGTGTCCAGGCAGCC
>NW_005842008.1:1773171-1789683 GCF_000455745.1 Alligator sinensis
CCGTTGCCGTCGAACAAAAGGCGCTTGAGGCCGCGCCTCTGGCCCCGTCTCGCGGAGCCGCCGCGGCCCCGCCAGGAGGCGCCCCGCGCCGCGGGAGGCCGGCTCCACCTGCTGTCGCTGGGCAGGGCTCCGCGCAAGGGTGCAGGCTCCTGCGTCCACCCTCGCGGGGCCGGGGGTCGGGAGCGCGGCTCTCCTGGCAGACGGGCTGCCGTCCCCTTGCCTGCCGGGTTTTGGCAATCTCTGAGAGACTTCCTGCCCCACCGGCTCGGGAGGTGACAGTCGAGTTGCTGCACTGGTGCCTGGCGCACCCTGAGGCCAGATGACGAAGAGTTGGGTCTTGGTGTGGCACCTGCTTTGAAGGACAAACGTTTTAGAGCTGAGAGCCAGGCAGATCAGTGGAAAGGTTAACTGATAAGCTCCAGGAACCTTGCAGTTCAGTTTACCCTCAGCCCACACGGTTTTATTGTGCAAGGCACTAACTGCAGTCATTTTCTGAAGTGTCGTTCTTTGTCAAGCTAAAAGTATTAGCTTGGCATTTTGTTGATGGGTAAAATTTGTATTGTTGGGTTTGTCACAGCTAAGTTACCTAGAACTCCACCAGAGCAGCGCCTGCCTCACATGGAGTACAGGCCGTTATTATAGATGCAGAACTGTATACCCGCTAGAGGCTGGCTAAATACAAATCCTCCCTAAAACTTGATAAAAACTCTGTTGATTCTAAACAGGTGTACTTTAAAAAAAAAATCACTGCCATGATTATATTTAAAAACTAAATGAACACTGTCTTCTCTGTATCACTGCAAAACAATTATTTGTGCTGCTCTTGCTGATTGTGCGACTTGTCAACTGATCCTTCAGCAATTTTTGACATTAGCTGATGCACAAATAAAGATGTTGTGTCATATGTCAAACATCAATTGAAGTGGTTGGTGAAAAAGTCATTTTAGTCGAAACTGGAACACGTAAGAAAAATACGGTATTTGTGAAGCTTCAGAGTGGCAGCTGTGAGCAACGGATGATATGTTCTTATATTTAGGAAAAGGCTTCAGTGAAATGGGGGAGCTGATTGACATGAGTATCCAGTTGTCTCTCACAATTTGCTTGCTAGTCTTTTTTTTTTTTTTTTGTAATTAATTGTCATTGACAGTAATAGTGGGGGTACTAGCCTAAAAAGAGTACTTGGAGTGTTTGCTCCTATTGTGGAGACCTGGTCCAAGCAGGTTTAGGTGACTGCCTGTACTAGGGCTGACCCCAGTGGGAAATGTGTATATGTACAACTCAAGAGAATGTGCAGTCTCTTCAGCATCTAAATCTCTCTACTCCACTGCATTTTTGTGCTAAACATATGAAGATGTTAAATGCACATCTTTCCAGAAATTTTATATTTATAGTTACTAAACACACCTCATTGTATGGCATTTTACAATCTCCTCAGTCCTCCTGTTCTTGTTGAAGTGCACCTGCTTCTCTTGTTGCTTATTGTTTGGAGGCCTGCTACCAGCAAGCTGTCAAGCATCCTGGGTACTTGAATGCTGCTTTTTAAATCCTTTTGGTACTTCTGGGGAGGGCTGGTGGGTAGGTTAGGCAAATGATAAGCTGGAGGGATGCCTAAGAGAAACAAAAGCAAGCACTTGCACCTGATGTGAAATAAATGTGATGACAGTGAAGCAGATTGTGAATAATGTTCAAGTAATATTAAAATGTTTTATGCTGCAGTTTTCTTTTAAATTGTTTGTCATAGTCTGTAATTGTATCAACCCCACTGCAATGGAAATGCAGCGAAACCTGTCTAACGGAACCTGTAAAAGCTGGAAACCTGCTCAAGATGGAAAATGTTACAGTCCCAGCATGTCTTATGGAGAATTATGTATATTTATACTTTGTTTATTATAGGAAGTAATGTGTGTGCACAAGGTGTGAGCCCCAAGCAGAGGAGAGGGATTGGGCAGGCAGTCCTGACCAGAGGGGCTTGGACACTTGCCATATAAAACAGAAACCTAAGTCAGCACTTTTTCCTGGTCCAATGTGATTCCCTCTTGGGTTTCACTATATTTTCTTTGGTGGATTAATGTCTACATTATTTAAATGTGTATTTTTTTTAACCAATAAACAGTTTAAAAGAACTCCAACACTCTTCTGGATAGGTGTGTATATTGGGTGAACTGAAGTGCTTTGCTGCACTTTGAACTTCACTGTGCGTGCACTGGCTGAACAGCACGTTCCCTGTTTGTTTTTACTTAATATTTATGTGTATGTATGTATTTTCCTTGATAGCAGTATTTTAAAATAACATAAACTAAAAATAGTGAAAAACATGTTCATTTAAGCTGGTTTATCTATAGAACTGCTTTCTTCTGTGACTTTTTTCACACTGCATAAAATTTACCCCCTCTCCCTTATGTTTCCACTTACTCCATTTTTTTTTCAAAGGAGAACTTATTGATACATTTTAAAAATGGTATTCCTTGACTACCTTATTCTCTTTAATTCATTTGTTTGCATGGTTACCTCTGTAGCATACTCCTTATGACCATGTCTTAACACAGATTGACAAATATTGTGATGAATTATCAGACTAAATGAGGATGCATAGTTTGTTTAATGGTTTGACCAGCATTCTGAGAATAGGGTCATCTGGATTTGTTCCTGAGTAATCAAGCTGACATGATTATGTTTTTGTGCAAGTTACTTAACCTCTCTGTTTCTCAGTTTCCCCATCTGTAATATGTGACTAATACTTACTTTCATATTTACAATTTGTATTTGTAAAGCCTTTTGAAATCCTCTGATGAACGATACCACTTAGTGGCAATGCATTATTTCTGTATTGTATTATTGGTGTAAAAGCCCAATTTTGCAGCAAGGGAAATTTATGTTGACTATGAGGAAAACTTTCTTACTACGACAGCGGGCTAAGCATTGGACTAGATTACCTACAGAGGTTGTGGAATCTCCATCTTCAGAAGTTTTTAAGAGCAGGTTAAAATCTACTTGGCTGGGATGGCTTAGACAGGGATGATCCTGCCCAGAGCTGGAGGTTTGGCTAAATGACTTCCTGAGGGGCCTTCCAGCTTTGCTTTTCTAAGACTATGATTTATCCTCACTTCCTGGTTAACAGTAAAAACAGAAGCTGTAGTAAGGTCTTTTGTATTAAGATTTAATTATTTTTTTCAAAATGTGCTGTAGTACATTTTTAGTATGTTTTCATAAGCTTCTTGGGTAGAAAGCTGTATATCTCTTTGTAGAATACTGGGAACTTTAAATTAATAACTGTTAACTTATTTTCATAATGTTATCATCAGCTGTCATTGTACATGAACAAAGTATATATTGTGATGCACTATTTTTGCTTTTTTCCAGTTTGTGGGTAGTGTTTTGTTAGGTCTGGTCCAAAATTGATTGAAGTTGGTGGTTGTCTTCTCACGGACTACAGTGGTTTTTGGATCAGGTTCTTTGAGTAGTCTTATTAGTCATTGGTAATTGGAGGGGTTCCTTAGCATGCAAATGGCAGATATTAGAGCTAATGTTCAAAATGCAGTATAAAAGATTTGCCAGGTGTTGGTGTGAATTAGATCAGTTCTACGTTATCTGACTTTTATGAGTCACAACATTTAAGGAAGCATTCCTTGCTTTTAGGTAACATTTGATGGTTTCAGAAATACCATCTTTCTGAAAGATACAAGTAGCCAAATAAGAATTTGCCATAACAGAGCAGGTTAATGATGACTCTAATCACTGACAGAGAACATACTGACCTAGTGCCAGATTCTCAAGAGAGTAAGGTTTAAGAAACCATACACTGAACAAGATTAGAATAATCTGCACACTGGATAAATTTCTTTTTAACCCCTTAATCAACATTTTCTTTAATGTTCTGAAGAATGCAGTTGTGTGTGTGTGCGCACCATATAATGCAAGTTGAGGTTCATTTTCCATAAAATTGCCTAATGCTTCTCTCAATTCAAATAAGCTCTTGCCTTAAGACATACCTTGTGGTAGTGAATTCTGCTGTCTGGTACATTTATTTGCATTTTTGGTGTGTACAAATATGTATGCACACACTGCTCTTTATACTAGCTTTAAATTAGTTAATTTTCATTGTAATTAAATTTCACCTTGTATTATAACACTTCTACTGACATTCCTTTTCATTCATTATTTGTTCCATCTCTACTGTGTTTCATTTTTTGTCTCCTCTCTGGCTGTTTTTTCAGGTCCTCCTCAATTAGAATTATTTCCATGCCTCTAATTATTTTCATTACTTGTCTTTGGATCTCTTAAATTTTTGCTTTGTTTTTTTTCAAAATGGAAGACAGGATTCAGTGTGGGGCATCCTATTGATTCAGATAATTAATATTTAATTTTTAAGAAGATTTCTCAATTTTTTTTTTATCTGTAGTGTTTCCCTAGATTTATTATGAAGACTTATAGATTGTAAAGAATCATAAAGGTAGAACTAATGCATATGATTTAGATAGGGATTTACAAAAAAATTAAAATAACACCTTTGCTTTTATTACAGTTTTTTTCTGAAAAAATGAAACAAATAATTTTAATGCCATTTCAGAACCCAGTGAGTGCACAAATAGGAATGTCCACTATTGCTAGTTTCTTCCAGAACATTTACTAATCTTCTCAGCTCAGTTACCATCTAAAACTGTTCTGGTAATTATTACTAACAAAAAATAAAATTCTTAAATTAGAAGCAGGCATTGATGAATCTTTTAAAGATAGACTCTCTCTCCTTTCTGATATTTAAATCCCATTTTTTGTAGGAAGTGAAAAATATCACATGCTATAATATTTGCTTCTTTTAAAGACCAGTTATATGGAATTAGCATATTTATTCACTTTTACATTATGTATGTGAAGAGAAATATTAAGCATAACAAGAACTCTTAATGCTTTGTACTATACTTATTGCCCTTATGTAGGATGAGTAGACTGTCTTATTGGATTAAATATCAGCTTTTAGTATGATTTCTGAAGCAGATTGATATTGAAACACCTTTCTCTACAGTAATTTCAAGACTCTGTGGTAATTAATTTTCAGCTTCATAATTGTTGCTATTAGGGTTTATGATTAATTCGAATAATTCAGAAACATTTGAATAATAGTCTAGAATGCACCAAATCCTGTGACCTGAGGAAATGTTTAGAACCCAAATCTGGCTTTTTTGTTGTTGTTGGTTTGTTCAGTTTTTTGGGTTTTTTTGATTGATTTGGTAGTATGTTACCACGTACAGTGAAAAAAGCAATATTTTCCCTAACTTGCAGATTCCTTCTAGAAAACTTTTGAATATGATGAAACCTTGAAAAATTTTCCCTTTCCTCCAGTTGCATCCTCTTTCTATCCAAGGAGTGCTAATTATTTCTCTTTTAGGGATGCTCTTTAGATTAATTTATAGGTTTCTGTTGAGTTATGCAATGAAATGAGATGAGGAAGATGGTTTTGAGGCTGTCTTGTATGGAGAATATCAACAGCTATATTCTTAAGAATGTTTGATAACCAGTCAAGAGCTGCAGCAGAATACATGGAAAATACTGTTACTGCTTCAGGAAAATTAATATATTGAGCTATCATTTTAATATTTGATCAATTATATGAAAGTGGCAAGCTTCACAAAACAGAAATTCTTTAACTCACCACTTGAGTATCAGTTACAGACATCTGTCATTTTATGTCTAGATAAAATGAACAATTACCACCTTGGTTCTCAGCTTTAGGATCACTAGTGTCTTATTTCTTAGTTTGACACTTGCTATAGACTTCCTATGTGTTCTTGGGTAAAATGCTTAACCTGTCAGTGTTTCAACCTGTTCTGCAGGCTTTTGAGATTTTTCAGGTGGACAATGTTATATAAGGATAAAACGTTGTTGGTTTATTATATACACTGTAGGCGTGTCTACAGAAGATGCTGTCGCCGTAGCAATGAGCTAAGTCATTGTAGCTCGTTGCTATGGCAGTGTAGCATCAGCAGGCATGAACTGTGGTGCTGATGCTACTGTGCAGTAGTATGGGAAGAAACCTGTGCAGTGTCAGGACTGTGCAGTAACAGGGGTTATTACGCAGTCATTTAGTACTTGCTTAAACAATGCTAGGTTGCACCGACCACTTAAGCAAGTACTAAATGACTACACAGTTATAACTGCGCAGTCTGGCGCACGTGTAGACATGCCCAGTAACTTCTGGCTCAGGAATAAAAACGTAATGCCAAGGATTTCACAGGTCCAGTTCTTACTCCAATTGCATTTACTTTTAGTTGGAAATAATATTCATCTCTATCTTTCCAGCAGTTGTCTAGTTCACCACTATCTGACCTGTCTGGTTTTATTTCCAGGAAGAGTTGAGTCATTGGTATCAAGGGTTTTTGTCTTCTGATTTGGGAAAAATATAGCTAGAGATGTTCAGTTAAGGCACGTTAACTTTCTCTTATCAGTTGATTTAAAGATATACCCATCTTTTTATACCCAATTAAGAACCTTGTTGGAAAAATGTTCTTTTGATTTGAAATGCTTAGTCACTTGCTATATATTGGAATGACTTTATTTTTGAAGCCTCCTGAGTTCATTTGTATATGAAGTTGGAAGTCTGGCTGATCCTCAAGGAAGTTCACACAAATATACATAGGATGTTGTACAAGTACTGCAATGCCATGGCATGTTGACCACTGGAAAAAATGTCTCTGTTTTCTTTGCTAGTTTCTGAATTTATTTGGAATTTTTGTTCCCAATGGAAAAAAATATCAGCTCTTTCTCTATTAGGAGTGTCTAAATGCCACTACTTGCGGTTCAGTTTTTCTGAGTGAAAATAGCAGGAGGTTGTTTGAGATTACAGGGTCTCCCATCTCAGTGATGCAGAGGATTTCTTCAAAGAGCAATCCTGTCAAAATTATGCCTGGAAACACGATCCTTTGAAAGTACAAATCATACCATCAAAACTGGGGAGGGGAGGAGACGATAACAAATGTTTGAAAAAGAAACTATGTATTGATGATTGTACATACAGTGAATTAAAAAGCAAAGCCTAAAGATTCATATGAGCACTTAATCCTTCTATCTAGCTAGCCCAAAGAAGGCTCTGTGTTGTGTATACTGGGATACTTTTCTTTTTCATATTATCAGAACAGCTTCTTGGCATAATCAATGAAGTCATGACTTAATTTATTAACTTTCCCTGATAAAGAATTATTATAGTAATCAACACATTTCTTTTTCTTAAGATAAATTCATTCATAAGGTATGTGCACATATGTTGTTTACATTGGTAGGAGAATCCTAAGAGGGCCAGATACATTTAGCTTGTGTTAGGAAACAAATCATTCAGTGAAAGCTGAAATTTCCATCAGCTTGCCTCAATTACCCTTGGTGAGGTTATGTATCCTAATCTCAGGGCTGTTTTTGCAGGAAGTTCCTGGATTTATCATCTGATACCTGTCAATGTTCCCAGCTCTATGGGGAGAAGAAGAGAAGGAAGAAAATAATATTACATAGTACAAAAGCAGAAGGTTTTCATTAAAATGCTAACCCTTATCAGTGGCTTGTATTGCAGACAAATCCCATAACTATAAATTATTGGCTAGCTTTTGTACTTAGAGTTGTATTCCAAGATGAGAGTAGCAGCAATGGTATAATTTCTGTTAGGTGATGCATAAGTTTACAAATACATTAGTAAACTATATTCACATGTGCTTATTTGCCTGCTTACATCTAGATAGACCAGCAAAGACTAACTTGTTGAGAGAGCTATTAGCTTTTGTAGGTCAAAGCAATCAGATTTGATGAAGTAGGCTGTAGTCTACAAAAGCTTATGCCTTTCACAACAAGTTAGTTTTTAAGGAGTCAACCTGCCTTCTTTGACTTTGGACTAAACAAGACTTGCTATCTTACCCTAGATTAAGTAGTAGAATATTGAAACAATTAACTGGCAGATTTTTGAAAACTTGTTCTTCCCGTAGTCTGAGTACTTTGGTTTTGCCTCTTGACTAATATTTTAAAGGCAAGTAACTGTTCAAACTGGTCAGAGCTGTTAGCTAGGATTTTTCTTGTGCATTTGTATCTGGAGAACCCTTCTTTTGTAGAGCACAATTTATTCTGTTTTCTGGTTTAGGAAGGAAAGTTGACCTTTGTTCTTCCCCTTCACTGCAAGAAGGAATGTGTTGTCTTGTATTTGAGACATACGGCTGGAAGTTGGACTTGAACGTTGTTTTAGGCTTGCTATGGATTTCTTATGTGGTCTTGAACAAACAAACTAGCTTTTTTGTCTCAGTTAATCTTTAGGTAAGTAATATGGACAATTTACTGTGGGGCAAATGGCAGGGGAGGGCTTTACTATGTGTCAGTTGTTCCTCAGCAGCTATCCACTGGCACACTCTTTGCCCCTCCACTAACTTATGGCAACGTAACCTCCCTCTCCCTTCAGAGAGAGCTGTCAGGGTTTAGCTTCCGTTTATCATTAGCTGATGTATGGTCATGCCCAATCCCTTGCTCTGAAGTACATTGTTTGCATGGCCATAACGTATCTAAAATAGGTGTAACACATTCCTACTCCAAAATTAGTGTTGTAAAAATTAACTTGTGAATTTTGTAAGGTGCTTTGAGCTCCTTTAATAGACAGTACACTATGGCTGGGGACAAAAATTACAGATATACTAGTATAAGTGATTGGAAACTGGTTCAAATCTGTAATGCAACAGAAGTTCAGAGCATGTAAACCTCTTTCAAAATGACTGAAACAGGTTTAAGATGAACCTGGATGGATGCAGTATCAGAATTAAGTGATTTAGGTTAGATCAGCTTATTGAACTTCTGTGCCAGAACCTCTCCAGATTCAAGTTAACTTATAGTTCTCCAACATCCCAGGATGCTTTGCACCTCCCCCACAAAACCCCCATCACACAGTGGCTGGGCTAGCCATGGCCCAAGCTATCTGCTCCAGCCACGCAGGGAGGCATACTCTAGTGCTCCCCAGCTTCTGGCCTGGGCCACTGTAAGCATGTGGCTACATTTCCAGGATAAAAAATGAATGTTTGTTCACTTACTTATCGGTTCAATCTATGCAGCTTAGACTAACCTGCAAAGATTGAATCGATTCAGTCTTGGGCTTTTTGACTGTCTGTGCTTAGCCTATAAATACAAATTGGTATAGCAGACCAGATTTTTTTTTGATGTATGATGGAATATTTTTTAAAAAATAGCATGAAGTATACATGGCTAGACCCAATGATCTTACGAGGTTCCTTCCAGCCCTAATGCCTATGAAATGTAACAGGAACACATTATATTGCATGTTTTATCCTAAACCTCATTAATCAGCTTGATTGTCTAATTAAAATATTGGTGTTTTATAATTTTTTTAGAATTGTAAAACATTGTTTTCTCCCTCTTGCACTCTTGGATATTTTGTGTGTGTACAAATCAGATGCTAATGTACAGTGAACTTGCCTATTCAAATAACATTGAATACAGTTAGTTTGGTATACATTGCTTGCTCATTTAACACTTGTGCTTATCAAATATTTGTTCAACATGTAGGCATGGCGCAAATTCACTTGGTAGAGACTGGTACCTGACAAAAGTGGTTAAATGCTGCTTTTTTTTTTTTTGTACTGCACTAACTGTAAAATACCAATGGCTTTTCAGCATTACATGAGAATTGCCTTACACTTGTAATGGAGTTTGGCATATTAGATATTACTACTATATACTAAGGAACCTTGAACTGTGGAAACATGAATTTACTAGATGAAAGGATTGCCAGTTCAAGAAGCAATTCAACTGTTATGGGGCATGTAACTTAGCAAGCTGAGTTGCTGAAAGGTGATTTTATGAAAAGATTTTGAACCGTAAATCCTTCAGAACTGAGCATTTGAATTCTAGGCTATTGAACTTCTTCCTGATGACTGGAGCATCTAGATGAATTGGTTTGGATGCAAGAGCCTCACTCTCTAAACTCTACTTTCTTGAGTAGAGAATAGGTAGTTTGTAGAGAATTGGCTTTTAGGTAAATGCTTCCTTTCCTTGTTTCCTGCTGCTAGATTGCAGAGAAAGATGTTAAAAATTCACTGCTCTTCTACATACACAACTGCTGCAGAAGTCATAGGGATGTTGTGTGAATAGGAGGAGAATCGATCTAGGTCAGTGGCTTTCAAGCTGTGGGGTGTGCCTCCCTGAGAAGGCATGAAGAAATGGTGGGGAGGGCTTGGGCAAGAAGGTTGCAAGGAGCCGGTGCCACTGCCCTGGGTGGGCTCTGCCAGTGGACTGCTGTACCTCTGGGAGGCACAGCAGGTGCACAGCCTACAGCCACAGCAGGGCCAAGGGAGGAGGCGCTGGAACCACAGCAGGTGGAGCCATGCCACACTGCAGTGGCTGTTAGGATGAGGGGCACTCTGTGCCTGGCTGCGCTGCTCCTCTGGGGTGAGGGAGGGCGCAAACAAAATTGTAACTCAAGGGGGGGGGGGAAATCAGCTCAAAGTTTGAAAACTGCTGATGTAGGTGACCTCCAAAACAATCAGTCATTAAATGGTTTAAGTACCTTCGCAATAGAGGAAACTCGAAGAACAGACCGAGTACGTTGATGTTAAATTATAATTGTTTTATGTAAGAATATGTACGTTTTGATATAAGCAGGAAAGCAATTTTTAATAAATGTTTTTCTTATGTCAGAAACAGTTTCCATTTTTTTGATTTTTGTCCATCTGATACTTTTTCTAATTGGCCCATAGGTTTTGTAATCACATAATGACCCTTAATATTCCTAGCATTGTAGTAAGCTTAAAGGGAAAAAAAAAATCAATAATTGGTTAGAGTTTGCCCTTGTATTCCTTCAGTGTGTAGGTGCTCTAGGCATGGAACAGGATCCCATTCTGTGTTGTGTGCTGTACAAATACAGAAAGAAAAACATGCTCTCTCTTACTGAAAGAGCTTACAATCTGAATATAAAACCACAAACAGGCAAAATCATATTAGTCAGCATGAAAGGCCTAATTTGTTAAGAGTAAAGGAGAGTTGTAAGGAGGGATTTGAAGGAGAATAATTGAGGAGGCTTTGTGGATGCTTAGCAGGAGCTTTTCTGAAGTATGAGGGTCCACCTAGGAAAAAGCTTATTCGAAAGTGTAGAAAAAAGGGCAGTGGAGGATGGCTCCGTGAACTGATCACAGACAGGAATTATCTTCACTGTGAAGGCCCTTCATGCCCTACTCCAACTCCAGCATCTTATACAAGTAGCCTATGTCTGGTGCCATAGAGAAGAGGAGGCAAGTGAAAGGATGCAGAGATGGCTGATGTGATCACAGCAGTGGATTAGGAAAATGATAGTTGTAGCCATTGTCTGAATGGAGGAGTGGTGCAAGACAACCATTTGTCAAGATTACAGAAAAGGCTATGGCAGTAATTGATATATGAAATGATGAAAGACTGGATGAGAGTTTTAGCTATGTGGATAGATGGAAAAGACTTAGCAGTAAGAATCAATAGAAGTGATAAATAAAAGATGATGTCCAAATTAGACAGACAGTGGTTTTCCACAGAGATCAAGATAGGATAATGTTTTACTTTGGACAAAAGGAGAGCATTCTGGAGTAGAGAGGCCACTTTTTAAATAAGAAGGGGTGGGGGGGTGGGAAGGAAGGGGGAGAGTCAGTCCTGGGGAACTCCAACAGGAAGCTAGAGGTAGGTGGAGCTAAGGGAAGAAGTAAGAGGCCACAGAATCACAGTAGTGAAGGAGGAGGGACTAGCTTTCAAGAAGAGCGTGTCTGGCCATTGAAGGTAAGTTCCATGTCCAGGAGGATGAGGATAGCATAAAAGTTAGGAGATTTGCTTAGGATAAGATCCTTGGAGACCGTGGTGAGGTGAGTGTAAGGGGCACAAGCCAGATGAAATAATTGAAGGAAAGTAACTCTTGGCAGCTGTTTTAGACACTGTGTTCAATGTGCTTAGGGAGGCAAATGGGGTTCAAGAGTAAGTTGTTTTGTTTTCCTTTTAAAGATATGAGAAGCTAAAACACATTTGCACTGTGAGGGGAAAGAGCTGGAGGAGCAGAAGAGTAAGGGTAGGCATGACTGGTCATGAACATGATCAAGAGAAGGGTGAAGTCACTGAGACAAATGGAGGTGGTAGAGGAGGAAATTATATTCATCTGTGACCAGGGAGAAGGAGGGAGAGTGAAGGTGAGAGGGCAAGAGGGTCACTTAACATCTTTTCATTTTTCTCTTGGAAAAAATTGGCAAGCTCCTGTGTGGAAAAAGAAGCAGGAGAATGGAATGGTTTTAAGTGAAAAAACAGTGTAAAAAATATGGCTGGGTTTATGGGCATGGATTTCAATTGATCAACATTGATCCATGTTCAGTACTTGCTACTGTTACATTTAATAGAGCTTACTGAACATACAGCAGTAGTCTATAAAGTGCCTGTCACTTTTTCTAGTAGTGCATAAAATAAAAAGTAGTTTAGAAAGTAAACTTGCTTATTTTATCCTAGCATCTTCCAAAAGAATAGCAACCTTGATGTGTAGGACCTGAAGGGAAAGGATAAGAGGTATGAAACACCTATAATTTTCTCTTTAATTTAGGGCCCAATGAAAGCATTGCTTCAAAAAACAGCTAAGTATCCTTTATTTATAGTTTGATAAAAATGATCCTCTTTTTTTTTTTTTTATAAAAAGGAAGAGGGCAGGGAAGACCAGGTCTAACAAAAAAGAATGGTAAATATCCTAAAGGGAAGACCAAGTCTAACAAAAAAGAATGGTAAATATCCTAAATAAAAGGTATCAATTTTTTTTTTTAAAGTACCTTAACTTCTTAGGGCAAATAGTAGTAAATTGTCCTATACACTTCAAATTGCAGATTTTCTCTATACATCTCTTACAGAACTAGAACAGATGCTGCCTGCTTTACACCAAAAAGCTGATCACCAGGTTTAAGATTGGAAAGGGAATGTAGTTATTACATGGACTCTGTGTTGGCAGTGTTAAAAAAAATTGCAAGCTAAGAAGGGTGACAGGAGATGGTGCCAAAGGGAGAACTTTTATGCGACAACTTGATTCTCTGAGGTTCTGTTTTAACAACTGCTAAAGCTAGGAGGAGTTGAGGATGCTTAGCCCCTTATATGGTGAAATCCAATGTTTGTAATCTCCAGATTGTACCAAGAAGCATCATTGGACAAGTAGCTGCAAGAGAACAGAGCTGTAAAGGAAAGCAGTAGAATGCATTGGTACACCCCAAATTAAATGAAGGGAGGGGTGATGCAAAGCAAAAGAAGGGTATTAGGAAGTTTTGGAAAGTTATTTCCTTACCCGTGATCTGTCATAAGGATGCCATTTTTTTTGGAACTGTGCATGCTCCAATTCTTTTTTGTGTAACATGTTATATTATGCATATGCATGCATCTTTAATATGCTGACATTAAAATATGTATTAAGTAGTATTAGGATTAAGTATGACTGGCTTGATGTTTGTTACAAGGGGTTTTAGGTAACACAAGTACAGTGGCACTTAACAAATAAATAATAGATGCTCAGAATAGTCCTTCACAAAACCTTTTTCTCTGTTCCTTAATTCATGTAGCTGGTCTAAACATATGATGATTGGACCCTTAGGAATGCTTAGACGGCTAGACAAGAACCTTAATTTTGATTATAATAAAGGACAGGAATTCAGTCAAGGGATAGAAGGAGGGGGTGATAGAGTAGAAATTTTGAGAAAAGAAGATTATTGTTAAACATTAGTATTAAAATATGTATATACATTTCAACATATATACATATACATATTTTAATACTAGTGTTTAATAATAATCTTCCTTTCTCAAAATTTCTACTCTATCACCCCCTCCTTTTAGTATGTGTGTATTTATTAATATTATAGTGGGTTGAAGGGGATGCGATTCACTCTATCCAGATTTTAATAAAGCATTCATTCTGTCCTCAAAAATGAATTGGCATGTGGATTAAAAACTAGCTGAAGGGCTATAAACTAACATCATCTGTGATAAAATGGTAAAATGCTGAGTTATGAGGGGAGTTTGTAGTGGGGTACTTCAGTGATCTCTCTTTAGGCCTTGTCTTAAGGCCTCAGTTTCACAACTACTTATGTATATTCCTAATTTTACTGAAGTAAGTTGTCTTAGGAAAGTTAAGATGCTGAAGGTTAAACACGTACATAGTGACTCCTAGGATCAGATCCTATAGATGAGGGAATATGAAATCTGCAGATTTCATGTTGGTATAGCATATTGTAGGTTATCTTGTCTAGTTCAACATTATAAAACATGTTTTCTAGTGATGCATATCTAATAAAATATGTACTTGTATCCTGAGCTTTAAGGCTATGGACAGACATTCAAAAAGCCTGAGCCTGAATTGATTCAATCTTCGCAGGTTAGTCTAACCTGTCGGTTGAACTGGTTTGCAACTGCGCAAACATTCCCTCTGGACTGAAGAAATGCAGGCACATGCTGGGGGGTGCTAGGGAAGACCTCCCTTTCCACAGTGCGGAACTGAGTGGCGGGATGCTCTGATTAGGGAGTGGTATAAACCCCAACCCTGCCTGCACTGTCCCAGGTTTTTCCCCGCTTGCTGCTCAAGGGGTGGGTGTTGCCAGCACTCTGAGGCAAGGGCAGGGGGTGTAGTGCATGCATCTGTTGATGATACTGAGCTTTTCAGTCTCACTCTCCCTGCTTCTTCATACTGTCTGCAGCAAATCTGACAGGTGGGGGAGCCAGCAGGGGGCTGATAACACAGCATTTATCAGCTCATCAACAAAACAAAAGCCTCTCTCATTAGTTCAGGCTCTTCTTAAACAGCTTTTTTCCAAGGAAGGAACCAGGGACATTACCAGCTGACCTGTTGATTAGCTCCAAAAAGCCCTAAACTGACAGTCTCCACCAGAGCTTGGGGCAGGGCCTTCTCCTGCTGCTTCCCTCTCCCACCCCTCCCTGGCAGGGCCCTGCTCTCTAGAGCAGATAGCACAGCCCAGGGCTGCAAAGCATCTGGGATGCTGGGGGACTGTGGTTTAACTTAAACCAGGAAGGGGTCTGAGACAAACATTGCATAAATTGGTTTGACCCAAATGAGTTGAGTCTGATACTGCATTCAACCATGTTTATCTTAAACCAGTTTCAGCCATATTGAAACTGGTTTGTGTGTGCTGAACTTATGTTCTGGTACAGGTTGAAACCAGTTTCTAATCACTTTACACATAGACTAAGGACAGACATAAACCAGTTTAATTCACCATGTAGGCTGCTATCATTAGTGGCATATCATAGCTACTGTACTACATCACTCCAGTCTGCAGTAATAACATGTATTTTGACTAGTTGCTATATTTTAAAACGGGCTGGCAAAATGTGGTCTACCAGACTATTCTATCCAGCCCATGGGGCCCCTAAACATTTTAGAAAATTAATATTTATCAGCCCCTTGCTCCCTATCAAAGATAACAGGAGCCAGGGGGAGCCAACGGGAGAACTAAACAGCTACAGCATCAAGTCCAGCCTGGCCCCTCCCTGCACTTCAGCCTCCCTTACCATGATCCCCAGCTGGAAGTCTCTGCTTAACAGGTTTAATAGATTATAGAGTCAGAAGGGACCCAGTGGATCATTGTGTCCGACCCCCTGCCCCTGACAGAAAAGAGGACCGAGATCCGACACCCCCAGCCAAGTGATTGTCAAGCCTCCTCTTGAAGGCCTCCAAGTTAGGTGAGAGCACCACCTTTCTTGGAAGCCCATTCCAGACTCTGGCCACCTTTATTGTAAAAAATTTCTTCCTAATGTCTAACCTAAATCTATGCTCCACTAGTTTGCACCCATTATTCCTAATTACTCCCTGGGGTGCTCTGGTAAACAGCACATTGCCTATAAATTTAGCAGGGGAGGGCAGCAGGGAATTGGGGACTACAAGGTCACCCCTCAGCCATCTTTTGTATAGGCTGAAGAGATCCAGATCTCTCAACCTCTCCTTGTAGGGTCTTTTGTGGAGACCACTAATCATGAGAGTGGCCCTCCTCTGAACCCTCTCCAGATCCTCCATGTCCCTCTTGAAGTGCAGCACCCAAAACTGGACACAGTACTCCAACTGTGGCCTGATTAATACCGCTAGAGAGGGAGCATCACCTCCCTCCATCTATTGGTCATGCATCTGCTAATACACTACAAGGTGCGATTGGCTTTGTTGAGGCATCCTTACACTGACAGCTCGTTCAGTTGGGGGGGTGGGGGGAAGCAAACAGGGAAATAATGTGGCACATGAGGGGAAGGGGAGGCGAGCAGACACTCGGAGCCCATGCCAGTGCACTGGGGCCAGCACTGGTGGGGCCCAGAGCAGGGCGGCAGGAGTACGGGGCCCAAGCTGCCAGGAACGCTGGAGAGCTGGGCTGGCTCCCTCCTCTCCCTGCTTGAGCAGCATTGCCTGGCTCTATAGAGCCCCTGACAGGCCAGACCCCACACTCCTGCTGCCCTGCTCTAGGCCCCACACTCCACATGCCCCTTCATTGGCACTTCCCCCCCACACCTGCC
>NW_005842008.1:1789796-1800145 GCF_000455745.1 Alligator sinensis
CTGTCCTAGTGTCCCAGGGCCAGGAGTGGCAGGAGCACAGAACCTGGGCTTGCAGGGGTGCTGGTGGGGGCTCTGACTGTTGTGGGGGCAGGGGAGCAGGCTATAGGCAAACCTTCCCCAGTCACCCTCCCCCCATACTCATAGCCCCCCACAAACTCCATACCCCCACACCCCACAAATCTCTCACATACCATATACAAGAGTAAGATTTCATTTTAAGCTGTTATACTATCACCTCTTTGTATACTCTACAAATACATAAATCAGGACAAAATATTTTTTAAATGAAATTAATGTTATAATACATTTGATTTTTAGAATATAATGTGGTGTTTTTCATGTTCAGAGATGGCAAAACCCCTTGCTGAAAGGAGTACTTCCGGGGGCAAGGGGAGGGACTTCTGGTGGCAAAGGTTAGAGGGCAGGACTTCTGATCCCAAGATGGCAACCAGGGGGTAGGGCACCTGTTAAGGGCTACCCATGCAGCCCTCAGTGTCTTGCTGAAACTTGGTAAGTGGCCCTCCACCCAAAATAGTTGCCCACCCCCATTCTAAAAGATCATAAGCACCTTCTCAGTTTGGGCTATTTCAGAACACAAATGTAAATTACCACTTTTGCTTATGAATGTTGAAGATAAATAAAATCAAGGGAGTTATATATGCAAGTTTTATAATCAGAACTATAATGAACTTTTTTCTCTTCTTTATTAATGAGGTTATTTGTATAAATGAATCCTTGTTCCTTTAAATTTATTAAACATATTAAAGAGGGATATTTCAGGAGACTTATTTTGATTACAAATTTAAATGTAGGGGGAGGGGGAAGAGACTTGTTTAAAGAGTTTCTTCAGTAAATCAAAATAAAGATGGGGAAGAAAAGAGCAGACTTATTTATCTAGGAAAGCTATACATTTAGGGGAAAATGGCTTAATTGCCAGGTAGAGGGGCAGGGAAGATAAGTAGTTAGTAACTAATCTGCTGTTAGGAAAATGAGTGTCTATGGGATTTTTATATCTGAAAGCTTTAATATACAGTAAATTAGATTGAGCTTCATATATTTCATAGGCCAGTTACAGTAGAAATAATTAAAACCAAAAAATTAGTTAGCTTCTATCCTATTGTGTTATCCCAACTGAAGTGTCCTAATTGTTTGCTTGTGACACAGTACTTAATCCCACAGCAACCAATTGCAATGCTGTGAACAAGAGACTTGACCTTCAGGTGGGGACTGAGAAATAGCAATATTTTTTTTTTTTTTTTTTTGGTGGGGCAAGAAAGGAGTATTGACAGCTGAGAGACCCCAAGGATCTGGTGTTCTACTCCACACTTATCCTTGAAGAATTCTTAATCATTTAATCTTGCCAGCCTTTAAGATTTGACTCCTTGCAATACTAAGCAGTCTGTGTCTTGCCATGATGATTGTTGTTTCAAATCTGTAGACATACTGGGTTCCTGTACGCAAGTTATTTTATGATTTGTGCCCCACTAATTCTTTTCTCCTCCTTTTGAAACTGGCAGAGAATGTCTTGGATCTTGGTAGTTAGTTCAGTATCTCCATCTTTTATAACAGTGGCATAAAAAAAGAGGGGGGCATCCAGGGTATTGAACTTGTGTGCTAATTTAGGTCAGGGGCCTAAGGAAAACAGCTGCTCAGGACACAGAGCTGCCATATTACTCCTCAGTTTAAGAGAATGTTCCAGTGCTTAGGATATTAGTCAGGATGTAGGAGAGCTTGGTTTGATTTCCTGCTCTACTATAGATTTCATGTGGGACCTTGAACAAGTCACTTCATCCCTCTGTGTATTTCTTCTTTCATATAAATGGAGATAATAGCACTCCTGTATCTTCCAGGAGAATTGTGAAGGTAAACAAATGAATCCTGGAAGGTGTTCAGATATTATAGATTGATATTACCATTAATGATGGCATCCAAATTATACTTGTAATTAAGCAGAATATGTCTGGTTTTAAAAATAGAAAGAAGAAATATGTAAAATAAGGAAAAGCTCTTCCAAACTAGTCTCAACTAATTGCAGACTACATACAACAAGGTGAAAAACTTAACTGCTTGTTGGTAGCTGTAACACTTGGTGCAGCTCAGCTCACTTAGCTGGACCCCTCAGTCCTAATTATGCCAACAGACCTCAAGTCTGCAAACTAGAAAATGTTCTGGGCTCAATGTCACTAATCATAGCCTATAGTGTCCTCCATAGTTATACCTATGCCTCACAGGTCTTACCCCAATTCCATTCACCCGGCCCTATACTGACTTTGCCTTACCTATTCACTTGCTTTAAGAGGTCCTCAACCCTTGCCACGCTCCAAATAGAGTACCTCCCAGGCACTCCCTTCCCTCCATCATGGTTTCCAGCCTCCAGTTTAAATTAAACCACAAAACAACCAGCCTCTAACTCAACACCTCAAACCCCATTGTGGATCTCTGCACTACTGCAAGACCCTAGTCCCCAATCACCTGCCTTCCTCCCAGTATATAGGGGACCTTTTTTAGGTCTGCAGCTTTTTCACTAGCAACATATACTTACAGAAGTTTCTTTTTTTCAGAGACCAGGGCCAAACTGAGCCTCTAGGCTAAGGCTCAGGTTTATATGGCTCCTTCCTCCTCCCCCTTCCAGGTCATCTGACCTGACTCCCTTGTAATAGGGCCCAGGTGCTGCTAATTATCTAAATCAGCAGCTGGCCACTCTGCTGCCTGCAGTCTGTAGGCTGGGCTCTATAACCCTTTTTCTGTGCTGCTTTCTTCTGTTGAGGTGCATTTTTCTCTCAAAATAACAGGGTCCATTGACCCCTATTACAACACAGCAGATCAGGGAGTGTGCAGTAGTAGCTAGGACAGGGAACAGAAAGCAGACCAACAGATCAAGCTATGGAGTGGTATTTGGGAGGGTATGGGGCTTACCTTGTGATATGCCTGCTGAAAAAGTTTCCCCTCTTCCTGCTGTTCTAGGGCATGTATTCTATTGCTAGTTGTTCTACCTAGTTGGCTGGCCAAACCTTTCACAGATTGAGGAGACAGTGGACACATCTAGTACACGAGATGCTGACTGCAGTAGTTAAAAAATACTGTACAGTAGCGTGTCACGGCAGTGTTAATACGCTACTACACGGTAGCGTCACCTAAAAGACGTTTGCTGGCAATACGGCACAGTAATTCCAGCTAGTGTGTATTTATTTAGTGCTGCTAATACAAGTACTAAATACTCAGTAATGACTGCATAGTAGCATCTCATGTAGGCATGCCCAGTGTCTCCTTAACTTCTTCAGCTCCGAGGAGTGAAATCTACTACCTATTTCATCATTGGACTATTGGTAAAGCTTCATAACTGGGGAGCTTTTCGTAGCTGTGCAGCTTTGATGGCTGCTAGCCATTCATTCAGTGGAGACTTGTGGAACAGGATTTAGCTCCATGTGATAAAACCTTGATGTCTTCAACCAAGGATGGTGAGAGGGTGTGTATGCTAAATAAAACCTATTTCTTTTCTGGTTACTTTACATTTGGTAGATTTAGACTACAGTGGTTTTGAGATGCCAGTGTCTTGTAACATTAAAATGATAGTAGTTGGACTGAAGTTATTCCCTTACAGATTACTTCTGTTCTCCTAGCTTTAAACATGTATGCAAAGATGAGAATGCCTTCAGTAAAATGCTGGATGATTCTTAGATCAGACATTTTCCACTTTCAATGTAAGATACACTACAAGGCTATAATTGTGGGCTCATGTAATGAATAGTTTTTGATGTTTACTGTTACGGTCTGCAAGAAACTATGTAATCCTCTGAATAAAGTGATCATGCTAAATTTAATTCTTGTGTTTTTGCATATTAAGATGTAATAGCATCACTGGTGCTTCAAACACAAGTTTTGATTTTTTTGGTTTTATTTCTATGTGCAATGTTGTTCCTAATTTTATATGCTGATTTTTGTTGGGAACACTGATGTCAGATTCTCTGCACCGGATTCTGGGAAGCTGACAACAGTTAATTTGTAACAGAGAATTTAAACATTACAGATCATTTCTTACACTCTTGCTGTACTCTGTTGTAACATTTTAGACTCTACGCATGTTGCTATTGATCTGATTATATAATAAACTTGAAGTCAGTGGCTTGGTGACTGCTTTTTTCAGCAGGTCATTGGAAAAGCAACTTAATTTTGCCAATTTTTGTCTGTTTGTGGGAAGAAATTTTTCCCTAAACCAATCTGTCAGTTGCTTTGGATTTGTATGGGATACTTTGATGACTCTGCTGGCACCACATAATCTTCTTGGGAAACAATCTAGCTTTTCTTCTGAGATGTACTGCTTCCTAAGCCTTTCTTTATAACATGCTTTAATAGTCTCTTCTTCATGCTCAATACAGCCCAGCTCCAAACTCGTTAGAAGAGTCGGTGCATTTGGTGACTTCCCAAAAGTTAGTTGCATTGCTTTGTGAAACTCTTCTCCCTGTTCTTGGGTTTTAATTAATTATTTGTAAATTACAGTATCCAGTTTTTAAAAGTAGCTCAAAAATATAATGCATATTAAACTCTGGTCCTGTGGCTTAGTGCCCTTAACTGGAAAATCCTAAGGCTACGCAGAGGAGTTGCTGAATATCCTTCAAACATATGTCATGAGAGCAAAAGGAAATAAACAATGCATTTGACCAATTTTTAGTGTTGGGGTTTTTTTTGTTTTTTTTTTAAGTTAAAGGCTCTTTACTCATCTACATGACCTAAACGTAGAAAATAGAAAAAAGGATCTAGTTTCTCCATGCCAGTTACTCAAGATATTAGATTGCTCCAAGTATATCAGTAGAGGGTATTTTCCATATTTTTTTTTTTTTGAATAATGTTTTTCCTCGTCTTTATTGGTTTCAGCTCTCTCAAAACTAGCACTAAATATAGCTTAACCTCCTTGGAAGAAACTGATCAGTGTTTTGACGTTTAGGTACTTTAGGGAACTGTTTGGGTTTGCTTTTTTTTCTGTGTAACGTTGATTTCTAGCTTTCATATCCATGGAGTGTGTGTCTTGAGGTTTGTCTTGTATTTTGGAACTCCTTTTTCTCAATTATCCTTTGTCATCAGACAAGAACTAATCCAGCTGTAAGATTACACCAGGAAATGCCAACCTTGTAAACAGTTACACAGTTTGGTTTAAATCATATTTTTCCCAGTTTATGACTCAGAGTTCTTTTGTCTGTCTCATCACGTCAACAAAGACCACATTGAATATATTCATTTAAGTTCTTTTTTCTCTTTAATTTTTTTTTACTTAAAATATATATTTGTTACATTAATTTGCTTTCAAGTTACCTTTCTTCCTACCCTTTTAACTTTCTGACTCTATATCATTAATGATCTTCTACACACTAATCCTCAGGATTTATTTCTTTCCTTTTTACTTTCTTATACAGTTACTAACTACATGCAGCTAAACCCCTGAAGACCCGGTTTAGTTTTGAGCCAGGTTTGGCATTTTTTTCTCCACTTCAAAATTATCTTGCGACTAAGAGTCAATAATAATAATAATTAAAAAAAAAAAAAAGTCTAAGAAGCTTGTTAATATAAATAAATGGATATTTTAACTTTCTAAAACTCTACTTATCAAGGGAAAGGGAACCAAGGAAACTCCTCATTGCTCCCCTGAAATAGGTAGTCTTTTGTGGGGTTACTGTTAAAGGGCATGGGCACACAGGTTAAACCTGAAGTGGACAGACATATAAGCCTGTTAAACTGGATTAAGGTCTCCTGAAATGGTTCAAATGTGTACCTGGAAAATTAAGTATTATTTAGAACCCATTTAATGTTATGTGCCTTTCCATGGCAGGGGTCTGGTTGGTCCTCCAGGCATCCCAGACTGCATTGCTTCTGAGGTCCTTTCCCCCTGCTGCAACAGACCATCCTGGTAGCGTGCAGCTAGAAATCTACTGCCCCCTTTCCCCTTTTATTGGCAGTTTTTATCAGTGAGCTCCCTTGCACTGCTTGAGAACCAAAACGTGCAGATTCAAGCAACCCCCTCTCCCCTGCCTCTCAAATCAAGCAAGCACAGTGCAAATCAGTCAAGTAGAGACTCTTGAAGTTTGTTGACCCTATGTTTAGGAGAGAAGGGAAAGCAGAAAAGTGAAAGTGCCTCCATGTGTAGGTCATGTACCCTATGGGCACCACAAAGTATGGGTGTAAGTATCTCCCTTCCATACCCCTCTCCTCTCCTCCTGCTCCGCACTATGAGGTGCTGGGCTGAGTGCTCACTGCCTCTCCTGGTATTGGAGCCACAGCAATTCACACAATTGTGAAATGGTTCCTAATCAGTGATGCTTGGGACTGGTTTAATTGGAATGTATTTCTGCACCCAAACAGTGCTGGGCATGGGTAATAGATTTTTCTAGGAACTTTATTCATTTAAAAGAGCCATGGAAAAGCTGGAGAACCATTAAGAGAATACACCAATGTTTAACACAGGTGATTGCTTGGCTTAATAGAGATTATTTGCAAATATTTATACCTTCTGTAACTATAATGTTATATGTAACATTATTTCTGGTAGTGACTGTTTTTCCAGATTAATATGATTTTAATTGACTAAATTTGTTAAACAGCAGTATTTTTAACCATGCCAGTTGCTGTCAAGACCCCTCTTTTGATACTGACAGATTTATATTGAATTTGCAGGGAAAGTAAAGGGCATTATGGGTATTATCAGGGTAAATTCAAATTATGGAGGTGCCAGCTGCTACAAAATAATCTTTATTTGGTATGCATTGACATCTCTTTGTTCTTTAGGGGAGACAGCTTTGCTCTGTGACTCATATGGTCTTCCCTTGGGATTCTATGAGCAGTGGCTTAACTGCTGTGCTGTATGATACGAGCCATACATACCATCTTAAAAGGATACTGTCAAGTGGTTTTAGGCCTAAATTTTCAGCAGCCTTTTGTAATTATTTTAGTCAGATGCAGAATATCTTTTTTTGGATATTTACTTTTGCTTTGCAATTCACAATTTTGTCACTGATAATCACAGGCATAAAGATGCAGCCAGGTGCCCAAGGCAGCTGCTACACGAGGTAGCTTCTGGTTGCCACTGCGCCACACAATTACAGTTGTGATCACGTGGCGGCAGTAGGAGCTGTTTTTTTCCTCCTCCCCCCAAGACAGTGCCTGGAGCATTTGCTCCGGTTGTCCTGCCCTAATTATGGCACTGCTGAAAATCAAAGACCTTTTCCGATTATCAAATGAGAGGATCAGGAGTTTCAGGTTTTAAAAATGGTCTTCTTAATGGGGAGAGGGAATAAATTTGCAATAATGCCCTATTGATACTGGCTCCCATAGCTGCCTATAGGGTTCACACTATGTAATCATTTAACTGTCAAACTGCAGAAGTATCCATAGTTTTGTATCCTTTTTAATGCTGGATCCTATATCTTTTTATCTTCAATTCCTATTGGAAAAAATTGAAAAGATTTTAAGTATAAAAAAAAAAAGTTTCCTTTTCAAAATGCATAATTTATTCAGGGCTTTCTCCACAATTTCAGACACTTGATTACACCTTAGCATTTGCTACAATATTTTATTTTTTCTCACAGCTCTGCTTTATAACCATTCAGTTCCTGTATTTATTATACACCTACCTGATGTTATTTAAGCACTTTCCCAAATGCCTCGTTATTGTACCATAAAGACTGTCCCTCCAGCTTGACCAGCGACAAAAGGTTTTTTGCAGCTTGCTGTCAGTGCGCAGAGCCAATGTCATGGTATTTCACGGCAGCCCTGCTTCTCAGTGCTGGTTAGTGGAGAGGCCCAGCACCTCAGCTCTGATTGGTGGAGAGGCCCTGGGGGGAGTAAAGCCATTAGTGCTGCCTCACCAGCTGGCACCTTCCTTTCCTGGCAGCGAGAATTTTATTTCTATTAAGGTTTTTGTTGTTGTTGTTGCTTTCTTGGTTTCTGTTAAATCCATGAAATCTCTGAAACCGTGAATTAATACATAGGTCCCTGTGTTTTACAGATGACCACGTAGAATGGATATGGTGGTTATTTTGGACTCCTTTCTATCACAGGTGTCTGTGGGGACCTGTCTTGTAATGTCTGTAGCCTGTCATTGAAGTTAGTTTTTCATCCTGGGAAGCAGATTTGTCACTTTGTGCAGCCTGCTTTTGAATTCTTGGTCTGAGATATCTTTATTCTTATTTTGTGGATGATGTAGATGCAGCTAATTAAAATACTTAATGTATGTGTAGTTAAAGATACTGTTATGTTGAATATAAGCAAGTTTATACTAAGATACTAAGTTAAAAGGTAAAACTAGAACAGCTAAAGGTACTGATAGTAAAACTCAATATCAACAGTTGGAGAATGTGTTCATTTAATTATTTAAGAATAGATCTTCTTGTACTAGGCACTGTGCATGTGAACTGTGATCCATTAAGTGATCTTGCCTCCACTTTTGAGAGATTCTGAGACTCTGTACATTTTTAATGGTGCATATTACAGAGATTTGAGTACCTCTTCAATTTAGGTTCATGCTGATACATACTTAATGGTTACCTACAATCTGTTATAATGTTTGAGTATAAATATAGGCATATTACAACTTTAATTCTTGGCTTGGCTTATTGAAGCTTTAATTCTGGGCTCATCAATAGATTTTTAACTCCTAACACATTGGTGCCAAACGGAGGTTTTAAGCATTAGGAACTAATGCAAAATTTCATAAGTATTAACAGCAGGTTCTCTATATGAATGTGTTCTTTTGTACATAAACTTTTATGTGAAAAAGAGGATTTTTTTCAGTCTAAACACAACAAACAAAACTAGTGAGAAACAGATTCATTGTAACATATATGTTACCACCATGGACAGATCCAGAGTTTTTGAAGGAGGAATGTGGAGTCTTCCTGCCTGGGAGCAGGGGTGCAGCCTACATTGTGGGATTAAAAGCAATGACTTTTTCAAGTCATCATATCAGTTAAGAAGCCCACCCCCAATCTCACCATCCCTGCCCTCAGCACCCCGTCCCTCCCCCTCCATCCTTGTTTGCAGAAGACACCAAGCTGCGGGGAGTAGTAGATATGCTGGAGGGTAGGGCTAGGATTCGGAGTGACCCAAACAAATTGGAGGATTGGGCCAAAAGGAATCTCTTGAGGTTCAGCAAGGACAAGTACAAAGTCCTGCACTTAGGGCAGAATAGTCCTATGCACCGGTACAGGTTGGGGGCTGACTGTCTGGGCAGCAGCTCTGCAGAAAAGGACCTGAGGGTTATAGTGGACAATAAGCTGTATATGAGCCAGCAGTGTGCCCTTGTTGCCAAGAAGGCTAATGGTATACTGGGCTGCACTGGTAGATGTGTTGGCAGTAGGTCAAGGGAAGTGATTATCCCCCTCTATTCAGCACTGGTGAGGCCACATCTGGAGTACTGTGTTCAGTTTTGGGACCCCCACTACAAAAAGGATGTGAACAAATTGGAGAGAGTCCAGTGGAGAGCACCAAAAATGGTGAGGGGGCTGCGGGACATTACTTATGAGGAAAGACTGGGGGAACTGGGCTTATTTAGTCTAGAGAAGAGGAGACTGAGAGGACATTTAATAGCAGTCTTCAGCTACCTGAAACGGAATTTGGAAGCGGATGGAGTTAGGATATTCTCAGTGGTGGCAGATGCCAGAAGAAGGAGCAATGGTCTCAAGTTGCAGCAAGGGAAGTTTTGGTTAGATGTTAGGAAGGATTTCCTCACCAGGAGGGTAGTAGAACCCCTGAACAGGTTACCCAGAGAGGTAGTGGAAGCTCTATCCTTAGAGGTTTTCCAAACCCAGCTAGACAAAGCTTTGGCTGGGATGATCTAGTCAGGCCTAGTTCTGCCTTGAGCAGGGGTTGGACTAGATGACCTGAGGCCCGTTCCAACCCTCACTTTCTATGATTCTATGATCTGCATGTCCCCTCCCCAATCTGCTGCTGCCTCTGTCCCAGGTTTATGATGAGGGAGTGGTGCATGCTCCTCATGTTGCTGCCCAGTTCCAGCTAGGCTTCCCTTAGCAGAGAACAGCAGTAGGAGTGTGGGGTTCTCCTCTCTGCCCAGTTCTCCTGGGTGTTCCCTGCTGAGCCTGGCTGCCGTATGCCAACACCCTCCAAAACCACAACTCTCTTGATTCATTTCATAGTTGGGAGCTCTAGGGCTGCTGCAGTGGGCTCAGCAGAGGATGGCAACAGCCATGTACTTGCTCGCAGGATGGCAGGAAACATGCTGGGGACTGGCAGAGAGGAAGAATGAGTCTGCTGCTGCTGCAGCTGCAACTACTGCTGTTCCCAGCTGGAGTTGGTAGTAGTGATTCTGGAGCCCTTCTCCTCCCCCTCAGGGACAACAGGTTCAG
>NW_005842008.1:1800155-1822719 GCF_000455745.1 Alligator sinensis
AGCACTGTTGCAGCTGAGGAAGGTGGGGAAGGCAGGGGTACTGAGAGCAGGGGGACAGAGATTGGATTTTTATCTGATTTATGCACGTAGAAGAAAAAATCCCCTGTGCTACTCCCAAAAGTGAGGTTCATCTATGCCACTGTATCCCCTTCTCCCCCCCCCCAATTTGCCCCTGGTTAACAGTATTCTTTCTTTACATCTTCAGGGTATCAGGTGGCTCTTCCCAAGGACCAAATTATAATATTCAGAAAACAGTGAAAGTTGGCTTATGGTAAAGGAGCCTGGAAAATGAGAGACACTTGTCAAACTTCTTGGGGACCCTGCATCATTCTGAAACATGAAGTTTGCATAACAAGACCATTGTTATGGGGAAAGGAGCTTTTGAAATGTTGCTAACTGAATAAGATGAAAGATGTTTGCACCTGGTAACTGACAGTTCTCTTGCCTCAGATTCTGCCAGATGTTTCATTCAATTTGGCAAGTGGAGGTATGAGAACATCATTTCTCAAACCTCAGCATGTCCGTTAAAGAATTCTTCATTTTCCTATCCTTTGTGCTTTCTAATAATGCAAAAACAAATACTGAAAAACCTGTTTCTTAGCCAGCAGAAGCTCAGACATAGTTGTTAAACCTGTTAAGTTTTCCATATGGAGGTTGCCTATTCCTGTTTCTAGATAAATAATACTTTAAAACACTTAGGAAGAATGAGCTTTAACTAGGAAATAGAAATTAAATTTGGCAACCTGACATGACACTGAACAAGTGATCAACTTGTAGCCACTCTGAAGATTGTAATGCTAAAAAAATCATTCCTGACCAAAGGAAACCTTTGATAAATAGAAAATATCATCTTGAAACTTAAAAAACAAGATAGGAACAACCTTATTTGGTATTAATTGAGAACAGGAGATTTTTATTCATATAAAATTCTAATAAAGACCTTTGTGCTTCTTATAAACTTTTTGAAATGTATTTTAGAAATACCTTGAGCTCCCAGTCTATAATTTTTGACAGCTTCGAAGTGGTGTACAAATATGTATTAATCCTTAGAAAATCCCTATGATTCAGTTGAGCAGTATATTCTTTTATAGATGGACAAGTCACTTCACTTTTTTCCCCAAGGCCATATAATCGGGGTTCTAAATGTGGGGGGTGGGTTGAGCCCCCCATAAGAAACAAGAGCCCCCAGTCCACCCTGCACTTTTCTAAGCAGCTTCAGCAGCGGCAGCTCCTTCCAGCTTCTGGCTGCCACTGCCGCAGACTCCCCTAAGGAGTCAGATTGTAATTTGAGCCCTGCATATAATGTTAGTGGGAGAGCTGGTATTGCAACTCCAGGTTCTTTTGTCTAGTAAACTGACCATAGGACAATCTCCCTGCTTCCATTTCTTTAAATATATTTTGTCTGGGGATTTAGTAGCAGTGATTCAGGATCTCATTTTGAATATATTCAGAAAGAGGAAGTGATGTGGCTATTTATATCATGCCAAATATCTTTCTCGGTATCCAGCATGATACTGCCTTCTATGTTCCATTTAAAACCACAGGTTCCAGATTATTAGAGAATTTATTCAAATCAGGAAAAGGTTTCCCCCTTTCCCATTCAATATGGAAAAGGTGCTTACCTCTTGTACTTGAGTACAAGGTGGGGAGGGAAAGTGGGGAGGCAGCTGCTGTGGCTCTGACTTCAGTGCTTACTGGGGCTCTGGGTTGGAATTGTATCTGCATCTGCTATGTCCCCCTCTGCCTGCCTCTTGCAGCCCCTGTCCTCCCCTAGCCTCTGCTCTCTCTTGCTTCCTTCAGCTCTATCCCTCATTGCCTGCCCCACCCCTGCAGCCTCTGCCGCTCCCTCCATCCTCCTCTCTGCCTCTTGCAGCTTACCCAAAATGGATGCTGTAAAGTAGGGGAGTTGGATTTAAATGCTTTCTTGCCTAGAAAGGATTTTTTTCCTGGTGAAGAAAGTCTGTCAGTTTTAATGTGGCACATAATATAAAGATAGGCCTCAGCTCACTTTACATTACAAGACACTAAGGCTAAGTATGGACATTAAAAAAAAAAAGCCTGAGCCTGAATTGATTCAATTTTTGCAGGTTAGTTTAACCTGCATAGATTGAACTGACAAGCAAGTGAAGAGGCATTCACTTCTGTAATGCAGCCACTTGCCTGCAGTGGCTGAGGCTAGAAGCTGGGTGGAGGGGCTAGAGAGAGCCCTTCCTTCCCTTCTGCAGGGAAGCTGAGCTGAAGGGAGGGTGTGGCCAGGCCCTGGCAGCCTGAGTATGATTGGGGAGGGGATTAAACCTCCACCCTGGCCTGTAGGGACCCCAGCCTGGGTGTGACTGGAGGGGGAGGTGGGAAGAAGCCCTTGCCAGGCTTTTGTGGTAGAGGAGCATGGCCAGACCCCAATCCCTGGTTGGCACTGAAGGGTCAAGCAGCGACAGCGGCGGCATAGCCAGATCCCACTCCTGGGCCTGAGACGAAGGGAGGGAGGGGGAAATCATAGAGGAGCAGGGCTGGCAGGAACCTCCACAGGTGTCCTAGTGTCTAGTCCAGCCCAGCCCCTGCCTGAGTCCTGGCCAGACCCTTTCAATACAAGCACTAGAGTCTAAAGAGCAGAGGGTTTGCTCACCAGGGGGGGCTCTGTATTACTGGGGAAAAAGGCCATCAAGGGCTTCCTGTGGCTGGTTTTCCCCTCCTTCCCCACAATGGAGCGCAGCTCTGTGCCTCTCCAGCCCTGAGCCCTGAGGCAATGCCACAGAGAGCCCGCCCACCCCCACGTGCAGCAGGGGAGGAGGAGGAGAGGGGGAGCTCTGCCCACTGCAGCGGCTCTGACAGCCTGGCCCAGCCCGGGTGCGGAGAGCCGGGAGCAATCCAGGCACACAGCTCCCACGGCCCCAGCCCGAGCCGCAGCCAGCTGGGAAGGGCCCTGTCCCCATAGCCCATCCTGGTCCCTCTGTGCCTGCCCTCAGCAGCACCTGTGGGCCAGCCCCAGCCCTGGGAAAGGGGGTCAGATGGCAGGGTTGGGCTGGGCTGTGGGAGCAGGGCCATTCCCAGCTGCCTGTGGCTCAGGCTGGGGCCATGGGAACTGTGCATCCGGATTGCTCTTGGCTCCCCATGCCCAGGCCAAGCTGGGCTGTAACAGAGCTGCTGAGGCAGGTAGGGGTCTTCCCCTCCTCCTCTTCCCCTTCCCCTGCCACCACAGGGTTGGGGGTGGGCTCTGTGCGGTGCTGCCTCAGTGCTCATGGTTGGAGGGGTGCAGTGCTGAGCCCCTCTGTGGGGAAGGAGGGGAAAACTGGCCACAGGAAGCCCTTGGTGACTTTTCCCCCCAGCAATACAGAGCTGCCTGGCAAGCAAACTCTCTGCTCTTTAGACTCTAATGCTTGTACCATAGGGTCTGGCCCGGGCTCAGGCAGGGGCTGGACTAGACACTAGAGCACCTCTGCGAGGTCCCTGCCAGCCCTTTTTCTCTGTGATTTCCCCCTCCCTCCCCACTTCCCCTTGGGCCCAGGGCTGGGGTCTGGCCATGTGCCTGCTCTCATTTCTCAAGTAACACCTTGCGGGAGGGGTTACCAGCATCTGGCCATGCCCCCCTCTCCTGCTGTTGGACCAGCGAGGGGCAATCTGCAGCAGGGTTTCCCTGCTCAGCCAGCTGGAGCAGTGATAATGCTCCAGCTATGGAGGAGAGGGGTGGGGCCAACCCTGCTCTGCTAGAGCAGACAGCCCAGCCCAGCCCAGGGCTGCAAAGCATCCTGGGATGCTGGAGGACTGTTAATTTAAACCAGGAAGGGGTCTGGGACGGAAGTTCCGTAAACCAGTTTGACCTAAATCTTCTAAGGTTGATACTACGTTCAACCAGGTTTATTTTAAACCAGTATCGGCCATTTTGAAAGCGGTTTATGTGCACTGAATTTCTATTCTGTTACAGGTTTAAACTGGTTTCTGATCATTTAAACTGGTTTATGTGTAATTTCTGTCCCTAGCCTAACAGAGCAATGGATGTGCGATTGGAAGCCTTGCTGTAATCTGACGGTATTCAGAGGACAGTAAGATGAGATTTTATAGTGGTTCCATGCTTAACATTTTTTTGGAGCTATTGTTGCTTAAAGTTCATTCTGTGATTACAGAAATAGAGATCAAGCATTTACTTTAATCCTAAACTATATATTTTTTTATTGTTGCTCCTTCCATTTCTTGAGACTTTCTAGAAGTGAGTCCAGAGTACAGATGGGAGCAGCATATATTTCCCTCTTAAAACGTTGGATGTAAGGACTATATATGAATTAGTTGATGCTGAAGAGAATACAAAATATATCAGAACAAACATAAAACATGGGTGTAATAAATAAATAAGGCAAGTAAAAGTAGAGCTGTATCTGTTGAGTAGAGGCTGTTTAGATTTTACAAGATCCCTTGATTTGTATTTAACCAACTGAAACACTGTCAGTATACTATCATGGCATGGTAGGTTTTTAGGAAAATATACTCTGTTTTGTGAATTACTCTCCAGCGTGGTTGCAGAGATTGACTATGAAACAACATTATAACAAAGAAATAGTTATTCAGCCATTATCATGTAATATGCTTTTACTGAAAATTCTGTAAACAGGAAAATTACTAACAGTTTACTACAGTAACAGAATATTTTGATGGTTGTCAGTAGAGCAACAAATTCTGAGATTTTTTGCATTAGGCATAGATTTGAATGCATTTTCAAAATGTTGCTATTAATTTGGTTCTCTTGGGTAAGTACTCCTTGATTAAGGCATATATTTTATCACCTGCTCAAAGAGCAGGCAATTCTATCCTCTCACTAGGGAGTCAGGAGAGGAAGCAGGAAGAGAGAATCAAGCAGCATAAAAGGGATTTAAAGGAGCAATGAAAGAAATGAAGTGTGGGGGTAGATGGGCAGTGGAGAGACAACAAAAAGGGACAAGAAGAGAATAGAAAGGGACTCTGTGGGAAATGATGAGAGGAGGAGACCAAGAAATGGCAGGCACACTTCTTTTCTTATATACAAAACTATAATTTCAATATTTAGATTAATTGAATCACTGGTCTGTGGTTTACGGTATTTGGGAACACGTCTTGTAGTTCTCTTATTTTAAGTTAGGAGAATAACAGCAGAAAATAACGGGTGATGATTTCAACCTGTGTAAGTTGAGAAAGAGGGCCCTCGGGAACGCAACATAAAATTAAAAATGGACATGTAATAGCTTAGTGCTGCTACTGCATATGTGACCCTATTGTTCCTTGTTTGCTGGTCTGCTTAACTGCATTCTATTTACCTGGTGCTTGGTACTGATTAGCTGCCAATGGATTTGTATGCCTTTGACAGACTTGTGTTGCAGATGTAGAAAATACTTGTTGAACTCAAAGCAGACAAATGTGATATCTTTTATTAAAATGTGATATATTTTATTAAATCAACTAAATAGTTGGAAAAATTGTTTTTTGCAAGCTTTTGGGCACAAACATCCTTTTTTGGGTATAGGGAGAGTCTGCTGTTGTTTTGTGTTCTCCCGGATGGCATAGAAGCCAATACGCAAAATGTAGGTCTGAGAAAATGCAAATGCGTGGCGTTTTGAACACAGTGCCCTCCTAAAGCTGCTATAAGTCATTCTAGAAAAATCAGAACTGAGCTATTTTGAACCTGGAGTTTGTATATGTAGCTGAAAGTGGGGGTGCATAGATCAGTGATCATGACAATGTAGAAATGTGTATTTCCAATACATTAAACATGAATGTAGCTTTTGTTTACACACCCCATGAAAATCCTTGCCCCTTGCATAATGCCTGGACCATCATGGCTATAATATCACTCCAATACTACATGTACCTTATACAAATTATTTTGTCTTTGTTAGAAAATACTGTATGCTTTAAACCTTCAGCCAACCCAATTGGATTACATCATCTGATCACTTCTTTTATTATATTGTATTTTTGAGAGAATTATGAAGATGGGAGGGGGGTCTTTCATTCTCCATCATGTTCTGCTTCTTTATATTTATTCAGTTTTGCAAAGATGCTGTCTGTATATCAAACAAATGCTTTGAATAATTTTAGTATTTCTCTTGTACAGATTTATGATGAAGGTAGAACTAGATTTGGTGAAGGTACAAGTAGATTTTGCTAGATACTTTCTGTTTTCCAATTTAAAAACTGAAACAATTGACATACTGAAGAATCATATTACATTTTATTGTTGGCTATCTGACTTGTTAAATACTGAAAAATTCCACAGTTCTTGTGATGCCAACAGAGACATCTGTTTTTAATTTAAATACCTCATCCAGTGACTTTACATATTAAAAACCACTTTTTAAAAACAATGAGTTCAGAAAGATTTCATCATCATTTTTTGTGAGACATTGTTTCTATTGAAGGCAGTGTCCAAGAAGAGAGGTAGCATCTAGCTTTTTGTAATTAGTCAGAGCGAACCAGATATGGATTAGGTTTTAAAATCAAGTGAAAAGAGAAAAGGCAGAATGTGGATATAACACTGGCTGCTTTTTCGTAAAGATGACAATGCATTGGAACTGAGAAAAGAAAGTGGTGGGTGGGTTTCTACATATTTAAATTGCTTTCTTTAGGCTGTTAAAGAAAATAATCGCAGATGGGACAATAAAAGAAAATCTCTTCACCTCATAAAAGGAATGAGTTGTTGGAGAGACAAGTCACTGGAATGTTCATTTTTATTCAGTCTACAGTAGATAAATTAACGAACTTGAGGTCCAAATAAGGTGTTCAGAGAGCTAAATAAACTCATATAACTGATAGTTTATTAGTTACCAAACCTGAGCCAATATGGGCCTCTCTCCTGTAAGGCGATGAGCAACTTCTACACTAATTTGGAGACAAGTTTGCTCAGGATTGAGGCCAGAGACTAATTTAGTTAACAGTACTTTTAGTCTAACTTTGACTTCTAATTGTGTCAGGCTATTGTTCATGAATCTGAATCGTTTTGTGTACAGGCGTGGAAGTCCACAAATTACTGAGAAATTAAGATGTTTTATTTGTTGACAAAAACTGTAATAGAGAGGTAAAGTTGCCCTGTCATTCCTCAGGGGTGGGCAAAATACAGCCCCCGCGGGCTGGATCTGGGCTGCGGAGGGGCTTTGTCTGGCTCATGGCGGGTCCCTCAGTCCCGTGTGGTCCAGGCAGCATCCCACCCTGACACGTCCTGCTGCCCCCTGGGCACACAGTGGGGCTGGAGTGGCTCCACAGCTGGACTACCTTTCTAAGCAGCCCAGGCAGCAGCAGCTCCTTCCGGCTGCTGCCCCTGTTGGCCCCAGCCCCGCAGTACTGGTGGGGTCCTGCGGGCAGCCCTCCCCCGCTCTGCACCTGCTGTGGACTCACCTGCTCATGCTGAACAGCTGCAGCAGTGCTGGCTCAGTGTGGGGGGAAAGCAGCCCCTTTCCCTCACCTCTGCCCGGTGCTTCCTGCAGCAGCCATGCTGAGCCCATGCTGGGCTGCCCTGTGGCTCCTGTGCACTGGCCCCACCGCCCCACTGGGCAGTCCGGAGATGGCGGTGACAGCGGTGGAGCTGCAGGGCAGCCCAGAGTGGGCTCTGCAGCTGCTGCAGGAGGCGCTGGACAGCAGTAGGGGGAGGGGAGGGGGCTGCTTTTCTCCTGTGCCAAGCACACTTTTGCCCCACCAGTGCTGCTGCAGCTGTTCAGCATGAGCAGGTGAGTCCACAGCAGGCGCAGGGCGGGTCATGGCTGTGCGCAGGTCCCCGCCAGTACTGTGGGGCTGGGGACAGCTACTGCTGCCACCTGGGCTGTCTAGAAAAGCAGTCCAAAGCAGAGCTGCCCCAGCCCTTCTGCATGCCCAGTGGGTGGCAGGACGCTTCACAGGCGGGCGGTGTAGAGCTGATGTGGGGGCCAGGTTGTTGCTGTGCATGCAGTCTGTCTGATCCGCTCTTACTGAGGTGAGTTGGGAGTAGGCACAAGGCCTACTTTGAGTGGTAGAGGGATTAGCTGCAGTAATTTGGAAAACCAGTGATATCAAATGTAAGGAAACCTAGGAGGTCAGTTGTCTTCCTGCCCTTCCCCTGGTATGTGCTTGTAACAGAGAAGCAGATGAGATCCTGCATGACTCATTTTGATGCTGAATTCTGTGCACTGTTAGCATTAGTGCTTAGGAGCAATTGTGCCATGAGGATTGTCAGTAGTGAGGTGGGATGCCAGAGTGGCTTGTGAATTCAGTGGTGGGTAAGTGAAAGTATAGTGTTGGAAGGAATCCTGTGGGAAACGTTGAAAGAATAGTTAAAAATTGCAGATGTGGGTTTGTCCTGGGGTAGGAAAGATCCATATAGCTTCACAGGGTACATGCATGCTATCTTCTAACTGGGACTGGTGCAAAATGACTGAGGGGTGTGAGAGGCCATGATCTGAGCCCCAGGTATGTTCTAAAATCCTTGCTCAATACCTACATTAAGATCACTTAACTATAACTATACTCTGTATTTTACAAGGCACAATACATTTCTGATATTCTGAGTAAGCTCAAGGATTTTAGAGCATTTGGAGTCAAAATTAGTTCAACATTCTTTTTTTAAAATTATTACAGTAGAGGCTGAGCTCTGCTTTTGTTTGAGAAACTACAAAAATATTTCTAAAACCAATAATTCAGAAGCTGGTTCTCTAAATATACATATTATTTTTCTTGGGATATATCTAAAGCTTGATTGCAGTGCTTAGTTACATAGCCTAATGCTGAAGTGCATGTAATATCTGAGTATCGTTTTATTTCAGCACAGAATTGTGCCCTGAAAGTTGTTTTTTTACTGTTGATCCACAACATTCAAGTAAATTGCTTTTGAAGAATCTCACATTTGCTTAAAGGGTCACTGCCTAGAGCTTAACCTACATTTAACTTGTACCATTTTTGCAGCTTGATGAGAAATCTGATTGTAAAGGGACACACCTTGCCCTGGGCCAGTGACAGTAGTGGAAGTTGTGTGGCTGATCAAGAGCCGTGTGACTAAGGGAGTAACATTGTCATAGTAGGTGTCTGTGCACTACTAGGAGAGTGACTAATTGTTACCACATCTAAGTTGAAATAAGTAGACAAATAGGTGTGTATAGAGCTTTGCTTGGATAAAAAAGCATGATATAATTGCCTTATTTACATGGCACTTGTGCAGCCCTGAATGCTACTTTTTACCATCAGTTAGCAAAAACTTTCCTGGAACTTTTCTGACATTTTAATCGTGTAGACAACTAAATGCAAGAAACTTGTTCTGATGAGCCAGCAGGAGAAAATGCATGTTGTGGTGGTAGAGCTTCTTGCTGTCATAACAAGTGAACATGTTTTATTGTTCCTTTGTGATAGTTTTTCTTATTGTTAACTTCAGTGAGTGACAGAGAAACCAGAATAAACTGAGACAATGGAAAATAAGTGAGTTTTAAAATTTTTCTTTTTTTATTTGGGGTGGTACTTTTCACGAAGTGCTGGGAAGCAGTGGTATAATAATTAAGGCATCATGCTTCGGAGCCCTGATTTGGAGCCCTGTTCCAGACTTATGCTGAAGACCTGCCTCTAGTCTAGTGGTACTCAACCTTTTGGCCCCATGGGCCAGATGAGTGGGGTGGGGCCAGTCCACAGGCTGGGTTGAGCCCCACATGCCCAGATGGGGCCCTGGGGCCTGGCACTGTACCCTCCTCCGGGACTGGGCACTGGGATTGGATCCCTGCAGCCTGGCACTGCCCCCACTAGGCCCCACACTCTGGATTGGTCCCCAGGAGCCTGACAGTGCCCCCTCCCATCCCAGCGTGGTGGGATTGGGTTCTGGAGGCCTGGCGCTGTCTCCTCAAGCCCCCTGTGCACTGGGATTCTGTTCTGGAGACCTAGCCTTTCCCCGTTCCAGCCTTCTGCATGCCATTATTGGGTCCAGGGGCACGACACCACTTCCGTCCAGCCCTGCATGCTGGGCCTAGGGCTCCCCATGGATCTAGAAATTTGGTAGTAAGGAAGAGGTGTCACCACTCTCCCACCACCAAATTTCCAGACCTGTGGGGAGCCCTGTGGGCTGGATGACATGGACTATGGGTCCAGGGGTAGAGCACCCCTAGTCCAGTGGTTCTCAACTTTTTCTGACCTGAGGCACCCTTGGATAGATTCACAGCAAACCTTGGAAAATGCCAGCTCTCAGTTTTTGATTTTTTTTTTTTTTTTGCCTGTAGAAAAATAGTAGAGCAGTTTTTTCTGCTGCAGTGAACTCAAAAGAGACTGCAGCAATGGATTTCTGTTCGAAATCTCTGGGTTTATTATCGTATGAATCATATTTGTAAATCTAACAATGCTAACATTGTATGACACCTCATGGCATCCTTGAAAGGATCTCAAGGCAGCCTAGGGTCACAGCACCCTGTGTGAGAATCACTGCTCCAGTCAACGCATCTTTAAAAAGGGGGTACCTGACCATTCAGGCTGGAGACTTAATAAACATCTGATACAGTGCTGGTCAGAACACTCTTGTGTGCCTGTTGGCTGATGGACCATTAGGCTGAGGTCTGATTAGACCAGGGGCAGGCAGTTATTTCGGGCAGAGGGCCACTTACTGAGTTTTGGCAAGACACTGAGGGCTGCATGACAGGCAGCCAGGGGCAGATAAATATTAATTTTCTACATTTTTAAGGGCCCTGTGGGCCAGATAGAATGGTCTGGTGGGCTGCATCTGGCCCATGGGCCACATTTTGCCCACCCCTGGGTTAGACCTTTGGTAATGACTGTTATTTTTTTTTAACTTGTTTTTTTCTAAAGCAATGGATTAACTAAGGTGGGGCGATATAGGCACCAAATTGTAGGGGTGGGAGGAATGCAAAATAGCAGGTGTTGTGCAGCCTGCCCAGCCATTGCTGCTGGTAGCCTGCTATGGCTTCTGCCTCATGTGCTGACATCAAGGGTGTAGAACTGCCCTGTTATGCCAGTTCCAGAGGATTCATACTGACTAGTCTGCTCCCATTGAAGACCCTAACATTTCTTTTGGGAGGCAAAGAATAAGGCCAGCACAGAGTATTTTTGAAAAAAATCATCTGAATGGTGTTTGCTAGTTCTTGGAGTAGTCTCTAAGCATGATTTCTTTAACTTCCACAAGTTTGTCAAGTAAAAAAATATTTCTTTTGGTCCACTGGGTTTCCTGAATGTCAGACTGCACCTCGGCATGTTATTTTTTTGTCAGATGTTCTGATGGCCGTAAGCAACTTGGTAAACTGTTCTCAGTGGTGGCAGATAACAGAACAAGGAGCAATGGGCTCCAGTTGCATTAAGGGAAGTTTGGGTTGGATATTAGAAAGAAGTTTCTCATTGGGAACAGGTAAAACACTGGAACAGGTTACCCAGAGAGTTGGTGGAATCTTCAGCCTTGGAGGTTTTTAAGACATGGCTAGACAAAGCCTTCAGTGGTGTGATATAATTTCATAGTTTCATGGTTGTTAGGGGCTGGAAGGGACCTTGCACATCATCAGGTTCAGACCCCCTGCACTTGCGCAGGAAAGACTGCTGGGGTCAGCAAGGTGGGCATCAAGATGCTTTTTGAAGATCACTAGGGTAGATGACTGTACAAGATCTGTGGGGAGCCTGTTCCAAACCCTCAACACTCTACTTGTAAAGAAGTGTCTCCTTATGTCTAGCCTGAAGCGATCCTCAATCAGCTTTTGCCCATTATTTCTTGTCCTCCCCTGGGGGGCCTTGGTGAACAGATGCTTCCCCAGGCCCTGATGTACACCCTTGATATACTTATAGGTTGCCACCAAGTCCCCTCTGAGTCTTCTCTCCTCCAGGCTGAACAGTCCCAAGTCTGTCGGCCTCTCCTCGCATGTCCTGGTCTCTAGGCCTCTAATCATGCACGTGGCCCTGCTTTGGACTCTCTCGCTTCTTGACATCCTTCCTGAAGTGCAGCACCAAGAACTGGATGCAGAACACCAGCTGCAGTCTCACCAAGGCTGAGTAGAGAGGGAGGATGACATCTTTAGCCTTGCTTGAGATGTCTTGGTAGATACATGCCAGTGTTTGATTAGCTCTGCCAGCTACAGCATCGCATTGGTGGCTCATGTTCATTTTGTTGTCTGTCATGATACCCAGGTCTTGCTCAGATGTGGTGCTAGCCAGCGTAGCACTGCCAAGCATAAAAGTGTATTGTGGATTATTTCTCCCTAGATGGAGTGCTTTACATTTCTCCGTATTAAACGACATCAGGTTGAGGTCCACCCACTTCGCGAGTCTGTTCAGGGAGATGGTCCTGCTTTGAGCAGGGGTTTGGACTGAATGACCTCCAGACACTAAATGACCTCCAGTCCCTTCCAACTCTAATTTTTTATGATTTCTATGATTCTGTGAAACTGGATAAGGCTCTTGGGGGGGGGGGGGTAGGATATTGGGTTCACTTTCTTATGTAGTTTAATGCAAATTTGAAAAAGTCTGTTGAACAGTTAGTCCTCGATGTGTAGTCCATCATCTTTTGCATTTTTGTACAGTTAAAACTTTCAAAATCAGCATAGGATATTTTCCAAAAAGCTTCCCTAAGCAATAACTGAATTCTATAGTGGATAGTCTAATTGTGTAGCTGTTTCCACACCAGGCTGTAAAATGGCTCCAAAGAAGCAGTTAGGACTGTGTTATCGTATCTCATAAATTTTGGAGGATTTAATTCCTTTTCAAAATCAACAGTCTATAAAACCCTACAGGTCAGTCTTGCTTATTTTACCTTCAGCTGGCAAACACTAGGAAATCCAATAAAAATGCTAAATTTCTCTCGTCTTTTCAGCCTCCTTTTCTGAAAGTAACTGCCTGCTTAGGAAACTCCATCTACTTAAAATGAACGTTGTGGGATAAGCTAGACAAATCAGGCTTTGTCTGATTAGTCTATCTTAAGAGGCTTACACTGTAATAGGTAAGAGTATGTACTTGCTAGTGCAGCCATCTGCACAGTAATGTTAATTAGTAACTTCACCCAGTAATGCGAGTCAGAATTTCAATTGGAGTCCGCTTGGTTTGTTTCATTACCTTGATAAAGGTAGCTCATACTAGAAGGTTGAGAATGTATGGAAACTATTCTCCTAGATGCGTATTTACACCAGTCTACTGCATTGGTTCTCAACTGGGGTGCTGTGAGACCCTTTCAGGGGTGCTGCATTGTGGGTGCCATTGTGGCCAGGTGGAACTGCCTTGTGTGCCTCCTGTGGAGGCAGCTGGGAAGTGGCTGTAGCTGGAGTGCACACCTTTTCCACTGTCTTTACCAGTCTGACCTTGCTTACTCCTCCTGGAAACAGGCATTCTGGGCAGGTGGGACTTTCCCAATGCCCTTTTCTTTCCAGGAAGAACATGTGGGGTTGGACTAGGAGGGCCTGTGGCAAGATCACACACTCCAGCTGCAGCCCTGTGCGCTGCCCAGCTGAAGGAGCCAGGTGCCAAGAACATTCAGGGCAGGTAAGACCACCCTCCTTCTGCTGACCGGGGCAGGGGGCTGAGAGGCAGGCAGCTGCCTGGGGGAGGAAACAGTTCCTCTGCTCCCTGCAGCCTGGGCTGACCAGGAGCAATTTGCTTTACTACCTGTATATACAGGTAGTAGCCAACCGTGCAGTAAACTGATTCACTGAGCAGTAAATGCTGTGCATGTATAGATGGTGAAGCTTTACTGCACAGTAGATTAGTTTACTGGACAGTAAAAAATCTTGTGTAGATGTACCCAGTGAGTACAAGAGCTAATGGCCAGACAAATTAAAATGAGTAATAAGAACGTTAACAGATAGGGTGGCTAACCATTAAAAAAGTGCCACATGAAGTGTGGATTTGAAGACATCAGCAGACAGTTAAGACTGGCTACCTTTCTGGATGCTTTTGTGAAAGCAGCTGTTTGGCTCAGTTCAAAGGTAGCTGGGTAAAATTCAGTCCTTTACAATATACTAGAGTTCAGACTAAGTGATTTGGTCTCTTCTGTCTTTAAGCTCTGTAAATTCGTCAGTAGATTCCAATCCCCTCCTAGAGCCTGAAATGCAGCCCAAGATATTCTCTGCTTTCAGAGAATGTGTGTGAAATCTACTGGCACACTGTACCATCTCCCTTTAATACTGATCCGCAAAGGATGGTAACCTACTGATGCTATATCTTACTATACTAGAGCACAAGTGATATATCACTGTGGGGAATAGAAAGGTCCCAACTGCACCAATTTGTATAGTTTATTTTATTTAGAGCCTAGGAAATTACAAAAACTGCTAAGAACATTATTGTATTTGCCCAAATCCAAAATGACTTTGAATTTAAGACAACTCAATAATTAGATTCTGTACGTAGAAAATTATATATTTGTTATAATTTTCCATGCACAGAACCTAATTATTTGGAGGGTCATTTTAAATGTGTGCCATTGTGGCAGGGGTTAGGCAGCCCAACTCCTGCCCTTTGCCACCCCCCAGGGCCTATACTCTCCCCCCCAGCCATTTGCTGCCTTTACCACCTGCTCCTTCCTGCAATCATTTACCCTATTTGGTGGTTCTGGCTCTATTTCTGGCCCAGGGCATGGAGTACATGATGACTTTGGCTTTGGTCCATCCTAGCAGCAGCAGCAGCAGCTCTGGTCCCTGGCCCAAGTCAGGACCAGACCCGGAGATGCAGCTACAGTAGCTGCCTTGCTACTATATGGTTTTCCTCATGTTCCCTTCCATCTTCCACCCCCTGGTACTGTGTATACCCACCCCCACTTCTTCCCCCTTTACCATACGATTTCTTCTGCACTCCTTTGCAACATAAGCCATCCTGGCCCCAGCCAGGCAGCAGCAGCAGCTCTGGTCCTGGCACAGCCCTGTACTTGAATCCAAGATGATGGTGTCGTCCCCCCGCTGCATTTTGAATGGAAGAAAATACCATGTCTTGGATTCAAGTAAATGTGGTAATGTTGCAAGGGTCAGTCAGTCAGCTGTTTAAAAATATCAGTATTGAGGCCCCTTGGGAATTCAGTCTCCTTGTGCAGATGCATTAGGGTACAGTCTGTAATTCCATTATCACATTCTATATTTCCACAGGACTCGAGTCTCAGTAAGATGTAGGTGTCGGGCCGGGAGCGCCCCGAGCCCTTTTTCGCGCTGCACGCGGGCTGTGGCCAGCAGCCCGGACACGTGGGGGCGGAGAGGGAAGGCCTTCGCTCTGGAATTAGGCACGGACGTGTATCCGTAGTTTATAAGATTGTTTACTTACACCGAGATGGCAATGGTGTAGGCTGGAAAGCTTGATTAAGTTGCAGTTACAGAAAGAGAAAAGAAAACAAAAACTCGAACCTGCAGAACACGAGGGTACGTCGCATAGGGTTCTGGCGACGGGAAGATGAAAATACGAGGGTACGTCGCAAAGGGTTTCAGCGACGGGAAAATAAACCTGCAGGACTTGAACCCGGGTAGAAGAGCTCTGAGGCCGATCGTAAGGGCTCACACGAAGTTTGTCAGGCCCCGTGGGTTCTTCCGTTCACTCATCCACACAGTTTGCTAGGCTCTGTGGGTTCGGTTCGTAGCGCACGGGAGGGGTACGTCTAGGAATTCTATCGGCGACGGGGAGAGGCTAGAGATTGATCAGATCTCCGTTGCCTGCTTCAAATGCACTGGGTCCGTGAGGATCCGCAGCGCTTAGAGATCTTCACACAGCGTGAAGTCTCCTCCTCCCTTGTTCGTGGAGTCCTCCAACTTGGGCGGAAACCACTCAAACCTCTTATACGGCTACCAAGCCAATCACTAGCCGCCACGTGTGAATAATTTAGAACTAGCCAATAATGGGACTCGAATTAGCATACCAATGGCGGGAACTCTTTGCAACGAGCATCCCCTCTCTGCAGCAAAGAAATGTACCCTGCAAAACAAGCTCCAAATTGGCGGGAAATTCTCCCTTGCACCGGGGTTCTCTTTTGCAGCAGAAAACTCCACCGTGCAAGGAAGCTGCAATTTAGCGGGGACAATTTAGCAGTGCCGAAGCGCACACAAATAAAAATCACACCTTTTGGGTTGTGACAGTAGGGTACTTGCTTATTGAATGGTGATTCAGTAGTTTTGTCTTCTCATGATTAGTATCTAAGCTCCCATGACTTTTTTATTAAAAAAAAGAGAAGAACCACTGGTTCTCACCTTTTTTAGACTCGAGGTACACCTCATTAGACTCAAAGAACCCCTTGGAAAACACCAGCTATTAGCTTTCACTTGTTTTGCATTACAAAAGAAAAAATGGATCAACTGTTCTGTTGCAAAGAACTAAAGACCACAACACACATCAGAGTATTTTTGACACTGCAGCCCCCTGAATAACTGGGCTAGCTAAACCCTGCTCTGAAGACAGAATTATTAATTTCCTGATGGGCTTTTCTGTGGTACTTACTGCACCTGTTTCTGGGTTCCTCAAACATGAATGAGAACATTTTGTTAGGATTGCCTACTCTCTAGGAATAAATTTGTCGGGTAGTATTATTACGGCTCTTGTTCTAAATGTACTTCATGAGTCTCTCTTGCTAGCTCCATATCTTTCTCTCTCACTTCACTCTACTTTCTCAGACTAGATTACAGTGCATTATTGAAGAGTCATCTACTTGTATTTTTCCCCTCTCTCTCCTCTTTCAGATCTTTATGCAGTCTCTTTCCATTTTCTTTAGCAGGGCACTCTACATTTAGCCTTGTAGTTTAAGTCCCAGGTTCCCCCTCCCACCCTGGATTTATAAAATCTCACTTTTAAAAGGATAATAAACCCATTAATATGAACCTACCTACACATCAGTATTCTCACTCTCACAATTAGTCATTAGGGAAATGATGGCCTTTGTGGTCCAGGAGCAGCGCCTATGTGAGAAGCCAAATCCTGCCCCAAATTGCTAGAAAGGGCTAAGATATTTGTGCTAGAATTCATACCAAGTTGCTAGTCTCTGATCTTTAAGGACTTAAATTGAATAGGGGTCTGAAAACTTTCAAGCCTCTTAATCCCCTCTCACTGCTGGAAAAGAGGGGAAGATAGAGATATCCATCTGGAGAATTGAGGGTATTGCAATAATTCCTTACCTTTTAGTTTTGGAACAGTCCTGCTATTAGATCAGGTTAAAACTGTCGTTATTGTTATAGGGCAGAGCACTTGACCTAGTTTTCAGTTTCACTGTTGCATACTGGGTTCTCAGTTGCAGAAGCAAAATCTGACAAGACTAGTCAATCTTCAATCCACTGCAGCTATGGAAAGCAGTAGAAGAGAGACAAGGGGATCTGTCTGCAGACTTAGGAAGATGGTAGTGTCTCAGTTAACTTTCCAGATGCAAGCCAAATTGTGATTGCACCCTTTTCTGGCAAGTCAGTGTGTGTTACTTCCTGCAGCCTCCTCCTGGTCTTTCAGCTGATCTTCTCAAGCTACATTTTTCAAGGTGATATGACCTAAATTTTCTGTGTTTATCCCAGAAGAGTTGCACCCCTTCCAGGCTAGTCAAAGTCCAATATAAAAACTGGACAAACTCTTACACCCCTTATGGGCTTAGTCTTCAGACAGGGCTGTGCCCCACCTATACTCTGAAAAGTACGAAGAAAACAAGTGCTTCCACTGCATCGGTTCAACTTTTGGTAGCCAAACAAGGCAGTCCTTTCCTGCCAGCTCTACCTTTTCTGCAAAAGCTCTGATAAGTTAGTCTTCTTCAGTAGCTGGTTTCCAGCTGAACTAAAGCTATGGCTTTCAACCTTCTTCTTGCAAGCTAATACCTGTCCCATGAGCCACAGAGGTGGGGATGACTGTGCTTTCAGCAGCCTCTTAAATATTTCCTAACTTGCTTGGGATTTATGTAGTTTATTATTACACAGATGTAAGCATCGTACATCATAAGGTATAGGAATGTTTGATTCCTTATATGAAAACAACATTTTATTTCACGGTGTATGTGCATACGCAAGTTTTTTTTCTTTAAAATATTTTGACTTGTCGCATTGAATCTGAGTTTAATTATCTGTCTGAAATTAGTATTTGCATGTCATCAGATGCTGCTAATTTTTTCATTTCATTTGTACTAAACTCTCTTCCAGTTAGTTTTTTGTGTTTTACCTACTTCCCACCATTTTTATCCATCCATTACCAATTATCTTCTGTATCCCTGCTGTTTGCTTCTGTTTAACTCAGATAACATAATAGAAGACACCTGTGGCAAGAAATCCATTTCTACCTTATTGGTACTTCAGAATCAGTCATAATGTCCAGTTTTGGGAACTGAATTTAGCATGAACAACAGTACTTGCGCTGCTTTCCAGAGATAAATGTACAATTTGCTGATGAGTGTTTTGAGCCTACAAATCAAAGTTCCTAGAAAACAAGAGACAAAATTACTTTCTCCCTGTTCTATAAATACAATCCTTAGTTGAGTTTCGGCTATAAAATACTCAACATGTTCCAAACAGAAAACATCCAGCTAGCTCCATCAAAAGTGGCTTACTGCACAAAAGAGGGCTCAGAATACCAAATTGTAATTATGAAAATAAACAGGCAGGAAGAGAGAAAAATAATAAAGCAATTAGTCAAATACAGAAGCATTTAGAATAGGATAGAAAAGATAAAGAAGATGGAAAAACAATTAGAAGGGGATTCAAAGAGCAAGAAAATGGAAATGTATCATTACAATAGATTAAATTTTAATTAGAATGCATTATATTAATTTTAATCATAGCCTAATCTGTCCTGCAGGGTACTAAGAAAAAAACGAAGGTACAACATATTTTACTATATTATTAATATTTTGTTTACATCTCAGAGATCCATTTGCAATCTATATTTTAAATCTGTGATTGTGGCAGACTTGACAGTGCTTCACAAAATGTTGCAAGCTTAAAACAAACATACCTGGAGAGAGTTGGCTTCCATAAAATCATCTGGTAAAGAATTTGGACTTTAAGAGTTGATATCAAAATGGCTGCATAATTTTATCCTCTCCACAAACATTTACTGAACAGTTTCAGTAGTTCATCTTTCCTCAGAAGAAATAGTTTGATAAGAATAAAGCCAGGTGTGAAGTATGGTGTTGTAACTCCTAATTTGTACTAGTATAGAGTTTATTAGCATAATCTGCAATTCCTCAGTTGTTGAATGCATCTCCTTGGGTCAGACTGCAGGGCACAGTCCTTTGATTGTATTAAAGTATATATATTTATTTTTAATCCTTATGTAAGAATATGACGAACCTGAATTGAAAGTGAACCAGTTCAGTGCCATCTGGCTGTTCTTTGCAGAAAACCTGATGCAGGAGCCTTGAGATGGGCTCCATTCATTTCATTTGGGGTCCCACAGACTTCATGATTCTGTAATTGCATACTTAGGCATTTTTCCCTAAGATGCCATGAAATGCAGCATTTCTGTCGTTGAATGAACATTTGCCATACTCACGAAACTAGTATTTTCTCTCCTTGCTTGCTAAGGAGCTGCTACAGGGCTGGGCAAAATGTGACCTGCGGGCCAGATGCAGCCCGCCAGGCCATTCTATCTGGCTCATGGGGCCCCTAAAACATTTAGAAAATTAATATTTGTCTGCCCCTGGCTGCCTGTCACGTGGCCCTTGATGACTTGCCAAAACTCAGTAAGCAGCCTTTCACCTGAAATAATTGCCTGCCCCTATGCTTGAAGCTGCTTAAGGTTTTTCATCTTTCTCCACATGGGTGGGTTCATTGGATCATAGTGAAAGCTCTCTGTGCTGAGTTAGGAAGCAAGAGCTGGAATCTTGCTTGCAATCTTCCCCTTCCTGACTTGGAAGTTTGGGCTGGCAAACTAGGCAGCCTGGAGAACAAAGAACTGGAAAAAAGCTAATGTTGTGTCAGTATTTCAAAAGGGAAGACAGAAGGACCTGAATAACTATAAGCTGGTAAAATAAAGACTGATATGGGATCAAGTCAGTAAAGAATTAAAGGCTAATAGCATAACCAGTTCTGTTGAAAATATGTCTTATTAAACTAAATCGATTTGTTCGATGACAAGCAAGGTTAGTTGATAAAGGTCACTTGATGTATACAAGGCACTTACATTTCTATAAGAACTTGACTTATACTTCTGCCTGACAATCTCCTTTAATTAAGGAAAATTAGTACTGCACAAAATCAGTGTAGTTCATAGTAAATGGATTAAAACTGACCAATTGATAAATCGCAAAAGTTGACATCCACTATGGATGTTTCATTTGGGGTCCACAGAGATGTTTTTCTTGACTCAGTTTTGTTCATATGTTATCAGATATCTGGAAGAAAATATGAAATAGTTATTGATAAAATTCGTAGAGGTCAAACTCTGGAAAGTAAATAATGAGAGATGCAGGTCAGTCAGCCAGATCACCCTGGATCACTTGTGAAGGTGGTCCATTTGAGCTGCATATGATTTTACACAGACAAATTCAATCATAAATCTAGGAAGAATGTAGGTCACACAAGTGAAGGCTGTATACATTTAATGACACTGGAAAAAATCTTTAGAGTCATGGCAGATAACTAATTGAACATGAACTCCTGATATGATGCTATAGGAAAGAGGATTAGTGCAATATTGCAGGGAAACATCAAGTAGAAGTAGGAAGATGGCATTACCTCTCTGTGGCTTTTTGTAAGACTATTATTGGAATATGTTGTCCAATTCTGCTTCAATAAGAAGGCTGAAAAATTGGAAAGAGTTAAGAATAGAACTGCAAGAATAAGGCTGGGTCTGGGAAACCTGTCTTTTGATGGAGAAACTTAAGAAATGCATTCTATTTAGTTTATCCAAAAGAAGATTGACGTGGTTTGATCATGCCCTACATTTAATTGTAGAGGGAAAAGATGTTTTTTGTTATATCCGGTTCCTTAATCTATCAGAAAAAGATAAGATTCAGTAGTTGCAAATGGAAGTCAGAAAAGTTTTGTTTAGAGTAAGGCATGATTTCTTTGATCTCCAAGAGTAACTAAGCAGTGGAACAACTTGTACAGCAACGTGGTAGATCCTCTTTTACTTTAAAGTCTTCACCTAAAGATAGGTAAAAGTTTTTTTCTCAAAGATACAAAAATACGTGCTTGACTCAGAGATTGCTGGGATGAGTTTTCTGCCTAGTGTTTTGAAAGAGGTCAGATGAGAAAATCAGAAAGGACCCTAGAATCTATGGACAGTGCAGTAGCTAAGGATTGAAAAGTCAGGAAAATGTTTTTTAAAATTGCTACAAGCACCTTCCTTCACTGATGCGATTGGAAGGAGGCTCTGAATTAAGTTGCAGTTGCTTGGACAGCAGTGTAGGATCTGAGCTGAGCATCACCAAAGACATCCTTGCAAGTAATCATGCTAGTAAATACTCATCAAATAATGTTATGCCTATACTGTTTTCAGCTGTAACCCATAGCTGTGTGTGGCATGAGTTGTTTTTTTTTGTTGCGATGGGAATGGGAAAAGCAATATTTCTTGGTAACAGAGTACATTTATAAATTAGCATTACCGCAAAATGTAAGTGCTTTTGCCACAGAGTTTGGTACTTCTCCATTACAGAGTGCCTGGGCCCCAGCTTACAATATCAGTAAAAGTTTTAAGCATGATTTAAGTTAGGCACTTTTAAAAAATCTGGACCTGAGTAATTGCAGGTGTGTACTCAAATAATATAAACAATTGTCGTGGGATAAACTGAAGAGCTGTAAATTGCCAGAAAGAAAATGAGGCCTATTGTTCAGTGGGTGGCAAGTACATCATAAGGTAGGCTGATAGCTCCTGGAAAGGGAAGGATTTTTGCTGATGCTGTGGCATTCTCTGCTGAGCCTTCTGTTTTTCTGTCTTTTTCTCTTGATTGGCATTCAAGGCTTATGCTACAGTAAATTGAGATTCAGTTTCAGTGTGGAGGATGCTGAGTTCAGGTTCAGGAATCTTCACTTATCTCTGCTAGAGTCTCTTCTGCCTTTCAGCTTCCTGTTTTAAGCTTCTGCCCCAGACCTCTTCACTTAAGTACCCAGCAATCACCACCTCAAAAAGGAAATGGCACACTGACAACTTGATCTTCAAAACAAATCTTGTTTACTCTTTTTCCTGCCCTTCCTTCCTTTTCTACCCTTTGTCTTCCTAATTTCCAGCTATTTACTTTTTCACAGACTGCCTCTTTTCTATCTTGGAGAACTCAACTACAGTAGTCTCCCTTTTCTCCCCTCCTTTCCTATCTCTCCCCATTGTATTATTCCTTATTTCACCTATTTACATTCTCACTGACATCATGTTGCCCTTTTAGCTTCTTTCATTCCTTGGAGATATCAGAACATCAGAGACTGCCTATGCCTGAAGAAGGGTGCTTGTGCCCAAAAGCTTGACAAGAACTTTTTCCCAACTACTCAGTTGGTCTAATAAAAGATATCACATTTACACAAAGAAGTTTGTCTGCCTGTGTCCTTAGACCAATACAGTTACAACCAATACTCCTGCAAATCTTGTTAAAGGCACTTGAAAAGTGGAAAGTTTGAAATTGAGAATGATTTTACATAGAAAATATTTTTATTTTAAAAAGTAAAGTGCCACTAGCTAGTAAAAGCTTGTTTTATTCTCTGCAGCATCATGGATAATACTGAACTGCTACCTCTCGAGTTGGAATTCACTCTTT
>NW_005842008.1:1822729-1822947 GCF_000455745.1 Alligator sinensis
TTTGGTTACTTTCATCACTACACCATTTGCTAATGAGGAAGAAGTGTGTACATATATAAATCAGTCACTAGTAATCTAAATGTTATATATGGATAGCTAAACTACTTTAAATTTTACACCCATGTTTCCCAATGATTATTGTATTATTCTAGTTGATAGTTAAAATACTCCCTACTGAATATTCGGCAGACAGACATGCTGTGGACCTATGGAATGCC
>NW_005842008.1:1822978-1830664 GCF_000455745.1 Alligator sinensis
AAGCTTTGAACTGCATACCATTTGGTGAGTGGGCAGTCTAACTTCTATTCGAGCCATCCATCAACTGGTCTGAGCAACCTAAGAATAGAATGTCACATACAGTGTTAATTAAAATTCTGCAACACACATGTTTGACTGTTAAGCACAGTGTTTCATTAGTTTGGGAGCTACTGGAAAAACAGCAGTAATTATGCAGTGGTAAATTTATGTATGTTTGTCTTGGGAAGTCAGTAGAAAAAAAATTGCTATTAAGGTATTTTCTTCATTAACTCATGCCAGGCTTTAATAGTTAATGCAACTATCATACTTTCTAGAAAGGAAACTACATGTGTATCTAAGTTTGTTTTAATAAAAGTTCCAGACTTACAATAAATTTTAATTGTGTATGTAAGAGCATATTTATTCAGAGCCTATTAGTATTTGAAACTCAATTACTAAAGGATTAATTAATCCAAAACAGATGTAGACATCAGTAAACTAAAAGATAATAAAAGGTTTTGGCATTTTCTAGAAAGACAGTGATCAGTTCATCTCTGCCAGATGATGACTGTTGATGGTTTTTGCCTTTTGTTGCATCCAACCTATGCCACTGTTCATAATTTCTTGGTTACCCTTCTAAGGGTAAGTAGTGAGGGAGATTTTCATGGATTGGAAGCAAACTCTTATCTTAATTGAAAAGTGCTTGCTCTCTCTCTCTCTCTTTCTCTTTCTTCCCCCTGCCCCTGTTGGGAAGGTGCTGGGGAATCATGATAAAACCTGTGACCCCATTTTAAAAAGGCTTTGCTAAAAAAAAAAGAGAATATCAGACCAGTTTCCATATCCAGACTGTCCACCCTAGAAGCCCTGTGTTGTACTGAGTCTCTACAGTCTCTGGCCTCCTGACTGAATAGAATTCCCTCTGTTGTTCTTTGCTCATCTCAGTATATCAGCATTGAGCAATTTAAGACCTCTAGTATGATCTTGGTGGCTGTGTGCACTGTCTGCAGCACCTCCATTCCCTTCAGAGTAGCTGCTTCTTCAGACAGGGAACTGTAAAACATAAAGCAAAAACACCCCCAAATACTGCAGAACAGTTATATTCATTTAACTTATATAGTTTTTCCTGAGTCTCTTTCCTTCAAAAATACCTTAGAGCTCATTGGAAGAATATTTTTATTTTTTGCCCGACATCCAAGTGTCCCTATTCAGGAAATATTGGGCTTCACCTGTTGGCAACAGTTAATCTCCGTGTGCAGAGCAGGGTGAAGACAATGAGGGGCGCTGGAGCGTGCTCAAGGCACATGAAGCTGCATGGAGAGGGTGCAGGTCTCCAGGCACCAATCCTGCTGTGTTGGGGTGGTGCAGCCTTGGGGCCTTGATCCCAGTGCCTGGGGCTGGGCAGAGGTGATGCAGGACTCCAGGGACCCCAATCCAGGCATATAGGGGTGGGCAGAGGCAGCATGCATTGCTGGGCCCCAATTCTGATACATGGGTCTGGGCAGAACCAGTGAAGAGACCTGAGGCCTGACCCCAGTGTGCAGGGGGCCCAGGGCCCAATCCAGGTGTGCAGGGGCAGCATGGATCCTGATCCTGGCACAGGGGGCCAACTTGGACTGCAGACTAGCCCCACACCATTCATCTAGCCCTCAGGGCCAAAACATTGAGCCACCACTGCTCTAAAGGAGACATCTGGGTGTCTGTACTGCATTCAGAAATGTAATTTGCAGCAAGTACAAACATAGTTGAGCTAGATTTCATCTAGGTAGCCTGGTACTGATACCAGTGAAACCATGGTGACTAGATTAAATCTAGCTCAGGTCCATACTGCAATCACACCTCTGACTTCAAGTGTTCCTGCCCCTCTGATTGCACATGCCATATTTACCTAGCTCTAAGACAACCTTGAATTTAAGATGACACTTACCTTCCTTCCCCACAGTGCCTGCCCTCCCACAGCCACTATTTCCTCCTATTCTTCCCCCAGCTACTGCTTACCCTATGCAATGACTTTGGCTCTGGCTTCAGCCCCTGACACGGGGCATGTGATGGCTCCAGCTTCAATCAGGCAGTGGAAGCAGTTCCAGCCTTAGCCCAGGGCTGGGGTCAGGCCCAGAGCTGCAGGAGCTCCCTTGCACTTCCCCACCTCTCCCATGCTCTCCTCACCCTGCACAATGCAATCTCCCCCACACTTCTCCCTATGCTCCCCCTACACTCTCCCCACTGTGCACCACATGATACTCCCTGGGTCAGAAGCCAGAGTTGGAGCTGCAGCAGCTGCCTGCCCTGACCTGGTACTCAAATCTAAGATGAGGTTTCTTTTTATTTCCCCTGTTGAATGCAGGGAAAAAAAACTTGTCTTAGTTGGATAAATATGGTATTATGCAGCAGTGCGTGTACTGCTGTTTTCTGTCAGATAATTAATCTGGATGGAATTAATTTTTTTTCCCCCATACAAAAATCCTATATTAAAAAAAAAAAAGTTAAAGTTGCAGTATAAAGAGTACACAAGTTAGAATGCAAAGGTTAAGATTGCTTGCACATCCTATACTTTGCATTTTTTTGTATGTGTATGACAATGATCTTTAATATCACACTGTTGCCCACCCTCATGATTTTATTACATCTCCAGCAATATTTGACATTTTCCTAAAGTCCCAGCTCTGGATACCATATAATTTCATAAACATTTTTTATTTAACTGTTTTTAAAAGTACATTTTAGGCCTCAAGTTTATGGAAGAAAGCTGGAAAATGTGAATTGAGCGTTCCCTAAAGATTCTGTTAAACAGGGCCTAAAATCTTTTTTTTTTTTTACAGCCTCATGGTTGTTAAGTTCGGTCGCATCTTCTTTTGGGCCTGGCTCATTGGTTTTGAATGTGCTGGTTTGGCAATATTGATTACAGTATCACATATTGTTCTCTCAGGACTCCAGTCTCCTTTAGTGCACTAGTCTGACAGAGTGGAGGAACATTGCTGGGTGGATCCCAGTCTCTCTTTAGTTTAGTGAAGGACTGGTGTCTTTATCATCCTTGTGTCATGCACTCCAGATGTTTTATGATGTTTAATGAAGGGGTATGCTAGAAGAGGAAAAATCCTGGAGCTAAGGCTCTGTGCTGAACCCACAAGGTTTAAGTTCTATTACACCAACTCTTAACAGAGGACTTGTAACAGCTTGGGAAATCTGAACCTTTGTGTCTCCATCTTTAAAATGGGAAAGGTAATACTTCATAGAGCCATTGAAGGTGTGCAGATGGATGGAACTTTCTGTAAGCTAATTTTTTAAATATTGGAACCTTATCTTGCAGCAAGTTTTGTTTTGCTCTGTGCAAAATTTTTCTCTGAAGAAAAACAAGTTTGCCTTGCTTGGAGCATGCAGCTTCTAGAGTCAGATGAACAAAGGTGAAATGAACAAATTAGGAAAAGCATTTCAGCAGGGAATTAGTGTGTTAGGATTCTTTTGTCAGTGGTGGAAAGTGTAACGGTCATGCAAGCTATTACTCATTTATTCATATTCACCTTTGAGTGCCTCAGTAGCAGGGAGTTGACTTTCATTGATTGATTTCTGAATGATTTGTTTGTTACTTGGTTTCTGTAGTATGGGAAAGACATCCTCTTTGGTTATGTGTTCTAAAACATTAGCAGTTTGTTGTTCCAGAATGTTAGTGAAACCTTGGCAGCAAATCAGAGCAGTGGAGTAAGCAGCCTAACTAGGACAGCAAAGGCATTGTTCTGCTGCTCACTGAAGGAAGTCCTTTTAATGACTGACTGTTGGCTCTGCACCAAAAGCACCTTATTGGGGCTTCATTTGGATGCAAGGATAATGTTGTCAAAGCAATTAAAGAACAAGAGCAGAATATAAAAGAGCAAGGCTTATGAGAAAGTTGTATTTTTTGCTTACAAGCAGCGATAATTAAATGCTGGAAAAAAGCCACCACTAAGAAAACCAGACCACTGTTTAAACAGTGATAAAGGTCTGATTTCAAATGACCAAAGCATTTAGAGTAAAAGTGGACTCTGTCTTGATATGTCCAGTGTGGCACACACTAGTTATGTCAGGGCCTTATTACACATTGTACTTTGAGCTGCTCATCTATTGATCAGTGTTAGGTCAAGTTTGGCGCAGTCACACCTTAAAGCCAAATACCTTCTCTGACTGTCCCTACCTACACAGTGTGACTTGCCACTAGAGGATTGGTGAGCAAGGGTCTGACTAGGAGCTCCAGCTGTGAGTTGCCACTACAGGGCTGGTGAGCCAGGACAGGCTTTTATCCCTGGTTGGGGGAGGGGAGGGCAGGGATGAAGCTGGAAGGTGGACAATTACTACAACAGGGGTGGGGGAAGAGTGGTGAAATGAAGGAAATCAGTCACTGAAAGATAAAATAAAAAGTAAAAAAAGAAAATTAAAAAGAAATAAAGAGGAAGTAAATTAAAGAAGGTCTTGTGTTTTAATTGGGATTTGGCATTTGCATGTGGGGGGTGCTGGTCATCCTTCCCAGGGTGGCTGGGAAGTGGGATTGGTGAGGCAAGACACTTTTGGGGAAGCTACTACTTTGGCTTCAGGAAAGAAGCCCCAGCTCATGGAGACCAAATCTAGTCCCCTACCTTGTTCTGCCCTCACCCCCAGATGCTACTCCTGGACCTGTCCATGCCCTGCAGCCTGGCTATCTGGCATGTTCTCTGCAGGCTGTTTGTGTGGGGTTGCACCCCTGCGGGTGGGAAGGTTGGACCCCCAGGGCCGGGGGGGCAGGGGCTGGCTTGGTACCAGCACTGCCTCCAGGGCGGTAGAGTTCAGGGGTGTACACAGAACAGGGGAGTGAGGGAGGGGACACTACATCCTGGGATGCTGGAGCACTGCAACTTAGGCAGTTCATCTGTGGGGAGTGGCCACACACTAATGAAACATGAGCTGGGTAACGTGGATCAGAGATAAACCTTCCCTGAGTAGCATAACTTTAAGCCTCCTAAAGTGTGCTTCATATTAGTTTCAGGTTAGTGTGGACAATCCAGGGGTTAAGAGCTCCAAGAGCATCTAAAATGATTGTGTAACAAGGCCCTAGGAACAGTGCATGATACACTGAGGGCACTGAAGCAAAGATAAAATGTAAAAGAAGGTTTGAGAAAAACCTTAACTTTAAATTTCTTCTTTACATTAGTCAAAGTTCATAATATTTTGTTTGATCTCTTTCATGCTCAACCATGATGTATTTCATGACAGTATCTTCAAGTACCTACATTTCAATCAATACCCTGTTGCTTAAGTCTTCTATTTGCAGTGTGCCTTGGTGCTTTTTGATGCAACTTCAAATCACTATAGGATGCATTGAAATAAGAAGAGTAAAGTTGTTAATACCAAAGTTTGACATGATTTGTTAAGCTGAGGTACGATATTGAATTGGAGTTGTCATGCATGCAGGGATGCATAGCTTTAGGTAATGGGAAAAAAAAAACAACCTTAATACTTTTTACCAAAACTTTATAACTATGAGGTGGGAAAATTAACCTTTTCTTTACCTCTTTGCTTTCTTTCCAATTATTATTTTAACTTTTTAAAAAATTAACATTATGATCTTAAACATAAATCCTAGACTTCTTCTCTTGACATTTTTGGTATAAAAATAGAATGAGCATTGTAGTTCATTATATTATATCTTACTGGTTTTACTTACTTTCATTTTTTAAAAAATATTTCATCCCTAAACCCACATTTTGTATTGGCATTCTCTGCTTTCCCTGAATGAATGTTTATTTTCACTCTGTTACCTGCAAATTAATAATAGTGAAAATTCTGATTTGGAGGTTGTAAAATTATTGGGGTTTTGATAATCTAATTTCTGAAGTCATCTTTTTTATTTGTTATTGAATGTCTAGGTTCTGTTGTCACTGTGGTCTCTGTCTGAAGGCTTTAGCTAGCATCTATTATGACTTTATTATCTATCATTACTTTTTATTAAAAAGTGTGAATAATTTTAAAATTCAACAGTTGTAAAATGCTTTTACATTAATAGCTAAAGCTGTGTCTACACACACAATTCTAGTTTGTGAGTATTCTGATGTATGAAGATTTTGATATCCATCTGACCAGCCTTATTATATTCATTGTAGTAAGTGGTTTGTAAATATTTAATATGCCCTAAAACCACAACTTCATAAATAAATAAATGAGCTTATCTATTGTTTCTGGTCATGTTTTTTACCATCTGAAACTAATTATGTTTCTTTCTTTATGTTTTAAAGGATCAGTTTGATAACTTAGACAAGCATACCCAATGGGGCATTGACTTCCTGGAGAGATATGCAAAATTTGTGAAAGAAAGGATAGAGATTGAACAAAACTATGCAAAACAATTGAGGTAAGTTGTTGTTTCTATAAAGAAAAAAATCCTATTCAGCAACAGTTGCTTTGAATTATGTTATCAGTTAGCAGATGAATATGTATGGTTCTGTGGCTCAAGGTCTGTTTTTTATTCATCATATGAATTAAATCATAGTTGCTTTTTACAACACACAAACTTTTCTCATCTTCAGTGTTTGAGTGCGGAGTACAGCCATTTTTTCCTAAATCTTTGAACTGGAAAGATGGATTCAATGGCATCTTGGTACTATTTTGCAAAAACCACTGATACGTCTTGACTGGTTATTATCTTTCTTTAAAAAAAAAAAAAATTCATAATGTTAGCTAGATCACTTCTTTATTCTCTGTTCAACAAAGTGTAGCAGCAGAAGGGTGAAATAGTCAGTCTTCTCAGAGCTTTGCTGCTTTGTGTTAGAATTTTGACTGCTATTATAGACCTTGAAAGTCTTTATCTTTGGAGGTCCTTTTCCAGTCCCCTGAATACACGTCTTTCAAGTGCCTGGTCTGTCTCTCCAGTGTGTTTTGGGATAAGAGCCCACAGGCCGCTTGAGTCCTTAATATCCTCAAGTGTTTTCTCTTGGGAACCTGTAGACCAGTGGTTCTCAAACACTTTTTTTCGTGGACCACTTGAAAATTGCTGAGGGTCTTGGCGAACCACTTAATAAGCTTTTGTTCTATAAATCAAAGCACACAACTCATATTTTAATATCAGTAGTCTTACCTTACAAGTACAGATATTTTCGATTGTTCCGCAACCTTTCTGCAGACCCCCCTGAATGGAGCTTGCGGACCAGAGTTTGAGAACCTCTGCTGTAGACTGTTAATAGCTTGCTGTGATTACAGATACAGTGGGCGCATCTACATGTTCATTTAACGTGCAGTAGTACTACGTATTTAATTTAGTACTTGCTTAATGAAGCACTAACTAAATGCGCAGTAACTACAGTTACTGAGCAGTAATGCCGGCACATGGTTTTTTAGTGATGCTTACTGCACAGTAGCATATTAGCATGGTTTTTGCCCGGCATGCTACTGTGCAGTGTTATTAGGCTACCACACATTAAGCGTCTTGTGTAGACATGCCCAGTTTCTCCAAAGCTAGTGGCCTTTATCTTGCTAACAAGTGTACAGCAACGGATATGAGAGACCCCTGTGTATATATACTTTCTGAGCTATGCTTGCCTCTCCTGTCAAGCCCTGGGCAGAAGTGCCTTAGCCATGAAGATGGACCCTGTTCCCTTAGGGACCAGTTCCAGCTTGCTCGCTGCAACCTCTACATCATAGCCTGTCAGTCTGCACTTACTGACAACTTCCTCCTCCCTCCCTAAAAAGCTAATTTATTGATTTACCTCTTCC
>NW_005842008.1:1830674-1834167 GCF_000455745.1 Alligator sinensis
CAACTCATTTCTAAGGGTTGGAGATGAGGAGCCCCTCTTCCTTTCTTTAAACCTGGCTTTTGTTTTTTAGAGAATGTTCCTTGTCTAAGCCAGTGCTTTACCTCTTCTTTCTGGTCTCTTTAACAACTCCTTTTGATCTGGCACTGTGTATTCAGGCAGGATACTATTATGTAGATACACTATAGGCATATTTTATTTTATCAAAAAACCCACAAATATTTCCCAGTTCTCCACATCAGGAACATAAGGATTTCAGAAAAGAGTGAGTGTTTCAGAGTGCAGCATCATTCCATGGCTCTCTGTTGGCCTGTTTTGAGCAGGTTGTCTGTTTAAACAAAGAAACCAACTTATGTCCAGAATTATCAAAATCTTTTTTTCCATGCAGTGTGAACAAGTAGTCTGTCTGCTTAAGTAACTGAAGCTTTATTTCTGACCACCTACTAGGTGGGAGCCACCTTACTGATTTCATAGTTTCATAGTGCTTAGGGTTGGAAGGTACCTAACAGATCATCAGAGCCGACTCCTGTCTCAGGCAGGAACGAGTGCTGGGGTCATGACACCCCAGCCAAATATCTATCCAGCCTCCTCTTCAAGACCCCCAAGGTAGGAGAGAGTACCACCTCCTTTGGGAGCCCATTCCAGAGCCTGGCAGCCCTAACCATAAAGTAATGCCTCCTGATGTCCAGCCTTAACCTTCTTTCTAACAAATTGTGGCTGTTATTCCTAGTAACCCCCAGTGGTGCCTGGGAAAACAGAGCCTCCCCCGATTTCCGCTGGTCCCCCCTGGTGAGTTTGTAAATGGCCTTCAGGTCCCCTCTCAGCCTTCTCTTGTGGAGGCTGAATAGATTCAGGCCTATAGCCTCTCTTCATAGGGCCTGGCCTGCTGTCCCTTGACCATGTGAGTGGCCCTCCTCTGGACCCTCTCAAGGTTAGCCACATCCCTCTCGAAGTGCGGTGCCCAGAACTGGACGCAGTACTCCAACTGCAGCCTGACCAACACCACATAGAGGGGAAGGATCACCTCCCTGGACCTGCTTGTGATGCATCTGTATATGCACGACAAAGTGTGGTTAGTCTTACTGACTGCTTCCTCGCATTGGGAGTTCGTGTTCATCCTGGAGTCAGCAATGACTCCAAGATCCCTTTCTGCCACTGTGTTGATAAGAAGGGAGTTCCCCAGCCTATAGGTGTGTTGCTGCTTCCTTCTCCCTAGATGCAGTACCCTGCACTTGTCTGCGTTGACTCTACATTTCATCTGTGTTCCTTTCTTAATTTTACAATGACATTTCTAAGCTATAAAGCTTAGAAGCTTATATTGAGGCCAGCTACTTTTTAATTGTTTGAGCATATTTACTGAGGAGAAAATATAAAAATAAGTGTTTTGGTAAAATTCATGTTACTAAAATATGTTGTCAGTGAACTAGACCAGCGCTTCCCAAACTCTGACTTTGCACACCACCAATATAAAATGATATAACCTTAAGTACCATTAGCAATTTTTTCAGTTCATCCTTAAGTACTACCAGCAAATTTTTGTCTTATAAAGTAATTATAATAAATCTGTTAATGTGTACCACTGACAGATTGTCTGTGTACCACTGGTGGTACCTGCACTACAGATTGGGAACTGCTCAACTAGAGAATAAGCATGTTGTTGATCATTGCAAAGTTCCAAGAACAGATGCAGCTATATACAAAGTATATTAAAAAATGAATTACAGTTGTATGCATATATCATTTAATTTATAATGAGAAAGAAGTTGATTTTCTTATATGCCATGGGTTTCCCACTGAATCTTTGTAACTGAATTATCAGATGTTGTTTTTGTTACAAGTATCCATTGTTGATCAGTAGGGGAGAGGGGAAGGTCTACTTTGTTTACTCCTTGTGAATTACAGACAATTCCAGAGGTTGACTCCCTTTTTGTTCTGTGCAGAACATTACCTTTCACATTAACACTGTTGTGTGTGGGGGTTGCAACTTTTGATTATGCTATGTAAATTTTCTACATTTGTTCAGCTTCTTCAGCCTGGACCTGAGGAGGAAAAAGCCACTCTAGTTGTGGAGTCTCTGCCCTTCAATAGTGAGATATGATCTCTGGAAACATCTAGCTGACCTGAGTCAAATAAAGACTTTTTTCATGAATTGTGATGTTGCTTAATCTCTGCTGAAAAGCACACATACTGTCTTGATTTGTTTTTCAAATAGCAGGTTAATGTATATTTCTAATCATGACATATTTACCTAAATTGCTATTTATAGAAATTTTGAGAAGTTATTTTAATTCTCTCTAGCAAGCTTAAACATTCACTTGTGAATGCAAATTATGATCATATGTGTTTGTTTCTCAAGTCAGTTTTTCTTTGATGGGAGTTGAAAATGTAGGCTGCTGATTATTATCCAAATGTAGATGTGGCACATTTATTTTTAGTGATATTTTGAGAGCCAAAGCATGAGCTCTTAATATTCCAAAGAAATTCTGTTTTGTAAACTCAGCTACCACTACAGCATTTTCTAGGATTGATACAGTCTTTTAAATTGAATATTTTCTCTGTTAAGTTATTAAGTTATTAAATTAAACATGGTGTAATCATGATCACTGTTCATCAGAATGATTCATTGCTTGAACACAAATCTTTCAGTATATTAGCAGGTTCAGACCTGCAGAGACTTCTAGTCTGGACCTGCAGAGAGCAAACCAGGAAAGCCAAGGCTGCGATGGAACGCCAGCTAGCTACAAATATCAAGGATAATAAAAAGTCCTTTTTTAGATATGTGGGGAGCCGGAGGAAAAGCAAGGGCAACATTGGACCCCTGCTAAACCAGATGGGACAACTGACAACTGATGCCCATGAAAAAGCAAACCTGCTAAATGAGTACTTTGCGTCGGTTTTTCACCAGTCCCATGGGATGCCCCTGCCCACTGTGGGTTAGGGAGGCCTGGGTGAGGGAGATTCCTTGCCCTCCATCGAAGCTGACCTCGTGAAGGAACACCTTGACAGGCTGGACACCTTCAAGGTCAGCCGGCCCTGACGGTTTACACCCAAGGGTACTCAGGGAGCTGGCTAGCATCATAGCTCAGCCCCTGGCATGGGTCTTTGAGAACTCCTGGTGCTTGGGTGACGTGCCCAAAGAACATTGGAAGAAGGCCAATGTGGTGCCTATCTTCAAGAAAGGGAGGAAAGTGGATCCGGCAAACTACAGGCCCATCAGCCTGACCTCTATTCTGGGGAAGGTCTTGGAAAAGATTATCAAAGAGGCCATCCTTAACAGACTAGCTGACGGCAATATCCTGAGGGATACCCAGCATGGGTTTGTTGTGGGTAGGTCTTGCTTGACCAGTCTCGTTTCCTTTTATGACCGGGTGACCCATCACCTGGACAAGGGGGAAGAGATTGATGTCGTATATCTTGACTTTAAAAAAGCCTTTGATCTGGTATCCCATGATCGCCTCTTGGCAAAACTGGCTAACTGCGGCCTCGACCTCACCAC
>NW_005842008.1:1834355-1856214 GCF_000455745.1 Alligator sinensis
CACCGAAAAATGCAAGGTTCTCCACCTTGGGAGGAAAAACCTGCAGCATGCTTATAGGCTTGGCAGTGCTACGGTGGTTAGCACTACAGATGAAAGGGACTTGGGGGTCATGATTGACCACAAGATGAACATGAGCTACCAATGCGATGTTGCAGCTGGTAAAGTGAACAAAACTCTGGCTTGCATCCATAGATGGTTCTCAAGCAAAATCTCAGGACGTCATCCTCCCGTTGTACTCGGCCTTGGTGAGGCCGCAGCTGGAGTACTGTGTCCAGTTTTGGGCTCCACAATTCGAAAAGGATGTGGAGAAGCTTGAGAGGGTGCAGAGAAGAGCCACGCGCATGATCAGAGGTCAGGAAAACAGACCTTATGATGAGAGGCTGAGAGCCATGGGACTCTTTAGCCTAGAAAAGCGCAGGCTCCGGGGTGATCTGGTGGCCACCTATAAGTTTATTGGGGTGCTCATTAGGATCTGGGGGAATGTCTGTTCACCAGAGTGCCCCAAGGGATGACAAGATCGAATGGTCACAAATTCTACCGCAACCAATTCAGGCTGGACATAAGGAAGAACTTCTTTACTGTCTGAGCCCCCAAGGTTTGGAATAGACTGCCACCGGAGGCAGTTCAAGCACCCACTTTGAATGCCTTCAAGGCACATTTGGATGCTTATCTTGCTGGGATCCTGTGATCCCTACAGACTTCCTGCCCCTGGGGCAGGGGGCTGGACTCTGATCCTCCGGGGTCCCTTCCAGCTCAAAAGTCTATGAAATCTATGAAGATCTATGAAATCAGAATCCCCTTAAAGTATAGTTTACCTTTGGAATATCAAGTGTCTGGAAGTACTGTATTGCTGCATATACCATGAAAGTAGACTTTCAATATAAGTAGACTTTCAGTAGACTTTCATCTCTTGGCCCGTGAGGTCTGCTGCCTCCTAGGGGTCTGTATCCGGGATTTAGCTGAGAGGATCCTGAAACCTGTCCGGCCCTCCGATCACCACTCAGTGCTCCTCATCCATGTAGGCACAAATGACACAGCTCAGAGCAATCCGAGCCATTTGAACCCAGCAGACTTCCTGCCAGCCCCTTAGGCAGGGGGCTGGAGCTGACGATCAAGCGAGGTCCCTTCCAGCCTTAATGTCTGTGAACTCTGTGAAATCTATAATTTGTTTCCAAAGTCTCCTGTAACCAGTCAAATTCAGAATAAACCAAAACCCTGGGTCAAATTCAGAGTTGGTATAACCTGAAGTAACTATTAGACATAAATCAAAGCAACTTTTGCAAAATCAATTAAATTGCACCCCTTTATCTCTGGTCTGACTTTGACCTACAGACTATATGCCAAATTCAGTTCTGTACAGATAAGCAAGTAAAATGCCAATATGTAGTAACTGATTGGGACATTTGATAAAATTTACATTTCTCTTCTACGCTGCAGAAAATGGACGCATTCCCTTGATAACTAGTATTTCCAAAGAGGGCTCAATTGGCAGATTCATCATATGCTTTTAAATGAATGAAGCATCTTAATCTCTAGTTTCCATTGATAATTATTTCTGCCCTTTCATCTTTGCTTTTGTGTTTGGAGGAAAGATTCAGCTTGGCCTAGTCTATTAAAAATAATTTACTGTCTCACTCATATCTGGGAATAACATATATATTAATTCAAAGCCCTTATTTATTTTTAATTTAATGTAGTGTCTAGTGTTGGCTACATTCATCTGTGAAATAATTAATTTATCCACAGGAAAGGGTAGAGCACCAAGTAGGAGCTGTCCAAGATTCCTATATTTCTGGACCACTGGTAGGGATAAGCTGAGTTTCTGTGACCTTTGTAACGCTGTACATCTCTGGCAAAGCCACTAACTGGTGTTAAGAGTGGTGCTTGTGTGGGCAATATGGATGCATGTCTACTAGATAATGAAGCCTAACTCATTTCATATAAGCCAAGAGGGCAGTAACTTTCACTCATTACTAAATAGAGTGGGATTTAAACTGGTGATGACCTAGTGGTGAAATAATTCATTTTCCATTACCAGTCTCTTATTTTCTATCCTTGCAATTACAATATAGAGCAAACTCATACTAAAAATAACAGAGAACTTAATAACATGCTCTGCTGAAACAGATTCTTGGTACTTCCACAGTATTTGAGGTGGATTACAGAAGGCACAAAGCACACGTTATAAACTCCTATAATGAAACTTTGGACCGTAACAATTTAAACCTTGTGGGATTGAGAGGGAAAAGTCATCTCTGAGTTTGACACAAGGAATTTAACAGAACAGTTCACATTTTATGTTCTTACTTTTCAAATCCACTTAAAGATCCCAAACCTACAGTGAGCTCCATGTAGGCAACCTTCTTCTGCTTCTTCAGAGAGACAGAGATGACTTCCATTGACTTGTTTGCGATTAAACTACAAGTTCATTTGACTTAATGGGAGTCAAATTTGCCTCTTTTTTAGAGAGAAGCTTTGTTGTAAGGTATTTCTTTCTTATGACTGATAAAATGATTAATGAAATCAGCATCATGTTGGAAAAATAAAACTAGAACAGAAATCATCATGCTCATAATTCATCAGTCAAGACCCTCCCCCACTGCCATTTTAAACTGTATGCTTTATATTAAGTGGTTTTCCTTTCTTATCTGTAACACACCAGAAAATCTTCTCCTGAAAAGGCTCTTGCACTGTTGCCTAGTTACAGCATTGTTATGCTTGTTATGCATTTCACCTTCTGAATAATAATGAGGTGTATTTTAGGAGTTCCCTGTTAGTAATGTGAGCATTTATATACAGTGTGAGGCAGGAATATAAAATAATACCAGAAAATTGAACGTAGAAAAATATGCCTGGTTGCTTAGGAAAAGGTTTTGCCTTTTTTGAGATAAGAAAAAAACCCACCTATCCAGATGTGTATAAATCCTTATTTTTTAATCTGTACTAAGAAAGAAAGGAGAATTTGAACAAGAGTCAGGGTTCTCCATGATACTGGAGATGTGATATTCTTGCCTTGCCCTCTGAAGGAAGTACAGGCAGTCCTTGACTGTGACAACGTTTTGAGTTATAATGTTTCACACTTACAACGTTTATAAATTGTCACCCTGTTTCAACTTTATGATGTCAATTTCGACTTTACAACACTTGATTCGATGCCATGCCATGCCAGTGAACAAGTTCGCTGCATCGCTCATCTCCCTGGAGAACATCTGTCCAAACTTCCTTGGACACTTTCTTTAAGAAAGCAGACAAGACTCCAGAAAAACCTGCAGCCAAGACTCCTGAAAAGACTCCAGCCAAGAACCCTTCAAAAAGTCCAACCAAGAGCCCTTCAGAAAGTCCAGCAAAGTCACCTCAAAGAAGTCCTTCCAAATCAATATGATTGCTATTTATAATATAAATATATTAATGTAGCTATATTACTTATCTATAATTGATTGAGTACAAAATTCTGGGGTATTTTTGGTGAAAATAGGGTATCGGGCCTTGGTTCAGGAACCAATCCCCCATTTATAACATTGTTTCTTATGAGAAAATTGGTTCTGAGTTACAACGTTTCGACTTAAGATGCGGTTTTCAGGAACCAATTGTGTCCTAAGTCTGAGGACTGCCTGTATATATAAAACTAGATCCTTTCTGAATGCCACAGTTTTAATCTAGTTTCTGAGCACAATTTTATGGCCTGCATATATTAATTCAAACCAGGTGATGATAGTTGTCCCTTCTGGCCTAACTGTGAATATTTAAAAAATCAAGGAAGCTAAAATCACTAATTTTGCACTAACTGCTGCTTATATTTCTGTGCTCTGTACCATTGAACATGGCCTCTCACTGCTTCCTTTTCATACCTCCCATTTACAAATGAGTTGAGCATGAGGTTGTGCAACGCTACTTCAGGCAAAACAGGAGCCAGAACTCAAGCCTCTATTATGTCAGGCCCATGTCTTGTCTTTGTTATCTCTTGGACAGAACGTTTCAATCCCATGAATTTGTAACTACTTTTTTAAGTGCTGTGTATGCCTTCTTCACAGAGACGGAAAGAACCCAAGAACCTAATCTCCAGGATTCTGTTGCCTTATGGGTTCTACAACGTGACAGTGTACGTTAGTGTATTAATCTGGGGTAATACAATGTATTTAAGTGTCTCATATTTCCCATGAGGGGGGTCATCTACTTTATTAACAACTTATTAGCTGAAGTGGTAGAGGTCCATGCGGGACTCTGCTTGCCCACAAGTCACTCCTAAGGAAGTGTCTCTTCAGTTTGGACATTATGGAGTTTCTGTTTTACCATTTTTCTCTTTGAATTGTTGCTTATTTAATTTGCATGGTGAGAAAACTTCCTTAAAATCTGTTTTCATAGTTTAAAATTGTACTGTCTGACAGTTGTGTTGCACATATTGTCCAAGAGGCGAGGATTTTTTGTAATCTCTTTCATTGGTTTAACTGTATAATTGGAAGAGCTGTGGAGCAAGCTTTTGGGCACCAGGTACCCTTCCTCAGATCTGAAGGAGAAGCAGATTCAGGTTGAGCTAAATATCAGTGAAGAGACTCCATGCAAATGCACTCAGTCTGCTTGGATAAAAGATGTCACAAAGAAGCCTTGCCTCTTGGACATTTCCTGGACAATCATGGCTACAATGGTGTTTCAACCCTACTTTAAACATGTTGGTAATGACGACTTCCAGTAAAAGTGAAGGTTATAGGTATGGGAAAAACAAGTAAACAGAGTATGGCCTTTGAGATGTGTAGTGAATGGAAGTAAGAAGGTGCTGTTTTTCAGATATCCTTTTAGTGTTACTGCACTTGATATAGAAGATAAAAGAGTGCTCAGCCCACTGGCCAGATCTGACCCCCAGTGTTGGGTCATTTGGCCTGGGGGGCTTCCCATGGGTCCAAAAATGTGATGGCAGGGATGTGGTGCAATGGTGGCATCTCTCTGCTTCTGCCAAATTTCTGAACCCATGGAGAGCTCTGGACACCAGGTAATGTGGCCCTGAGCACTAGATCGGGGATGCAGACCAGTGCAGGCCCTGATTTTGGTGAATGGGGGTGTACCCATGGACCAGCCCCATGCCACTCACCTAGCCCACAGGGCCAGAAGGCTGGGCACCACTGTAGTAAAAGCACCATGTACATATAATGCTAATCTTAATGCTACGTGTTTGCATTATAAATACAGTGTTGTTGTGTCAACGGTGAAAATCTCTGACAACAAATTAAGCTCTGTGGGGTATGAGGTTAGCAGCCAAATAGTAATTTAGCTCTGTTATTTGCTTTTCTTACTGAAGTTACTAAATAGACTCCATGGTAGAGAAAGTACCACCACCTTTTGCAGAAATATCAGGAAAAGAAGTCTCAAGCTATAAAGATGCCTAAAACCAAATCTGACTGCCACTTCATGTTGGTTATGGGGAGACTCTTAAAAGAACAGATACTACCAATCTTACTTTGAAATAATTCTACTTAAATGCTGACAAGAATTAACACTGCAAAAATCCATGACTAGTATGGCGGGAAAATTAAGAAAATTAAAATAATTTTCTATTTATATCTCAACAGTAGATATTAAAGTTTGTGAAGCAGGGAATCTTAAAGATAGAAGACAACTTTTAGTAGAGCAGAAACAGAATAGAATTCAACTGATTTTATGACAAGACAGCTAGAACTATTGGAAAATAATATAAAATAGAAATATTAGATTTCCACCTGTGCTAGCAAGGAAGCAAGTGCAGATTCTTTTGTTTGTTTGTTTTTAATGAGGAATCTTCAATTTGTTTGTTTTACTTTGATATAGAAAAGTATTTTTTATTTGGTGAAAAAGAAATTCAGTTTCCATCAGAAATATGAGATCAACAATTAAGCTATAATTATGTTTGGCAGACAAGGTTCTTTGGGTGAATATGATATCTTTTATTAGGCCAACTTAAATAGTTGGAAAAAATTTTTTTAGCAAGGTTTCAGGTTTAAAAACCCTTTGCCAGGCGGAGGAAGCCTCTGCAGTTGTTGTGTGCTCTTCCTGGATGGAATGAATAGTTAAGAAGATTAGTCATCCAGGAAGAGCGCACACCAACTGCAGAGGCTTCCTCTGCCTGACAAAGGGTTTTTAAACCCGAAAGCTTGCTAAAAATTTTTTCCCAACTATTTAAGTTGGTCTAATAAAAGATAACAGATTCACCCGAAGAACCTTGTCTGCCTATGTCCTTAGACCAACACAGCTACAACCTACACCCCTATAATTATGTTTGTGCATTATAAAGCCAAGATAACTTTGATGATTATGTAAAACAGATTCTGCAATGTAAAAATGTGACTTTTTTCTTATACCAAAAATATAAAAAGAAAATGGATTTTAAAGGAAGGACTTTCAAGATGGAGTATGGGCATCTTTGGGACACTAAATTTATGCAGAATGCATGGAGGAAAATAGGTATTTAAAATTTTAAGTTCTGAACTTTCCTTTGGGCTGATGTTGGTAGCAGTACTTACAACAGAAGATATCCTACAGTTGTTTCTGTAGCAGCCTATACCATGCTACCAGAGAGTAAGTGAGTTTAATGTAGTAAATGTGTTGCTCAAAATCCCATGTAGGACACACGTGAGCTGTCTCCTTTTTTAAATAAATTGGGCTGCCATGTGTGATGTGTGGTGCTGGATTGAGGTCTGGGTCTCCTTTTTAGTTTAGTTTTCAGAATGTTGATATTTCCAGCAGTGTTCAAAGATATTATATGTCTCTAAATAAAGATACTGCTCCCTGTACGCTGAAAATCAGCTCCCTCCAGACAGCATCTGTAGCATCATTAAAATAACTCTTCTACACGTCTGCTTAAAAGTCAAGCCAAGCACACTGGGTTTCCTTGCAAACAGGTTCATACATAATGGTAAATAGCACTTACTGTTAATACCTCACAGAGTGCTGGTGCAATTTGCACTCTGACTGTATGTCCAGATATATGTCAAATTTGATATTAATTCTGCTTTTTATATGAATTTTTAGATGCCAGTATATAAATGCATGACTTATTGTTCTGTGTTTAGTTAGCTTGTTTTACCAAATAGCTCTTAATTATTGAAGTTTTGTGGATGTCTCCCTGATGTTACTGCACTGAGCTTACAACAGGAATTAGTCTGTTTTGCACATTCTCTAGTCAATGTCCTGGAAAGAGACGTATGTTGTTGTAAAATGTGCTCATGAAGATCATTTACAACACTGCAGGCTATTTTTGTCAGTTATATTCATTTAGATTTAAAACTTCATCATAAACAGTGTACCTGTTTTTCTTCCTTTATAGAAATCTGGTCAAGAAGTATTGTCCTAAACGTTCATCCAAAGAGGAAGAGCCCAGGTAAAAAAACCCTACATATATATGTATTTAAAGTTCCAAGTATAAATAGCAAACACTACTGTTCATTGTTTAATCTTTATTGTCCTGAGTGAAGCTTTTCCTGAATAAATATTTTGATAGATCAGTTTAAAAAAATAAAGTAATGGAGTCAGAATCTTTTCTACTTGAGTTTTTTTTTTTTTTGTTTTATTACAGTTTTGAAACATAATGTATATTTTGTGTTTTCCATTGTTGTTTTAAATTATAAGTGTTATTAAAGTGGTAATTTGTATTAGATGCTTTGCAAAGTAAACCTAATTTAGTCCAGAATTAGAAATGATTGTTTAGCACAATAATTACTTTGTTTAGTATATCAATGGGGAATGGGAATAGCCCCTAAGTTGTCGGTTACTATCTTTTTCCCCTTACAAAATGAATTAACTCTTTGAGAGTCCTGGTAACATGCAGAATGTAGCTCTGCAGACTTAGGTTCTGAGTGATTAATGAATGGTCATTTACTTTTGGCTAGTGGAATTCAAGTATGTTGCACTGGTAACTTGGTTGGCTCCAGAGCCAGAGCAGATTACAGTCCTGTTTTGTAGCGGCAGCAATCTGGATGCAGCCAACCTCATGATTACCAGTTTAAGAGCTGAGCTTGCTTTGCTGTCTGTACTCTTCCTGATTCTTTGATGACTGGCTGAAAGCACAGTTGTTATTTTTAAAAAATAAATAAGGGCCTAAGAATGAAAGAATGTTGAAAAGATGGGGAAGCGGGTAGGCTAGATTTCAGATTGCAGCCAGGGACATATGGTGCAGGAACCTTAAGGATTCCTCAGGAACTCAGTTTTATATGAACACTTTCAAAGACACTTGGACCGCAAGTGTCCGGATTTCCAACTCTCCATTGGAGCTCAGCACTTGTCAACCTCATGGACATGGCAGTGTTCCACAATTAAAAAGAGAAAATGCCTGTTTTAATACAGTGACTGTTTTTGTTTCTTTCCTCCCTTCCACACACACTTTCTACCCTTATTTTTGCCCCTCCTCCTTCCCTCTTTAGTGCCAGCCATAGTGGCACCTAAACCTGCAGCCAAGAGGTGGGCAGGCAAGCAGGCAGCTGTCTCCAGAGCTGATAGCAAGCTTATTCTGTAGACCATCCATCCGGATGCCTATCAGTGGCATGATTGGCATGTTCCACCCTCGAGACCAAGCACATCATCTCTGCAACAAGTTCAGCCTCTGAGCCTAGGGACCTAAATTCATTCCTAAACTCAGGCCTCTCAGTTGGCAGCTTAGGAGATGCCAGTATACCACAGGGTCTTCCAGGTAGTATTCTTATTCTTTTTTTTTCCACCCACAAAAAAACCTGTGTTCTTATAAAACTCTGTTAGAACATGGTGCGTCCTGAGCTCAATTTAGGTTTTCCCCACTCTGTATTTCCACTAGAATTCAACTAGTACTAAGTGTACACTTATTTGACAATACACCTGCTTTGAACACACAGTGTTCTCTTTTTGTAAGTAAAGAGATCTATAGTGATTGTAAAAAAAACCCATATTTCACCATATCTTTTTAATATGTTTTGTCAGGTTTACCACATGTCTAGCCTTTTTTAACATCCTTAACGAGTTAAATGACTATGCAGGACAGCGAGAAGTAGTTGCAGAAGAAATGGGACACAGAGTATATGGTGAACTAATGAGATACTCTCATGATCTAAAAACAGAAAGGAAAATGGTAATTCCTGTATTCTTTTCCAATAATTACACATAAAATGGCTATTTTTACTGAAATAATCTGTATATTTGTTTACTGGATCAGTATTTTTAAATGTGGCAGCTATAATTGTTCTTGATACTTTTTGTGTATGGCTTAATAATATATTAGATTACTCTCCTTGAAACGTATGTGTTGGCTATAGTTGTTCTGAATAAATGTACATAGTTGAAATGCTATTTAGAAGATTGTGCTTGCCAATAAATTTTAAGTATGAAGATAACTTTGGTCTGTAGTGTTGCTCTTGTATAATTGGTCATAGGTCCCAGACAGTATCCTGATAAAGTAGAAAACAATTGTCTCAGCATACAGAATAGAAACTTGCACGGAAATTGGCAATGTTAACACTACCTGTGATTTTATTTAAAAAGAAATCTTATTTGTGGTCTTCCAGCATCTTCAAGAGGGACGAAAAGCTCAGCAGTATCTCGACATGTGTTGGAAACAGATGGATAATGTGAGTTCTTCTGTCAACATTAATAATGTACAGTCTATAGATAACTGATATTATCATGCTTGTTTTATATTTTTCATCTGTTTGGGATTAGGGTTAAGTTTTATATGACTGAATGATCATACTAGATATATTGTTTAATAACCCAGGCAGAATATAATGTACTTGTAGTTCATTGCACAGCTAATCTCTGTGTAAGTATCTATTCTACATAGGAGTCAAACCCTTGGGATTTATGTAGCACAGGAAAGTAGATTTCAGATATATTAGAATTTTCTTGAAAAGAACACTCATTTCTATGCCCTGGAGCCATACACTGGCAATGGCTGGGAAAGAAGTGAATAAGAATTCAAACCATTAACTGTCGGTACCTTTCTCCTGACCTGCTCTCACCTGCAGCCGCATGTTTAACGATTATCTTGTTATGTAGGGCAGAATTTCACTAGCTGTGCTATTCCTTTTTAATACATTCTCATAATTTTTTTGCTGTTCCATCATAGTTTTAGTAGCTTATTTTAGATCTTGTTCTTGCTATTTATCCTAAAATTCACCCAGCTGTAAAGTGGGTTTATTTATGCATCATTTCAGAGGTTGATGCTTTAAGAATGTGTTGTTTTATCTTTGGTTATAAGCCATCATAAGCCTTTTTGGGGGTGGCAGCATATAAATCAAATGCATAAATAAATCTGTAATTAGCATTGGGCTTGATTTTGATGGCTTGTAACAGGAGGTCTAGTCAGGAATGATCAGATTATCAAGCTGCTGTTATATTTATTAGCCTTGCAGGCTGCATAAACTCTGTTAAACAGAGGAATGCAAGAGGTGACGTTCTCCAGGGGTGTTGATCAGTTATCTTTCTTTTAAAGTCCCTGATTAGAAGACGTTCATAACTTAATGATGCGTCTAAAGTTATATTGACCCAGGTTCTCTTCTGTGCCAGCGCTTATCATCATAATAGTGTTGGCAAGTTCATCATACACTTCTCCAGGAGTTGATATGCTCTCCAGCTACATTGAGATCAGCAATCTTTGGCTACAGTCAAGTGAGAAGACTTTGTCCACACCATGAAATCTTACTATGTCTGAACACTTTTGTCAGCAATTATGTTAGCTGATTGATGGTTTGATGTATACTGTCTTTAAGATCATGTCAGAGGGTATAACTCCAGTGAGTTAAGACAGGGCTGTCCAACTGGGGCCCACAGGCTGCATATGGCTTCTGAGGGGTTAAGTTACAGCCCCTGGGGTCTCACCTGGCTGCTACTCCCCCACTGCCCTGGGTTTGAATTGCACTCCCGACTCTTGTGGGGTGTCTGTGGTGGTGGCAGCCAGAAGCTGTAAGGAGCTGCTGCCATCTAAGCTGCTTAGAAAGGTGCAGGGCGGACTGGGGGCTGTCATTTTTTAAAGGGGGCTCACCCGTCCCCATCCCACCCCCCCCGTCCCTCCCCCCCAGCCCTTCCTTGTTTCAAAACATGCTCCCCCCATTCCTCTGGGTGCAACAGCAGCCAGAATCTCCAGGTTCCACCTCTCTCCTTTGGCTGCCTCTTCCTGCCCTCACCAGGGTGGGGTGATGCAGAGCAGCACAGAGAATTGAAGGTGAGTCCAGGCTGGGTGTAGGGAGGTTGTGCAGGATTGGGGCTGTGCATTGGGGGGAGTTGCACTTGTAGGGCAGCGGTGGGAGTGCTGCCTGCAAGGGCACACTTTGCAGCAGGAGGAGGGACTTGCACTTGTACAGTGCAGCAGTGAGGAGGGGGTGGTGCAGATGCAGTGCAGCGGTGTGTATGGAGGAGTTGTCCTCACTGAGCAGTTGGGGGTGAGGTGGGGTGTCTATCTGGTGCAGGGCCCAAAGGAGGAGGGGCACCTTGCCTGGTGTGGTCCCCACTGATGTGGCCTCTGGGGGCTTAGAAGTTGGACAGCCCTGAGAAGACAGTGTTGAATGTTGTTTGTTCTGGTCTATGCTGATTTCTAAAACATGCACATCAGCCTGTCAGCAAACACGATTGTTGACCCAAGTGTCTAAGCATAGTAAAATATCAAAATGTATATCTGGCCCATGTAACTGCCTCTGAAAGTCACTGTAATATGGATGTTCAATTTCAAATAGTTGGAAAAAAATAAATCTTCAACTATACAAATGTGTGTCCCTATAGGGGGTTTTCCTTCTACTTCCAATACTGGTCATCTCCGCCTAAGTTAAAACCTGGACATAACTCTCTTAACTAGGTGCAAGCTTGTATAATAAGGGGTTTTGATTACTTGTATAATAATTTTGTAGCCTATTTGGACTGGTTCTGTGCTGGAACTTTATTAAGGTACATGGAGTAAGTTCCAGGCTCTGGAGAGAGTGTGATTTGGCTATAGACCCAAGAAGACAGTAATAGTATAATTTTCAGAGATTGTTAAACTAGAGAAATGGAACTTTAAATGGAAGCTTAGATAACAGCCATTTGAAATAATTTGTAATAATGAGGTTTTTGTGATTTTTTTTTCAGAGCAAAAAGAAATTTGAGAGAGAGTGCAGAGAGGCAGAAAAGGCACAACAAAGCTATGAAAGACTGGACAATGACACTAATGCTACAAAGGCTGATGTTGAGAAGGTAAGAGCAATAACATTTCTTCCTCTCTCCTCCTTCTTCTTTATTAGAAAATGTTGATTCTTTTTATTGCCTTTTTTTCTTTTAGCAATATTGGACTGGCAGTATGTGTGTATGTGTGTGTTCTTCGCATGTTATACACCGTATCAAAATTACAGTACAATTTATCCTTTAAAACTTAGTGCATAGTGGAGTGAAGGGAAGTATTTCTTCATTTTTTAAGGTTAGTTTTGCATATCTTGCTGCTGGTAGGAGCAATGGCAAGGTTGCTCATATGTACACAGAAGCACTAGCTGGGGTGGTTCATTCTTATGAAGCTTACATTGTTATATGTTTGAGTTTCTCCTTCTGATCTGTCATTAGTTCAGGTGATTAAAGATGGAGTTAGTGCTAGTTGCTAACCATGTACTGACAGTACAAATTTGATGGTGCTTGCATCTCTTCCATTTGTTTTCTCAAACTGTAAGAGGGAAGCATTTAAAACTTTACAGCTATTGTGACTAATGTTCCTATGTGATTGCTAGGAAAGCTGGTTAAAGTAACACACTACATTTTTTTGGAAGAACACAAATGAGGCATGTTTTTACTGAAGTGACTTTTTCATTAGGCTAAGCAACAATTAAATCTGCGTACACACATGGCTGATGAAAACAAAAATGAATATGCTGCACAACTACAGAACTTCAATGGCGAACAACACAAACACTTCTACATTGTTATTCCTCAGATATACAAGGTACAGCAATATTTACCTAAATTGTTTTCTCTATGTTGAGGGAGAAATTGATTTCAAAACTTAAATTTTACCTCTATCAGTTTAATAGATCACTTACGTCACTTAAACTGCCCTAAGGTACCTATAATATGTCATTCAAGGTTTTTATTAGATAAGATTTGTTTTATAGCCATTTAGATTTAGAAATTTCACTAAAATATGCTGTTATATTTTCTGTTAAAATTGTTGTAAACTTTAGGCTTTCCTTTGTTTGTTTAAGCACTACTAGACATATGGCAGAAGAAGAAATAAGGGGTATGAGACTGCTGATTGAGCAGATGCTTAAAAGTCTCATTCTAGTAATGTCAGGCCCTTCCTTCTTTTGATGCTTTAGATTTACAGCTCCTTGTTTCCCAGTGAGAGCTATGTCCTATGGCTAATACCCTTGGGTATGACTTGGTATACCCCAGCTGTAACTACTGGCAGGATAGAATGCAGGGACCCCTGGCAGTAAAGGCTGACCTAGGGAACAGTAATCCACAAAGTCGCATGGAGTAAACAGGTGAAATAATAACTCTGCTTAAAAAGGATAAGGGGAGACTTACAGCAGTGTCCTTGAATCCAGGGTAACTGGTTTGTCTGTTTACTCTTACTTGCAGTAAGTGAAACCGAACTGCAGTAATTTACTACTACGGTGGGCAGATGAAACATATATGCATCTAATTCAATTTGCGTGCCCTCCCAAGAAATATATGTTCTTCTCTTAAAACTCTGTAAATTTTTGTCGGTCCGTGCAGACTTTGCAGCCAAAAAAGAATTCTCTGAAGCCAATTTATGTATCCCTCTTAAAAAAAAAAATAGAAATAATTATCCAAAACTTGAATATCTTGTAAAACTCATCAAGTAAAAGTTGAGCTAGGAATGGCATCAGTTATGAGCAATCAAATCTGTTAGAGGCATTTGGGAAAGAATGTCAAAGAATGCTGTGTGAATCTCTGAGAGGAAACAGAAGAAAATTGAAAACCTTGAACTCATTTAAACATGTAATAAACTGAGAACACTTGAGATTTTTCAGAAGCTGGGGGAGGGTCAGATTTAAAAGGATTATTTATTTGAAGATCTAGGTTTCACAGAGAGAAATTTTCCTTCCTTGTAAAAGACTTAAAAGAATTTGCCTGGTAAGGAATGTGCCAGTGGACCTGACAGGAGCAGACTGAGGAAGAAATTGCAGCCAAGTCCCAAGAGGAACATTTTGATCTTTTTTGTTGTTGTTTGTTTTTGATCATTCGTTTTTAGTTTGGATTGGAGACTTGCTTTATTACCTTTATTTCTCCAGGGTCAAAATCCGTTTTTATGGTGAGAAATGAATCATGTTTCTTGGAGTCTCTAAGCTAATACAATCCCAAAAACTTGCTTTTGCAGTATAAGCCTTCCTCTTTCGATTTTTTTCATTATTTCATTGGAAGTGTTGGGTAACATTGTAAGGTAATACTGGTTTTTTTCCTATGTGACTTAACTGGTATCTTAGATTAACTAATAGCAGGGGTTTTTTAAATAGATTTTTCTAGTTTGTTTTTAAGGGAGTGGTGTGAATGTCCATTCTCCATGACTGCCATTTTTTATGTATCTTTTACTAAGTCTGACTTTCTTTAAAAAAAAATTTTTTTTTCTCCAATTATCCAATTACATCAAGCTGTTAGTACAAAGTGGTAGAGCATTCAGGACTCTGTTATCAAATGGCTACTATAACTATACCTGTATATTAAACAGGATAAAATAGGAATATTGCTTAACAGACTCATGTTTATCTCGGTTTTTTTTGGTTTTTTTTGTAGCAACTACAAGAAATGGATGAACGAAGGACCATCAAGCTTAGTGAATGCTATAAAGGTTTTGCTGATTCTGAACGAAAAGTTATTCCCATAATTTCTAAATGTTTAGAAGGAATGATTCTTGCAGCAAAATCAGTTGATGAACGTAGAGTAAGTGTATTTAGCTATGTTTTAATCTACAGAAATTAATCAACATGAAAGACACAAGATGCATTGAATAGCAGGAAGTACACACTAAATCATTCAGATTTATATTTCCACTTTTTAAAAAATATTGTACCAAATCCTAAAGTTAACGTCTTCATAGGGGCTTTACACAAATAAGTGAGTTATAACTTTAGGATAGTCCAAAGGCTTCTTTCCCATTTTGGAGTCAGTTATATATGCAGTTCAGTTTTTATCTTACCACTTGATCAAAAACGCCATTTATGTTTTCTCGGGGCTCATCATTTTGGACATTTTTTGCCTTGGTTACCCTGACTTGTACTGGAAGGGGTCATGTTTTCACAGCTGTAGCATAAAATCATTTTAGGTAAAGAGAACTCAACGTTTATAGAAACTCATTGTTTCCTTTTGTTTGGTCACAGAGAAAAGAGTTGTCAACGGATTTATGTCTCTTGAATTTCTGCTTATACTGGTGCATGCCAATTTTACTCTGTTGAACTCTGCTCTTTTAGCTGATAACATTCTACTTGATCTTAAGTTCTCAATGTTGCAGAAGTTGAGAGATAGAAATAGTGTGAGTTCATTATTTGGCCAGCTTTAAAGCTGGTATAATCTGATGGGCTTTGTTCTTCAGATTCTAAATGCCAGATGCTGCATGCCTGTATTGCCAATCACCATTAACCATAATACATCAACAAACCTGGCTCAAACTCTCTGGTATATTTAAAAGTTCAATTTGCGCTTTCTCACTTTCCCATCAGTGTGCTTCAGCCATTACTTAGAGAGGGAGAGAGCCTCTATATACCATTCAGTTCTGGCCAGTTTTGCTGAGTCTGCCAGTTGTGTTGACAGAATTCATGATCTGAATGCTGCTGCTTTTAAATTGAGAGCAACTTATTTTCTTCGAGCTGCTGAAAAGCCTTTGGATGCAGATGGCATTTTGACCTCACAGGGCATGTCTACATGTGCAACTAATTCGAAGTAGGATTCCTTCACAGTAAAAATACTGTGCCGTAAGCCTACTGGGGACGACGACTACACGTGCTCCCTTTTGGGAGCAAATCTGCTCCCAGTGGGTGTATCCAGACAAGCATGGCCATGCAGTATGTGGCACCACAAACATGTCCGCCGCACTACATACTGCACACTGAGGCGTTCTCCATGCTGCAAGGGCACGCTGCCCATGTGTGCACTGCTCTGTGTTTTTTTTCCCCACGGGTTTTTTTTGACTCTCGGATATCCAGTTGTCTCCTGTACCCATACGCATCAGGAAGGGTCCTGATGTGCATGGGGCAGGAGAGCTGCTGTTACAGCAGTGTGCCCAGCAGGGATTTACCCAGAAGGGCTTCCCTGTGGCTGGCCGGGACCTGTCTTGGGGCCAGGGAGCAATCGCCCACCCCCAGCTGCCTGGCTGAACAGGAACAAATTTGTCCTCAGTCCGCCTTCTACACATGCATTACTGTGCAGTAACTACTCTGTGGTTAATTTGCTACCTGCATTTGCTGCAGAGTAGACCAGTTTGCACAGTCTGCACAGTAAATTGGTCTACTGCAGAGGTTTTCTATCTTTTTTTAAGGAGTGTACCCCCCTTCCAAATGTCCTGCGTACCCCCAGTTTGACAACCCCTGGTCTACTGCACAGTACAGCCTTTCTTGTAAACACATCCACTAAATTTAAAAGAATGTTAAAATTGCAAAGGCAAATACTCAGAAGTTAGAAAGTGACAATTAAGATTGCCTGTATGATCTTAATTTTGCCCCTGTGAATAATATATATAATGACTTAATCTTTATGATTATGCATATGTAATTTTTCAGTATGTGTCTGTAAATTAATTGTGTGTGTGATTTGGTCCGCATTTATCTGAAATGTGTAATAAGTGATTACACAAAATTATACTTAAGATACTCAATTATAAGCTTGATCCCACAGACTTTGAAATCAATGGGAGGAGTTTTGTCATTGGATTTAAGAGAAACAAAATGGGCCTTAAGATACTAAAATGTACAGTGTGTTTGTAAAGGGCATTATAAATATATTAAGAATTCATTTTTCACGTGTAATGAGACATTTTTATAAAGTGTTTTATTTGAAACCTTGCTAATTTATCTGAAATTGGATGTACATTCATACAGACGCATTTCACATCTTTTACTCTAGATACTGTATATAGAATATTTGGTTTATCTTATAATATTAATACATAAAACTCTTTTCAGCTACAATAGAGCATTATTATTTTACAGATTGAGAATTTGATTCAGAGGAGTGAAAAGGGGGAAGGAATGTCAGCAAGACTCTAATTTTGAGTTCCGTTTTCTAGTCCTGCAGTTAAACCCACTGATTCTTAATTTGTCTCATTCATTTCGACAGTACTACAAGAACTATCAGGAACAGTGTGACTGTAAACATAATTATTCCCCTAATTTGCTTGCAAGAGGATTGATTTTAGGAATCATTATTTATGCAGTCCATGTTACCTCTGTTGTATTTTTTTTACTTAGAGCATAGCCAGTATATAAAACAATGTATAGCTAATTAAAAAGCAAAACAAAACCTTGCAATGTCTTTTGTATTTAGGACTCTCAAATAGTGATCGACTGCTTCAAGTCTGGTTTTGAACCTCCTGGAGACTTCCCATTTGAAGATTACAGTCAGAATATTTACAGGACCATCTCTGATGGTACCATCAGCACACCAAAGCAGGAAGGAATGAAGATTGATTCAAAAACCACTGTGGGCAAGGCCAAGGGCAAGCTGTGGCTTTTTGGAAAGAAACCAAAGGTAACATTTATGAAATTACTAATTCCAAATAAAAACCTGTTTAGGATTTGGAGTTTGTGGTGGCAGAAATTACTTTTTTAAAATCAGGTTTGTGCCCTTTACTATTTTTAAGTCTTTTTAGAGAGACCTGACTGTTTCAGATTGGCATAGAGTTCTGATCTCTCTGATCCTAGAAAAACCAAGAATGGCAAGTCTTGTCGTCTTTATTTTTGCTGATATTGTTTCTGAAGGATGTACAAAATTGGACTAGAAATATTTAATCAGAGACCTTTTCCTCCAGCTGTTTACATTTAGGGCTTCTTAACACCTATTTAATATCCTACTGAGTTTTAAGTGGTCTAAATAAAAGTCACTTTCCCTCTCTTCCTTAGTAGCTATAATGATTTCCTGGCATTCCAAAAAACATAGCAGAGAAGCTATTAATTGTTTATGTGAAAGCAAGCAGAAAAAAGATGCATTTTTTTTCTTTGCTGCAGTGAACAAATTAACCTTCAGGTGTACTTTGTACTGTAAGAAAGGCACAAACCCATTTTTCCCGTTTTATGCCACCATCATGAGTATGTGTAGGGGTACCACATGGATTCTACTGTACGTGTTGCTAGTTTTGAATGTTTGTGATTATGTTTTCATAAAAACACTTTGTTTGAAAACATTAAATACTGTATAACATCTGATTGGTAAAAATGTTGATTTGTCTGAGTTTGGTAGGGCAGATGCTTTCAAGAAAAAATGAATGAATGAATAGCTCTATAGAGAGCATTGGGAAAAGGTATTAGAATACAGATGTTGCTATTTTTCTTACTATTTTGCTGTTAGTCTTAATTGAGGCTTTCTGTGTAAAATGCCTTCCTCACCCACCAGCAGGGGTCACTAATAGCTGTTGCCTATCAAAAGGAATAATTAAATTCATGGACATTTATTTGAGCTCTTGATTTGTCCCATATTAGAACATATCCATACATCATTTAAAATGTTTTTTTACAAATTTGAATGAGTTTATTCCAGTGTTCCCAGCCAGTAGCAATGTAATGAAAAAGAATTTTTTATTATGGTAAGAGAACTACCCTCGGGACCTCTTACAAGTTGGGGCTGATGTTTTTACATATAATGCTCTAAACAGCAGACAGGCCTTCTCTAGGGAGAGAGAGGCAATATGGTATAACGTCATAAATTCGGATATCAAACAGCCAGAATTATCAAAAATCCGGCACTTTTTAAAACTACACTCCAACGGGGAGTAGCAGCAGCTGGTCCCAGACCAGCGGAGGAGGAGCTTGCACACAGCAGCTGCTGCTGCCATCCACCACCCCACGCTGCTGGTCTGTGTGTAGCCGCTGCTCCCATGTCAGAAATTCACATTTCTGGCAGGTACTCGGTCCTGAGCATGCTGGATTCATGAGGTTATACTGTATCTGATTCTTGTATCCTCTTCACAGTACATTTTTCCAGTGTCATTGTATATTTATCAAACAAAACCTACATTATTTTTCATCTACTATGAGATGTGTGAAACGGGCCATATTCGATTTGAATTTGGGCTGAATTGGGGGACAATGATTCGATTTGTTGATTCAGATCACTGTCCTGATTCAATTCGGCTGAATCCAAATCTGAAGATTCGATGCTGATTCGGAAAATCAGCGATTAGGTCATAGACACAGCTTTAAATGTTTTTTTTACATACCTCGAGGTACCAGGCGTGGCTCATGAACGCTGCAATGTTGGGGCAGATGGAGCATCCCACGGGAGCGTTTTGGGGGGGGGGTTGGGCCCTGTGTGCTTGGCGGTGGCCCCGGAAAAGGACTGGAAGTACTTCTGGACCACTTCCGGTTCCGCCACTGAGCGTGCGGGGGATGACACTCCCCCCCCCCCACACACACACACGCGCGCCTCTCCAGCTCAGCAGTCGGCTGCGGGGGACCCCAGGTGCTCTCCCCCCCCAACCCAGGAGGCACCAGTTGTCGGGGTGGGGGGGGGGTCCCCTGCGCACTCTGCAGTGGACCCGGAAGTGCTTCTGGTCCACTTCTGGGTCTGCCGCTGAGCATGCTGGGGACCCCCTCGTGCTTCCATCTGACGCTCCATCCACCCCAGCATCTCAGCATTCACAAGCCACCTGGTACCTTGAGGTATGCAGAAGAAACATTTAAAGCTGTGTCTATGTCCGAATCATTGAATCTTTCTGAATCGATTCAGGAGGGTTTTGATTTGATTTGGAGAGATTAAAGGGTCTCCTGATTTGATTTGGATTCAGAGATTCGGCCACCGAATCAGGCCAAATCTCTGCCAAGTCGAATCAGTGATAGAAGCTTTGTACAGCCTTAATAATTATTAACTATATTACAACATACTCTCTACGCACTTGGCTAAAGAGCTAGGTGCAAAATTCGGATTGAAACTTACAGGGACACTGTCAGTTTGAAAATCACACTTATGAAAATTTGGGGCCAGGCTCTCAATGAAGCCCTTTAAAGGTGTTACGGGTCTGGCCCTTTGTATCTGCTTTAGTTACAAGAAACACCTAAAAAGACTATGGTTGCAAGAAATTAGCCAGAAATGTTGTTTCCATTCCCCCCCAGTTTGTTTACTTTGCACATATGACAGCACTTTGGCATAGTCAGATTCATGATTTCCTATGTAGAGTCAGGCTATGATTCTGCAAAGACTAAGAGGGGAGCAGTGCCATTGCACAGCGGGACAACTCCGATGTGTAAAGTTACTCTTGTATAATGCCTAAGTCACTGTTTCTCATATTACAGAAAACAACAAATGAGACAAGGGAGTATAAAAATCTCTTGTAAAGGATTCTTTAAATCGGAACACTAGTAAAACGATATTATAATAAAAGCAGTATACTTTTTAAATCAGAAAAAAATTTGGATTGACAAATTGTAACTGGATATTAAAGGTAGTCTTTATGACTTGTTGTAGCCGTGATTATGGTCGATCTTCACTTGTATTTCAAGATACACTTTTGGCCTATTTTTTAAAAGAAATTCAAAAGAAACAGGCAGTCTTGAAAGGGGGAGAATAATAGAGGATGGAGAAAAGGTATAACAGATAAGGGAGGAGCAGCTTGAGAGAGAAGCCAGGGAAGAGGAGACGAAACGAAAGGTAAACATAAACAAAACAACCCCCCAAACAAAAAATGAAATAAAAAAGAAAATGAGTAGTTGTAATATACACCTACCTGCATCTATGGCAGTGGTTCCTCACAACTGAGCTACAAACAAAAGGATGTTGCAAACTGGCTTGTTCAGGTGCATCACAATGGCTATGTACAGATGTTCGGTTTCTACTAGGAAAATCACCAGCTGCTCCCCCCTGGCTTCTCATACCTGGAGTCTCCGATGTAAGAAGTTTTGCCGACCTGTTTCCTCTGCTTGGCTGCTAGACATTGGAAACTGAGTGTCAGGGAGCAGTGCAGCCCCTGCCTGCTTCTCAAACCCCAGTTCTCAGTGTGAGATGCAAGCAGAGGGCTTTGTCCCACTGCTCCCCGTGCTCCGCTCCCGAGCACTGGCTTCCCCTTCCCCCCACCCTTCCCCACTTCCCCTTAACACTCAGCTGAGCAATGTGGGGTGGGGAAACCAGGCTGGGGAAAACCAGCCTGAGCCCAGTTCCCAGCTGCAATGGGTTTTAAATCTCTGTCCAGCTGAGTGGCAGGAGGGCAAGAGGGGAAACTGGCCAGTGGGGAAGAAGGAGGGGAAGGGGCAAGGGGAAGTTGACTTAGGAAGGGAAGTGAGCAGTAAGGCACAGTCCCTAGTTCCTTTCCCAAGCCAGGGAAGCCTGGCTTCAGTATGGGGCTGTGCCTTGCTACTCCCTTCCCCTCTCAGACTGGTGCCCCTTCCCCAAGTTGGGCAGTGCCCTGCTTGGTGTAGGGGCAGGGGGCTTTGCCTCAGTGCTCCCAAGCAGACTGGAAGAGGCTGTTCTCCTACCCTGTTCCCCAGAGACCAGTCTGGGGTAGGCATGTAGAGTCTTTTCCTGCTGTTCCACTCCCCCATGGGACTGAGGAGTGGCACTCGCATTGTCATCTCCAGATTTGAATCACCCCAGTCTCAGGAAGGTGTGGAGAGCAGGAGAGAGGGGCTGTCTGCAGCCTGAACACCTCTACTACTCCCTCTTCTGGCAGGATTTCTACTGGTGCAAATTTCTGAGAAATTTCCACTGGTAGAAATGAACTTCTGTACACAACCAATATCAGTTATAAATGTAGCCTATC
>NW_005842008.1:1856245-1864303 GCF_000455745.1 Alligator sinensis
GGGAAGAATGACTAGGAGTCTGGCTTGACAGTAACAAGTCGTGGGGGGGCACTGAAGTTGCAACTGGGAAATATTCAGGAACGAGACAATCTTAGAAACTTGGAAATTGAGTCAGAAGCTTTTTTGTACCCACCAACTTTTAACTTGTAAGACTAATTCACAACAGGATCATTTTAAGGTTGATACAGTTCTTGGGGTAAACCTTTTAAAAAATCGTATTGTGAACTGTTTCTGTATTGGATGGAAATTTTGTTATTGAAAGACAGAATTTTCATTTTAAAATCACTGAACATTTGGCTTATTTATTGCTTTCTTTATTTCCATATTAGCCACAGTCCCCACCCCTAACCCCTACTAGTTTATACACATCCAGTACTCCTAATGGGTCCCAGTATCCCATATTCTCCATTGAACCAGTGCATTATTGCATGAGTGACATAAAAACAGGGAAGCCCAGAATTCCTTCTTTCAGAAGCCTCAAAAAAGGGGTAAGTTTGATAATGAGTTGAAAATGCATGATGGGCTATGAGCAATGTGTTTGTGATGTGGCTTTTCTAATACTCTCCACCCTCATTATAAGGCTCATACTATTTTAAATACACTCTGATAAAAGATCACTTTCAGGCTAGTTTGCTCCCTTCTGTGTAGAAGTTACCCTCATTTCAAAAACTCTTCTTTATAACATGCAAAATGGTTGGCTCTAAAAGAAGGGTGTTATAAGGAGGGTGCTGGGTATGTGTTTGATACCTTTATTTTGTTGTTGTTCACATTCACAACTGTCTACTACCATTATGTAATGTATTTCTACAATTATATATCATTGGCTATGCAGGCACCCAAAAAAGAAACTGAGAAATGTCTTTTTTTGCTAATTATAATTCAAATAGTAGAGACTGATTCTCAGAAACTGAAATAAGGGGGAAGTATCCATCTCTCGATAGTTGATATGCTGTAGTGTGCAGTATTTACAGATGTTAAAGCATCATTCATTTCTTATAATGCATTATAATCTTGTAATGCAGTGTATTACTCTTAGTAGTTAAATTGCTTTTGTTTTTCAATTTAAAAAAATACCTTCCATCAATTTTAATTAATACTAAATGCCATTTTCTTGGTTTCTATCAGGGAAATGTATTTTCTAATTTATAATGGCATATTCTGCAAATGGGATTTGTTCTGAGGACAATAAAATTGAAAAGTTGAGTGGTTTCCTAGCAACATATGTAGTACTAGTGATAAATGAACCAGCATGATCCCATTATGTTAGTGAAACAGTCTGCCTCATTTATGTAAGATTTATAGCATTTATCGATCCACATAATCAGAAAATTAGATACATATGGATAGATTTAGTTGCCGATTTTTATGATGTTAAAGAAAAGATAAGCCTTCCGTTTCATGCTATATATCAGCCATGGCTTGTTTATATTGATTTAGAGCAGAGATCAGAGTCCAGAATGTCACTTGGTATTCAGGTTAATGATTAAAAGAGCTCTGACTCTTATTGTTGGATACATTTTAGTTTATTTTAAATTTACTTTAACTTACTCCAACTAGTGCCAGGTGACATCAAGCCGATAGCTATCCATAGGCCTTCTCTTGGTACCTACATCCTAGGTTGCATAGGATCTCTATAGTCATCTAAACTCTTTATGGAAGAATGGTTTCTCCTTTCCTTTCCTGTCAATTTATCTTATTTTTTTCTGGCCAGAAGGGTATAAGGACCATTTGGAGTGGATGATGAAATAACACCAGTCTCTATCATTTCCCTTTTTTTCCTAATTACTGATCATGCCAGCTACTAATTCAAGAAGCAAGACCTGGTTGCAGCTTTATCCAACTAGAATCTCTTATTGAAAGCAGTTTGGTGGCAGCTGCATTAGTGTGTTCTGAAGAGGTGTCTGCTTAACTGAAATTTTGTATTTTATAACTCGTTTATCAAAAGTAAAACAGAAGAGTTAGCGAATGCAATGTAATGTGGCATTCCTTTAAAATTAACAAGAATCATTAAGCTCAGTGCCCTGCAATATCAAAATTGGTCTATCTTTTGTAAAGCTGCAGAGTAGCTAGTACAAATAAAATAACTGAGCATACATTTAAAAATATTGCTATATCATGCAAGAATGTTAATCTACTATATTATCATGTACTGAGGAAACAGATACATTCTGCTGCAGGCTAAACAATTTAACAGCCTTTATTGGATTTCCTATATCATGTAGCAGTTTAATATTTTACATATTCTGATTAAAAGTTAAATTTTAAAAAATATTGTATAATGTCACTGTTATCACAATACAGTGGTTTCTACTGTTTGTAGCAAACAAAACATTTTCTGAATGGTTTTAACACCCTCTGCTAGCAATGTGCATCTTAATCTCTCATTTTTAATTGAAATTCTTCTGTAAGTTGGCATATAAAAGGTCCAGGAGCTGAACATGTTAGATATTTTGCTGACCTGCCCTGCACAAGGTTTTACTCAAGAAACATTTGAACAACAACATAAAACAGTTAACTGCTCTTATTATTCTGTGCTTCATGCATCAAGACTCCCCATCAGCAAGTGTGCATAGAAAACAAAAACTACTGTTCACTTTTACCACTTCCCATACAAAATTGTGCATAACTGCTTGAGTACCTCTGTGTTTTGCATTCTTTCTTTTCCTTAATACAATGTCATTATCTGTTATAAACAGAGGGAAAGCAATGCTACAAACCAGACTCTTCAGCTAATAGGTAGTGCTATATCAGTGTTATGTTAATTAGTAAATTATATTGTTGTTCCAGTTTTGACATGTTCAGTGAGTTTAGTGCTTGAGAGGGGTGCCAGCTTCAGATTAATTAGAACTGAAATCTCAGGTTCAGAGTAAGTCTTATCAGAAGCAGTGGAAGTATAAGATACACCCACATTTCATTGCCAGTTTTCCTTAGCCCACATCTGGGGAGACTGCCTCTAGAGATTATAGTTCTGTTTTCATCCTCACAGCATACTTAGACTTTATTAAGGTGGAGCTAGGGTGTCATTTGAAGGTGCCTGTTTAAAAGGTTCCCTTCTCCTTACTAGAGAGTCAGACAAAGCAATACCTCTACTCTTTCATGTGTCACTGGTCCGTAGTGGTACCATGAAAGATTCTGGTTACAGCTAATGTGGTGAATATATGAACTATTGAACAATCACACAGTGCTCTGCTGGAAAGGTTCCCACAAGTTTGGTAGGTTCACCTTGAGTGTCACAGGTCCTGGGGATGCTGCACCTTGCTAGAGCCCTGCCATCCCAGTGCAGTAGTCCAACCTGACATGCTGCATTTGTTTTCTCTGAAAGCAAAATTTTGTTCACTCTATCAGTTCAGCTACTTATTTTGAATAGGGCAGCAATAATCAAGTGTGCAGCTAGGAACGTAGGGCTGGAAGGGGCCTACTGGACCATCAAGAAAAATAAAATGAAACTATTAAGCTTGAAGCTATTGAAAAAAGATTTGGTGCCATCCACAGGAAACCTCTCCATTTTGTATGTTGGGACAGTAACACTCTTAAAAAGGATGGCAGCGTTAACTAGCCAGAATTACCAAATTTCTTTATGTATAGTGGGCAAGCCTTTCATCTTCATCAATTTCTGCTGCTTTGTACAGTGTTTGCTGTATGTTTTGCTTTTCTCGTAATGTAGAAATATATTTGCATATTGCTGGAAATACTACAATTCAGAAGTTGTTAAATGTAGCCATGCCTGGTAATTCCACAAGATAAATTAACCATTAGCATTTAGTACAAACTTTATTTGCCAGTAACTTTCTCTGTGAAGCTCACTTCACATAATTGTATTTTGCTAAAATTGTGTTGATAGTAAAATGAGTCTTTTACTTTTGAATTCGTGAAACTATTTAAATTTTTTTAATTTGAAAGCTATATTTTAGGAATAAACCTTCGTCTGACTAAATGATGGTTGCATGAGAATAATTTCCCATTTCTTTCTGTTTTCAATTGAACTGTTCAGTGGTCGGTGAAGATGGTAAGCCTGTGTGCTGATCTGTCTGCTGTACTTCTGCTAAAATAGCATGAAAGTAACCTCTTTAAATTGTTTCCATATCATAATTGCTTTGAGTCAGGTGCTGAAAACATTTGCAGATTTTTCACCTTGTATACATGATTTTTTTTGGGATCATCCATGCTCTATGTGAACTAATTAGATATGTGATCTAGCTGTAATTAATTGATTTTGGAGTTAAGGTTAAAAAATTGTATGAGTTGGTAATAATGAAAATATATTTAATGATTTATCATGGATTGATAGCAAAGCTCTTAACTATGTAAATTACTTATGTGAAAGGAATATGTAAGTTTTATAAAGAAGAAGCACGAATAGAAAGGAAAATTGGTCTTACAGAATTTTTATAGCAGTTGCAAGGGAAATACTGTATTGCAGATACACTGCACAGCTGTTGCAGTGACTGAAAAATCCAGAGCATGCCTATTACTTTGTATTTAGTAAGAGGGCTCTGTTGTTCTGATTTTACTAGAGGGTACCACCGAAGTTAACTTGTAAGGAGAGGCAGTGGTAACTTCAATGTATTCATCCTTTTGTCACTAATGTATTCATTCTTTTTTCACTTCTTATTATATTAAAAAATGCAGAAAAAATCCTTTCAGGCTAAGAAATGTGCTAATGGTTTTATGCTAGAGACAGTGGTTTTTGATTTCCCTGCCTTTCTTGGATGGCTTGAAAACTTTTTTGTGATATCACAAACATCAAGGAGCTGCAAATAAGCAGTTAGAGGAAAAGTAATTTTTTTAGACAAACAGTTTAAAACATGGGGTTGGTTTTTGTGAGTCAGTGCTCATTTAACTCAGAATCCTCACATGGTTAGAAGACATGCTGTCCTTATTAAATTTTCCTCCTTGCAGGTCACCCTTTCATGGCTGTTCCTTTTTCTGTACTTAAAACAATCTTCTAAATAACTAGGGTCTGCAGTGTAACATTTTTAGTAATTAGTATTATGAACTCTAAAACATGAACCTGATTTTTTTCCCCAAAAGCATGCATTCCTACTCCTTCTGTATGGAGACATGCATCTGTCACTAAGGTGTGAGCTTTTGGCAGAAACCCCTTTACAAGGTGTATTCATGTGCACCCCACATAACTAATTGATAGGCATACTCATCCTGTATTATGCTGTGGTAAGGTCACTGTCCCCTCTGCAGAATTGGGTCTGTGGTGGATATTTTTTGTAACTTACATAGTAACTTAAAGCTAAAATGATTTGAGTGCTTGAAGTTAGTTTTATGCAAAATTTCACTACTAATGAGCGAGCAACAAGTTGCTCTTCTTCCAGAACTTCCTACTGTTAATTAAAATGGAAAAATGACTAGAAATGCTTCAGTAGGTTTCATTTAGTGCAATCTGATTAAGTAGTTTTGATGTTACCAGTGCCATCTCTATATTGTATAAACTTCATTTCATTCCTGGTAAAATTTTAGCTTACATTTACAATAAATAAAGCAGGATTTAATGAAGGACTTAGACATACATGTTTTAAAAATCATTGTTCACGTATAGGAGTTGGTGACATTTCTTCTTCAGGATGGACTATGGCGTTATGGACCAATTTATTAAAGGGAAATAGTATATGATTTGAGATGAGTATCAAACTCATGTTGTTTTTCTTTTGATAGTAGAAACAGACAGACCAGGGAGATAGCAAACCATATACTCAGTGTTTTTCTGGTTTTTATTTGTAGCTGGAATTATTGTTTGATACAGTAGTTAGTGTTTCCTGTTCTTAGCTTATGAACTCTGCTCTTCTTGTAATGGCTGGAAGAATTGTGGTTTGGCTTCTCTCTTTAAATATTTATAGATTATATAAATTATTAATGAACCCAGCCCAGCTGTCATTAAAGGCAGAGGCAGCATTCCTCTTGACCTGAGTCTGACAGTACTGGGTTGTAGGTGTGGGTGTATGTACAAAAGCATTTGCCACAGTTAAATATCATTTTAACAGGAGCATACAGTAAGTTGATCCTGGGAATACTGGTGATGGGGTGTAATTCACCGAAATGAAGGCAATTTAGGTAGCTTAATAACTGCATATAAAACCATTTTTGTTTGTTGATATTGCTGAGGGTCAGTAAATGATTACTTCTATTGTAAAACTTCCTTTGAATTGACATTTTGTTTGTAAGTTTTGTTGCTTTTCAAGTTTACCACATTGGTCACTGGCAAACTAAGTTTGCATGGTATCAACTATAAAACAGAGAAATACAGTCTCTGCTTCCTCACAGCTCACAAGTCAGTTTTCTGTTGGTGTGTATGCTAGGTCAGCTAACAGTCCATCTGTGTGTGACTCCTGGCACATATAGATTTTTCTCACGTTATTTTGACAGTGGCCAAAACTGTCTTTGGTGCTTCAGCATATGAATTTGATTAGAGGATGTCCTTTTCCTAGATGTGTCCACTTTAAATTCAGACATGAAGTGACAGACAAAACAATATGGCAGGGACAAAGGAGGGAAGTGCTTAGTGTTTTGGAAGTAAAAATGCACATTTACTAGTTTAGGTGTTTGTCAACAGATCTGTGTGTATAGCATAGTCGCTAAGGAGGTCCATCCTGCCTCACTTCAGTGAACACTGTTTGTGTGTGGATTGTTAGTAGCAATAACTATAGGAAATTTAGACTTTGCGTGTTTGATAACAGTGTTTATCCTTGCAGGGCCCTGCACTGGAAGATTTCAGCCACCTGCCCCCAGAACAAAGACGTAAGAAGCTGCAGCAGAGAATTGATGAACTTAACAGAGAACTCCAGAAAGAAACAGACCAGAAGTAAGTGTGATGCTTAAAGATCATTTTTTCACCTATTTCTTTCTAGTTTTCTCTTTTGAGCCAAAAGGGTTGTTTTAAAGTTAAAGTGCTCTAAGTGGTCTGTCCACCCTTTGAATCTGTTAGTGTCTATGCTTTATGGTCATGTGGTTTGTTGTTACAAGTCTTCTCTGTTTTTAATAGCAATTTTTGTATTACCCATTGTGAATACTGTATATGGAGTTACAGGTGATCAGCACCTTTGAAAAACAGGTCTGTTGCCTGCTTTTGGTGCATCCCCTTAGAAAGCCTGGGTAATTAGAAACCCTTTAGAAATTAGCTTTTTTAGGAAAAGCTGAGAGAGGTGGGTTTAGAATATAGTGAAGAGGAGGTAGGGAGGAACCAACATTTTCACTGTCTGTGTGTCTGTGCACAGAGTACACAAAGACACTGGGAAGGGAAGCAGAATGCTGGTGTCTGCCCTTGGAGAAGAGCTAAGAGGAGTGAAAGATGTGGAGACAGGAATGCTGTCCTCATCCTTCCTACTATGAGGGCGATAGTTCCTTGGAGCAGCGAGGAGCTTATATTTATAGTTATCCTTTCCAATGCTTTGCTTAATTATTAGTACTGTTACTTATTACTTGTAATACTGTAGTACCCAGGAGCCCTAGTTGTGGGCCAGGCCCAGGTGAATAACGTATTGCTTGAACAATCATCCCTTTAGGTTTATGGAACAGAGAGAGATGTGGTCATATTGACAGTGTGTCCATGTATCTTATTACAGAGATGCACTTATCAAAATGAAAGATGTTTATGAAAAAACCCCACAGATGGGAGATCCAGGCAGTTTGCAGCCAAAATTAGCTGAGACCATGAGCAACATGGACCGTCTTCGAATGGAAATACACAAGAATGAGGTTAAACACCTATTAAGCTCTTTCTTGGAAGATGCATTGAAACATTGTTTTCCCCAGTGATTACGAACAGTGGTCAGAAATTTACTTGGTTTGAAGAAGTTGGCCTGACTCAGTTTTCCATAGAGTGCTCTTCCTTTTCTCCTTTACATACATATCCATAGCTCGATGGAGAAAATATATACTTGCTTGTCAAAAACGTTAAGTAAAACCTTACAGTAAATCTACATCTCTCACTTTTTCTGTGATTTGTGTTACGTATTTCAAAGTGAGGGCTTCTGGCATTTTCTCAAAACCAATTACTGAGCATTGGCCAAACTGAGGTGATAGCCTTGATCTTCAAGCAAAACAGCAGGA
>NW_005842008.1:1864334-1869465 GCF_000455745.1 Alligator sinensis
GAATGAGGGTTTGCATGAAGATATGCAGTATTTAACAAACAACAGGGATCCATTTTGGCATGTAAAGTCCATTCTCTGAAGTGTGTTGAAGAACTAAACTTGGTGATATGGAGCATTTGCTGGTTCAGAATGGATTTTCTGTTAATAGTGACTCTGGTTGTTTTATGTTTTCTTGAAAGGCTTGGCTTTCTGAAGTTGAAGGTAAAGTAGCAGCAAGAGGTGACAGGCGGCACAGCAGTGACATCAACCATCTTGTGACACAGGGAAGAGAGAGGTCATTATTTCAGCTGTCCTTCTGTTGAAGCTATCTTGAATTTCTCGGTTGTTTTGGATGTTATTGTTATAGCTACTCTCCCTACAACCATATGGTCTTTACGCAGCAGAGACTCTCCTTAGAACTCTCAAGTTTCCAGATATGCTATATATCTAGGCTTGGCAGAATTCACTTTTTATTTTTATATCAGTTTGATGGCTAAAATCCATTTTTATTTCTAAGGATTTCTTTTGGACTTTATCAAATTTTATTTGTTTGTTTGTTTTGTATTTTTGTTCTTTTTCTAAATTGATGTTTATTGATTTAAATTTTCAGGGTTCAGGCAGGCACCAGCAGACGGGCAGCCTGGCTGAAGGCCATGGCCTCCCACCCCTCCAGGCAGCACAGGGGCAGTAGCTGGGCCCCAGGGGCACCCCTGTATGCCTTGTCCTGATCATGCTGCCTCTCCCCAGGTTCTTAGAGCTCCTGCCCAACCTGGCCCCTGCATGCGTGAGCCAGGATATATGGGGTGCCCCCAGGGCCCAGCTGCTGCCCCAGCACTGCTTGGGGGGGTGGGAGGGAAGGGGGGCAACAGGAGGCCATGGCCACCAAGGAGCAAGGCCGCCCCTCTGCTGATGCCATAAGGGGCTGCAGGGAGTGAGGAGCTGCTACTTGCCCCAGGCTGGGTGACTGCTGCCTCTCCATATTCCCAGAGCTCCTTCCTGGCCTGACCGAACTCCTAGCAAGCCCTGATTACACAGGTGCTCACAGATGCTCAGTGCCTGATCCCCAGCTGGGACCTGGGCAGTGAGCAGCTGGCAACACCAGGCTCCTCCCAGCTCCCAACAGCCCTGCCCATCCAACCCCTCCCCTGCCCCAGCACAGCATGGCCCCCAGCTCCTGCAGTGGATGAGCAGTGTGCATCTGCACACATGCATGCAGCGCCCCCTGCCTCAGATTTCCTTACCTCTGTTCCAGATTTGGTTTTTTTTAATGTTCCCTTTCCATTAATTTTGATGATTACTGATGGAAATATTTTTCTGTATGTTTGGCAGTGACAGGTGAAATTGATGTTTATTGATAAAAATCAACTCCTGCCAAACCTATATGTATCAAAGGGCGTGTATATGGACCTAAGGTTTTAGGTTTTACTACCTCTCTTGTCAAGGAAAATGAGGAGTCTACACTTAATGCATGACAGCTTTGAACAGTATGTGCCATCACAGAAGGGCCATTCTTTAAATGAACAGACCACATGCACATAGGACCACTGTTCAGTTTCCCATTCTATAACACCCTTTGTGCTTTTGTGTTGTTTGTTTTAGCAGATAGACACTGCCTGCTGCTGTTAGAAAATAACCTTAATGAGTAAATGTAAATAGTGCTGGCAGATCTTGATGTGATTGATCCCAGTGGTAACAGCAGCCTTTTTTAAGATGCCTGCAAAGATTTTTTTTAAAAGATTTTTCCCTGAGAAATATACTATCCTGACTGTGACCTTTATGTTACAGCCCCGAGGGGAGCTACACAGATGATGCAAACCAGGAAGTTCGAGGCCCACAGCAGCAGCATGCCCACCCTAATGAATTTGATGATGAATTTGAAGATGATGATCCCTTACCAGCTATTGGACACTGCAAAGCAATCTATCCCTTTGATGGTAAGGTTAATGCTATGTAATATGATACTTTCAGTTACCACCCCCCCTCCCAAGACCTCATATGGATTGTTTCTTAGGAGAGTCTTCTGTTTTCTCCATAAATAACCTAACTACATTAAGCAGCTAGTTTTAAGGTCAGGAGAAATATACCTTTGCGATGTTTTAAGAAAAATATTAAAGCAGCTATTGGCATATATTCAGCTCTACAACAGGGGACCAGATTTTTGTCTGTAAACCCATAGTAGTTCATATATTCATTTCCATGGATTTTGGTACTTCCTGTTTATATATCTGGAAATTATATACCGAGAAAAAACTTGCTTTAAATTCTTCCTGAGCTTTGGGACTTGTGTCTCTCTTTTTCTCAGGTCACAATGAAGGCACCCTGGCAATGAAAGAAGGGGAAGTTTTATATGTTATTGAGGAGGATAAAGGAGATGGATGGACAAGAGCTCGAAGACAGAACGGAGAGGAAGGCTATGTGCCAACATCATACATAGATGTAACTCTAGAGAAAAGTAGCAAAGGTGCAGTAACCTATATCTAAACACTACACTCGCAGTTTACAGCTGTACATCCCAGAGGGAAAACACTGAATCACAGTTTCATGGAAGTATTAGGCTTTCCAAAGGCATAAGTGCTCTGTTCTCTTTATGAGTTCCACTTAATTTTTTTTCAGAGTTAGCCAGTAGTAAAACTTGGGAAAAAGGGGGCAGGAAGGGGGAGTTTTTTTGTTCAATGGGTCTGCAAATTTGACCAGTGCCATTTGCTTTGTATTTATCTGCTTTTAGCAGTCATCTTTCATAAATCATTGAATCTGACCTATTGATTAAGTCACCGTATTTTTAATGATTTTTATCTTAAATCTGATCTTAATTTTCATTTACTTCAGCAAGTAATTTAAAATTCTGTCTGTCTGACATATACCAGACAATAACCCACTCCCCAAGGTGCAATTTCTATAAAGCCTCTTTAGACTCTCAGCATTCCTTCATCAGCAGCTTTAACTGTGCTACGTGGATAGCTGAAAACTCTTGAAAGACAAACCAGAGCATTCTAACAACTGAGTTCAGTTACTGAAAACGTTCATATTTTTTCCTTGCTTTGTAAATATTTTGGCAGCTTTCATTGCATAAGGAAATCAAGATTCTGATTCTCAAAGATAAACTTGCACTCAGGAAGATTCTGTGTATTTTTTGTGTTCTCTTTAATTACCCATGTATGTATGTTGTCTTGCTTCTTTTGTTTTCTTCCAATGGTACTGGACCAAAATTATTGTGCATTTAATAACACTGCTTAGGACTGGAAAACTTTTGAGTTTACAACAGTGTTAAAATGCCACAAAACGTGTTTTTTCCATTGCATTCTCTGGCCTCTTCTTTGGCAAGTACCTGCTTTTGAGTTGTGACAGATGTTCTAGACTCCCAGTACAAAGGGGCTTGGTATCCATAGCTAGGCTTCAGACTTCATTACCTATGGATTAAATATTCAAAGTTTAGTTGTACATCCATTTCCTCACTTAATGTTAAATGAACCTGGACTGGAAGTTAACTTGCACTATTTGAGTACTAGAAAACTGGCTATGCTGGAAATTCTGTTGGGGAAAAAAAGCCTGGAAAGCTGTTGCTTGCTATCAAATGTGGTTAGTTCTTCAGGAATTAAATGCAAGGTTGAATCTATAGCCATTTGGGAAGGCCAGTTAGAAGTGAGCACCTCTCTGTCTTCCGAAGACCTTCAGTAACTCTGTTCTTTTCTTTTTCCTCTTGGACTGCAGGTTCCTGAAGCGGGTTTCTGAGAAAATGGGCGAGATGTTGAAGGAGGTTACATGCAGCTGCTTTTGGGGAGGGCATTAGGCTGGGAGGCACCATGAGAAGGAGAAAGCTAGTTGCATGAGTGCATGCAGACATACATTTATTCACTAACATTCTCAGCATTGCCATATGTAGCTAAGGACCTGTTACAAATTCTTAAATTTCTGCAGCAAAATAGGACTCCATTACAACAGTATAAACTAAGGCAACCAGATCATAGTCCTAAGTACTGAAAGTTGTACAAACTGTTCACCAGTTTGTTACAGTTTATTGCCTCAGCTGTCTTCTTTTCCAGCCCCATTATAACTGGTAGTCATTCAAGACCCTGTCATTTGTCAGTGTCTGCATATGCCACCTCCGTGCTCGCCCTAACCTCCTCCTGCATGTCTAGAGTTCTCAGGCATGTCAGTCTAACTTTTTTCCTCCATTGCTTATCTTCTTCTTTTTCATGTGTAGCAAAACCACTTTGTTTAAATATCTCCTGTAATGAAGTTTTCATCCCAGTGTCCATGTGTGCTGCTATAACTTTCCTACTGCAACTATCATTACATTCCAGTTTTTCAGCATTATAACTGATGTGAACCTAAACGTATTTATGTTGTTGATTTGGGGAAAAGAACACATCTCAGCTCTAGCTGACAGTGCAGTCAAAGGAGCTCCTAGAATTGTGGTCCGTCTTCAGCACTTCGGTAACCTATAGTGAGCACTGAAAACCTGGCATGAACAACACACAGATTCACCACCAGAAGACAAGTGACTGTTTTTAGAAGTCAACTGCTTGCCATTCAGACGCTGCCTTAAACTAGAGTGCCTAAATCTGTTGATTGCCAACACTACCATTACAGTATCCCACAAAGGGCTTTGGGTCTCAGCTCAGTATGACCTCCTGTAACTCCTTCCACGGTGCTGCAGCTGCTGAGGTAGCCACAGCAGGTGGTTTCTAGAGCTCTACCTTATGTGATACATGGTGCATCATACATTTTATGCATTGAAACTGAAGACATGGATCTGTTCATTTTACTTTAATGAATGTTTTTAAAATAATTTTAAAGGAAATTTCTTCTTGATTGTCTCTTAATTTGGGATTATGACACTCCAGTTTAATCACTGCAGTGCTAGGTCTGTTCCCAGGTGATGCTTCATTGTATGGACCAGTTGAAATTTGAGTGAAACTTTGTAATGATCTTTGTGCACTTTTACTTGTAAACAATTTAAATTTGGATATGTTTATATGTGTAAATATAGTTGTCTGCAGAGCCCCTACTGCTTATGTTGTCTTGTCTCCCATTTGTGATTCTAGTAATAGAATGTATCATATCTGATTTTAATAGGTAACATTAGGATAGGGGAGGTAGTGGGAGGGATCTCTGTATCAGTTGAAGTTTCATCAACCCAGGCACTTGCTGT
>NW_005842008.1:1869496-1894139 GCF_000455745.1 Alligator sinensis
TGGGGTTTGAAGCAATATTTGGATGCAGCAGTGCTGGATTCTTTAAAAAAAATATGTCAGTGTTATTAGAAATCGTACTACCAGTAAAACTGAATCTGAGTGACTTGTGTGGCAGTTAATTCCTTTGTTACGTATACCACTATTACACAGCTGACCTAGCGTATTACATTTGGGGGCTATTAAATGCTAAAGTTTAGATTTTTGGATATTGTATACAGGGTTATTTATATAACGTGACATTACTCAATACTGACAAACTACATAGTGTAGTTTTTTTTTAAACCTAGTGCTTTTTTATTTTAAAGTTAGAGAAGAGAAGGAAATGTGATCTGTGTTTTTTCTGCAAAGAGGTTTGCCTGGCTAACAGCCTTGCAGGTCATTGTTAGCACTTCCTGGTAAAGGACTAACTGTTCTTTTCATGCTACTGTTTGTTTTTCTAAAACCAGGATTTGCTTCCTTTGAAAGCAAGTTGCTTTCATAAGGGATAATGCAACCTGTACGAGGGTTATTAAAGATAGAATAAACCATTTGTACTTGCACAGCAGCTAGTTATAAATCACTATTCTGAACGTGAATTGTCTAAGGAATCTTACATTTTTCCAGTAATTTTTAATCCTTTTGTGCACATGTTGATTTCTTAAATGTTAAATGCTTTGTTTAAAAATAGTGTTCTCTGTTGAGAATATTTTCATGGAATAAAAAAAGAACCTTTTCATGGTTAAGATGGCTTGTCTCTTGTCTTTTGTCAACTTCAGAGGAATGTTTTTGTATCCTCTTTTTAATGCTGCAGCTCTCTAACTGACAAATAAAGTAATATTAACAAATCAGGCCAGATTCTGCTACTTTTACTCTTGGCTTGGATAGTGCCTTGCTCCTCAAGAAGTTGAAATAATTGCAGTAGACCTAAATGTGGATTTAGGGTGTCATTGGACTAAATTAGCTGCTGTAACATCTATTTAGCCTCTTAGCTTGAAGTTCCCGCAGTGCACTGATGAAGTGGAAGTTGCCGCTGAAGTTCTCCTTCTGTAACTGCTACTGGAATGTTGCATATCACAAGAAAACTTGCACGGTGTACACGAGGAGTTACACAGTACCAAGCTGGTTGTTATGGGCCCATCTTAAAGAATTCAGTCTCTATTGGGAGTGACTTGTGAGTACAGATGTGAAACATGAATATCAATGTCCCAGGCTTTCCCATCTGAATAAATGACAAGTTTTGGATTTCCAATCACATGAAAATGTGTGTGCAGCGATCTGTCCGTCTTTAGCAAAAGTAAGTAAACAATCCCTGCAGGGATTATCCTCCTTTGGTATTTGAAAGGATGCCCAGTCTCTAAGCCAATGATAGGGTTTCAGTTTTTTCTCCTCAGTGTGAGGACAGCTAGTGGGGAAAAAGTGAACTAATGTACACTGGCAGAGGTTAGAGAAGGAATAATCACTAACTAGTCCACTGCAATTTGAATCCTCTGTTGTGGCAGCAGAGAAAAGATATTTCCTTAAAATGATCCTGTTAATTCCCCATTATAGTATGCAGTGATACTATGCATAATAGTTCACATAAAGATATACTTTAATTCACAACTGTATGTACAATTTCATATTTGTATAAGGAATATCATACAACTGATATTTTTTAAATGACATACCTACTATCATTTTCTATTTACACTAGACTGTTTCATGACTGAAAATATTAAGTGAAACAACATCAAATGTGATAACTACTGGACATTATAGACATTTTTATAAAGGTGATATCTGGTGAACTTCAGAACAACCTTGTAAAGGGCCATGTGTTAGGTTTGACTGTTCAGGGATCATTAAAATGACATGGTTACAAATTTAACAACAAATAAATAATTCATTTAGAAATCAGTAGTAATTTTAAACAACTCATAAATGTGCATTGTGCAATTTACAAGTCCTAGGGATCCTGTGAATGCTAGAGGCTTGCAGTGTCAAATCAGCAAAAAAACCTTTTTTTAGATTAACTGATGATCATTTGGAGGTTACCATTTAAGATAATTATTGAAGCATTTGTTAGATATTTAATAGATCCACCTGCTTTACTGGAGGAGGTTCTAATTTTCGAGACAGTGCATTTAAAATCTGGTTGAATTTCTCGTATCTCTCCCTCTGATTTACTTGTGCGCCTTTGCTGCCCCACAGCAGTCTCATTTGAAATTCTGTCTTGAAGATCTCACTCATCTCTTCATCTGGTTGAAAGCCTAATGAGGAAAATAAGAGAGACAGAAGTGTGTCACTCAAACAGGCATGTGCTTGGCAGGAAGGGATTTTTAAATTTGCATTCCTTCAAAGCAACATGTTTTAAAAAGCTGGGCTTGTTTTTATGCTATTGGTTTCAAGTTTGGAATTATGAAAAGGCTGGACAAATATTAAAATCCCTTACTGTGAGCCATGCTGCAGGAACACATACATGGCTCTGAGTTAATGAAAAGATAATTGACACTGGCTATTCTGATAACTGAGGAAAGTTTTGGCTCTTGGCCTCATGCCTAATGGTCTGGTCTTTAAAATCTATAAAAGACTGTTAGATGAAGTCAGATGAGTGGCAACTTCTGAAAAATGTCAGCATTCAAGGGGTGTTGCCTGCCTTAACTGTCTATAATTTCCCTGTATAATCTACCAGCCAGTATAATCAACCACCCACATGATGATGCTTGGTTTCAGTTACCCACCAGTGACTGATTATTACTCAAACTGCATGTGTGTGGACTTGGAGGGGGGAGGGGGAAGAAGTTGCCCAGGTGGGGAGAGTGGCAATGCAGGCAAAATGTCCAAAGCTAGAATTGTGTCTTGGGGTGGGGCAGGGGTTTGAAGCACTCTCTTACTAGAAGCACTCTCTTTAATAGCTACAAAGGGCAGTATCTCTGCTGTCTCTTACCTAAATGATGGCATACTTTGCAGGAACATATCCTCTTACCGGTAGGTTGGGGGCTTTACTCTCAGAGTCAGAGGGAAGAGTTCCACATACTGACCCACCTGGCCTTCCTTGCAGCTCCCCTCTGCAGGTCTTGAGCCTCCTTGGTCAATTTTGATTACATGAATGGCTGCAGATTATCTTTGCCCTATTTGGTGACTTCATCCTCAAGCATGGTCATGGTTGGATAGACCCCCTTACCCAGCTCAGTCAGCTTTTTAATCTGTTGTCTGTATCCACCTAAATTCTACACCATGGGTAAAGGAGAGGTAGTCAAAAGGAGTTTGTCAGGATTGTCAAACTCATCTGGCCCACCAGCCAAGGTGAGTGGTATGGGGCCGGTCCACAGGTTGGACCTGACTCAAAAGACCAGCCCCACATTCCGCATCTAGTGTGCGTCCTGGAGAGGTTGAAGCGAGCACCACTGGTGGCTCAGTCCTGCTCCAACATTGTACTGCACATGGTGGCTGCTTTGGGACAAGCTGGAGCAGGCACCACACAGTGCACAGGCACAGGTAGTGCACATGCTACCTGTAGGTCTCTCAGACCCACAGGCAGCACCACGGGTGGGATTCAGCCTGTGGGCCAGGTCTTTGACACTCCTGGTTTACATCATTTTCTTTAGAGGTATTTAGTTGATCTAGCTATTAGCTATTAATGAGGCAGCAAGAATCCCTAACGGGGAGAGCATCGGTGGTGATGTACCTCAATTTTAGCAAGGCTTTTGACATGGTCTCCCACAGCATCTTCATACGCAAGCTATGGAAACCTGGCTTATTCGTTATGCCCAAAACTCATCAGTGGCTCTTGAACTATCATCAGTGGCTCTTGAACTGGGAAGAGGAACCAAGCAGCTTTCCCTAGGAGTATGTTCTGTCTGGTACTGGTCTGTATTTTCATTAATGACTTGGAGGATGGAACGAAGTGCACATTTAGTAAGTTTGTAGATGACACCAAGCTGGGTGGAGTAGCAGGACTAGGGGACAGGATTAGGATTCAAAATTACCTTGCTAAATTGGAAAAATGTCTGAAATAAATTGGATGAAACTGAGTAAGGGCAAATGCACAGTGCTGTATCAGGAAGGAACAAGCAAGTGCGTGCATACAAAGAGGGGAAGGTCGTTAGGTTGCATCTGTACAAAAGGAGCCAAGGGTCAGACTAGATGGCAGCCTACAAGTTCTAGGAAGTTTCAACATGAAAATGTTCCTTTCTCCACTTTTTCCTTCCATAGTGTAGGTTGAAGTCCCACAAATTGGCTAAAGCATAAGCATCCTCAAGAACAATCCAACTGTGAACGGACAGGTAGAACAAAAGCACATTTCTGGCTAATTTACATTTTAATTGTTCCACTTCTGGCATATACTCGTGCCAGTTATGGCTGTTGTTCAGGTCTCAGTCAGCCAAGGGTCTTGGTAGACTGTGCAGCAGCTCTTCATTAGTTGAGCAAAACACAACACATTTTCTGTCCACTCTGAGGAATGCTGAACTATTGAAATATGCAGGAAGACTTTTTTTTCTAGCCAATGTCCTTACCTTCCAATATCCTCTCTGCAGTCATTCTGTACATGTCAGCATGCTGTGCTATGCTACGGGCTGCAGTTAAGTGCTTGAGCATAATTTCACAGCTTTGGTCAGTGTTTTCCCACAGGTCCATCCCTTCAAAAGTGACAGCCTGTCGCTCCATCAAGGTAACCAAAGGCATCAGCAATGGCACTGTGATGATGTTTGGTGGAGAGCACATGGTCTCTGAAACAAATGGAAAAAAACCCCCAGAACAATCATAAATCCTGCAGATTTTCAGCTAATTATAGAGCAATATTCTTTCCTAAGAGAGCCAAACGATTTTGAGCATATTTTTGTCTTCTGTCATATGATGCAGTCTCTCAAAGCAGCATCCTCCCTGCCCAACTGACAAAACTATGCTTTACTATGATACTGCAAAACTATGTAGCACATCCATCTGCTGAATCCTTAGGAACTGCCATGCAGCCCAAAAATTATTGGGCACCTAAGTATCTTAGCGGACCTGTCACTGATCTGCAGGGGCAAAACTTCCACTCACTTCCATCTGCCTGAAGGGTTAATGCTCCCTATCTTTTCCCTGGTTGTAGGGGATCTTAGCTCCTCTTTTGACTGCTTGCCATAAGAATGGAGGAGGTGGCATCTGAAGTGTAGAGAAGCAGTTACACCTGGCTTGGAGTTTTGGGAACCCTGAGCTTTCCTGCAAGGAGGAGCACCTAAGAGGATCAGAAGACTTATCAAAGGCAGCAGACTCTGCTCCATCTCCCTTCTTGTACGGGAGGATTTGTCTCCTCTACTGGTTTCCCCTCCACTACATTGGGAGAGAGAAAAGAAGCGAAGTCTGCCATTCCCAGCTCTTTCATCCTGGCAGAGGGAAGGGGAGACCTTGCCACAGATTTGTCCTTTCCCAACCTAATCCAGCTGAAGCAGAATGGTCCTGCCATTTACTGTTCCTCTCAAGGCACTCCAGAGTGGGTCTAGTAAAGGGAGGAGAGGCTGGCAGTCCAGGAGAGGTGTTCATGTGTGCATGCATATCATAGGTTGGCTTGCTGTAGGCCTGCTTGCAGAAGTCATAACACAGAATCACAGAGAAGTAGGGCTGAAAGGGACATCCAGGCCTGCTGCCTGAATCAACTTCTCTTATTTTTCCTCTGTGCCACGTTCCACTCACACAGAATGATGCAACGTCACTTAAGTACATGATGAACAGCTGAGCTACCCTTCTGCACTCATTTCCCACTGGCTTTCCTATAATTTTTTTTGTACTTAGGATCATAGGAAAGTAGGATTGGAATGCATCTCATGAGCTCATCTAGTCCAGCCCCCTGCTCAAAACAGGATCATCCCTGACTAAACCAGCCCAGCTGAGTGTCTGTCTAATATATTCTTGAAAATTGCTAGGGACAGAGATTCCACAATTTCTCCAGGGAGCCTGTTCCCATGTTTGCCCACCCTCATAGTTAGAAAGTTATTCCTACTCTCCAACTTGAATTTTGTGCTGAAGTATGAGTCCATTGCACCTAGTCCTGTCCCCTGTAACTACCGAGAAAAGCCTTATCTCCATCTTCTCTGTAACTGCCCTTCAGGTATTTGAAGACTTATCAAACCCCACCTCAGTCTTTTCTTATCCAAACTAAATTGCCCTAAATCTTTCAGCTTTTCCTCATCAGCCATGCTCCCTAGGCCCCTAATCATTTTTGTCACTCTCTGCTGGACTCTTTTCAATCTGTCCACATCCTTCTTGAAGTGTAGGGCCCAAAACTGGACACAATACTGCACGTGAGGCCTCAACAGTGCTGAATAAAGCAAAAGAATCACTTCCCTTGATTTGCAAGAGACACTCCTGTTGCAAAAGAGATGTTTTGTGTAATGAGAGTTGTGGGCTTTCAGGGCAAAGCCATAAGCAAGCCAACGGGGCAAGTTGATACTCAAATGACTTCACTACATTCTACGTCCATCACTATATCAAGGTAGAGAGGGAGCAAGTCAAAAGCTCAGAAAAAAATGTTATAAAAATGCTGTAATTTGTCTTCATCTGATTTAATTGGATTTTTTCCTGAACATAACTGGCAGGCCAGTGTCACGTGTGCCTGCCTGCAGTCCAGGTACTGCACTCACCCTTTCCTTCGTGCAAGGCTTTGCTGAATGGTTTCAGCTGCTTTTCATAAGTAATGGCCATTTGGGTGTAGTGGTGCCGTAGTGTCGTCCAGGTTTGTTCCAACCTGGAGATCTGCTCAGACAAAAAAAGAAAGGATCAAATTCTGATTCCACAACAGTTTATATTTAAAGCAACTCTCTGGCCGCTGGCAGACAACAGAGATTTCACTGGAAAGTATCACAATGGGAAATCCTGTGTTGTTGGAGCCTATGAAAAGTTTATTTTTCAGATCCTGGCAGTCATTAATTCCTTGATGCCATGGAATAAGATGTCCTGGTATTTAAGCAAGATGACTGCGTGTTCCTTTGGCAGAAGGAAAACATCCTGTTCTGTTCCCTTTATGATCTTCTAGGACAATGTTCAAATCACCATTGGACCAAACACAGGTGAAGGATTTCTCCCACTCAGAAAACAAAAGCAGCATTCCTGGCACCACACCAAGAAAGCCGTCCACTCTCCTTAGCTAGTAGTACACTTTAAACTGAGCATTTTGGCAGGAGGGCAAAAAGATGGTTCCCTCATGTGTGATTTAAACTGGATCCCCAGATGAGTTTGAAAAGTGTGTGTGTGGGGGGGAATGCATTTATTGTTCTTGAAGAACTGGATTGACAAGTAAGTAATTACTGTACAATGCCCATTTGTACACAAAGGAGTGCAACTTCCTGTTAGGGAAACCACTTATTATAAGTCTTTTCTCCCTCCAAAGCTCTTATTCAAGGATCAGATACAAAAACTCTCCCCCAGTCGGCTCACATGATTGTACAACTTTGTTCAGATAAATATTCTTAGCTGTATTCAAAATACTTCAGTTTCTTTTGGACTTTACAGACTGTTCCTTGCTAGTGCTAGTTGCTCAACGTTCTGGTCCCTTGTTATCAAAGTGATCATTTCAAACAACCATCAAGACACTGAAGGATCACAGAGGAAGATCTATTCAGAAGAGGCAGACCATCTGTAACTGCAAAAAGCAATTGTTTATCTCATTATTCACTTGTCTTTTAAATAGTATCGAACTGTTTCTTCTGCACCATCACACAGGCACTGCTTTAGAATGGGGCCTTGTTCTAGAAAGCAAGTTTTCAGCTTGTTCTGGCATCAGAACATATTAGTGTTTTGTTGTGATTCAAAGTGCTGTTGAGCTCATAATGACTTGAGTCTTGGCTCTTCTTTCTGTCTGGCTGCGTGGGAATGTGCTTGTCAGTGCCTACCCGTGTTGTCTCAAAGCACTTGTGTGAGGACCTGAAATTGCTGAGCTAAGCAGGAATCACTGAACAGCAAAGGAACATTTTCTTTACCTGTGGCATTTCCAGCGCTTTCATAATAGCAGAGAATGCATACAAATCCCCCAGAACATCCTTCAGCTCCACAGCTACCTGGATGATCCTGTTCAGTGTTACAGCTCTCTCTTCTAAGTTTCCTGTGCAGCCCAAAATATCCACAGCTATTCCTATGGCCATGGTGTTATGCCTGGAGGAAAGCAAGCCAGTCACAGATACAGTGACCTATTGATGACTGATAATAATGCTAGGTCAACAATCACACAGTAGCAGAGAAAATCAAATCAAAGGCAACATTAAAAGACCTTGCTGGCCCAAAGGAAGTCTGTGCGACTATTACAGACAAAGCTGCTCTTCCATGGCTCTCAGGGACAGCTGCTGTCTTATATCATATTAACAGGCTGCACTTTTGAGGCTACAAGATAATGAGTCTACTCACACTGCAAAGCCTAAACTTTTGCAGTGCTGCATTTTGGGTCCCCTGAGCATCTCACTGGATAGTAGGCGTGGGGTGGGGTTTGCTGCACCAGTAGGGCCAACTGTCAAAGGATGTTCTTCCCTCTGCAGTTAGGGAAGCAGTCAGCCATGGCAGTTAGGCAGGCAGTCTCTTGGCAAGTACCTAACATGACTACCTCTCTACTGCAAAAACAAAACCACCAGTGATCCCAGCATTATCCGGGAAACTCTCGCTTGCCCATTAAAGAGGATGGCAAACAGAGGTATCGTCCCAGCCAAACATTACAAACCCTTTCACTCTCTGCAATCTGAGTGTTTGCAACACAATTTAGGGCTCTCTCACTCCAGCACATGGTGATTTTGCTGCACACAAAACGTTCCATTCAATAGGTGGAGAGTGACCAGGGAGCCGTACGAGTTGTGCTAAACGCTTCAAGTTACAATCTCAGTGGAGCCCAAACACCTCTTCAGAGGCCAGCAGGACCTGGCTCTAGAGAGAAATTTGTGTTGTGATCAGGCTGCAGAGCTTCTCTTGAGTCTCTCTCTCTCTCCATATCTAAGTCACTTCTTTATTTCTGATAGTGGACCTCAGATTTTGGCTTGTGGCGCATTTGGGGAATGAAATCAAGTCTGACTTTGCAGCAACCTTCTGTATCTGCCTGTGAATGCAGGATTGTGCTCTCTGTTTTCTAGGGCTTCTTGCTTCAGCCTCAGTAGTCTTACTAGCTTACCCTCTGTATTACAAAGTGATCCAGTGCTTCTTCTGTATACGTTTATAGTGCAAAGTTCCCTTTTGTGGCAGGTCTGTAGCTAAGTTTTGTCCTGTCTCTGTCACTGCCCTTTTTTGTTATGAAAGACAGGATGCCACATGGATGAACTGCCTCAGTCTCATTCCACCTCCCCTCCCCACCCCCCCAGCCTTGGTGAATTCCTGAAATAATCCCTTTTGGTCCAAAATTCAGCAAACTGCTGAAGTCTGTGCAGACAAAACGCTAGGAATCAAGGGTGGAGGCAGTAGGAAGATGTTATGGATGAAGTTCCTTTGAGGCCTCTTGCCAAGTTCTTGAAAGGCCTCTTGGATAACTCTCTCCTCCAACAACCCTTCACCCTTCTGTGTCCAAAGAAGATCAGAACCCCTGCAGTCCCTCATGAGAGTTGAGGGTGTTGAGCATTTCTGAAGATCAGGCCCTCAAACACCGGGCTTTCCCTCCCACATGGTGTTGCTCAGGGTAGCCCGAGAGCTCCTCTACCCACACAGCTGTGCTAGAACTTAGCAGTAGCGTAGCTGGGAGGGCCAGAGGGGCACCAGCCCTGAGCACTGGCTTACAGGAGGCACCAGTCTGCCAGGACTCTTTCCTGCAGCAGGTGCAGAGCCAAGTAGGTGCAGCCCTATGCCCAGCTGTGCATCTGGAGGGGGATGAAATGAGGCCCCAGCTGGGAGGCTTTGCCAGGAGAGGTGCGGTCCTGTCCCCCAGGGGTGGGAGTAAACAGAGCACCAGGAGCAGTCCCAGGAAGCCCATGCCACTGACTGCACCTCAGCAGCAGCAGCCCAATCTCATGTTGCTAAGAGATGAGCAACAGTAATAGCAGCTGCCGCTCATGTGAGCAGGACCCAGGCAGTAACATACCCCCCCACCTCCCCATAACACTCTCCAGTAGTCAGCACATATCCCCCCTGGCCCTATGCACTGAAAGAGCTTGTTAGGCCTCTGCAGCTCAGTGTCCCAATGAGTTATTATTCAATGGATCTCAATTCAGTATACATGAATTTTGGAAAGTTTTGAGGGGATGCTCTACCCGGAGATATAAAAAAGGCACAGCAAGACTCGGGAAAGAATGATCCTCCATCTAACTGTGGTAGAAGCAAAGTGCAAAGTAAAGGGAACATTTACCTTTCAATTAGGTCCAGACGCAGTTGGTGTCCATACGGCAATGTAATGAGTTCCAGACCTGAGCTCACACCCATGATCCTTCTCATCTCTTCTGAGACCTCCAGTATCCTAGCAACCTGCCAAGCATATACATTTGCACACATAGATTCAGGAAGTTGACTTATGACAGAGCCATTTATACAGTTATTACCACCTCTGTGTCACCAGACCACTAACACAGTCATTTAAAATAGCTTAATCAACCACAGATGTGCTAAAAGCAGTACACACAAGGACCTAGAACCTCAAAACTTTTTGCCTATGCAAATCAATCATACAAAAATAAGTAGGGGGGCTGGCCAAGATGCAAGGACTAAATGCTTCATTCCTTTATGTACAAGAAGCGTAAGAATTCTGTAGGGCATGTGGTAGGCAGGGGTTACCACAGAGTACACACATTACATCTAAAAGAACATGCACACAACAAGAACAGATTGGGCAAAAGACCTGACCCTTCTTCAACACTGATGAACTTGGACCTTAGTCAAGACATGCAGGAGATGCTGATTCCAATTCTCTGAGGCAGGAACTGAAAGCAGGTCTCTCACACTTTGGGAATGTGTGCTCATCACTGGGCTACTGAATCTATTGGGGGACTATTGAGCGGGCACTGTCACCACTTTCTCCTCCAGCTATGTCTGGTGAGAAAGGTTTTGCCAGCTTCAACTCCAAGGGAGGGCTCAGGGCTACAAATCCCTAGCAGACAGAAGCTCCTCCCATATTATGATGTCCAAATCCCAGGAAAGTGTGGAGTTTAGGGACAGCCATTTATCATAACTAGGGGTGTAGACGTGCTGGTCCCTCAGTACAGTGATTTTATGGATTTCATCTGTAGGTGCTTAACTCCACGTGCTGTGTAGGGAGCCTGGGTGCATAAACATGGGGCTGTGAATTCCATTAGGGACATAGGGGCCTGAAAGTCCAATGCTGCAAGTACTGCAGGGCTTATGCCCTTTTATGAATTTGTCCTAGACTGCTGCAGTGGTGTAACAAGCAGGCTTTATACCCTGGATAAACCCTATGGGAGACCAGGGGTGGGGGTGCAGAAGTCTTACCCAAAACAGCCCCCAGCTGTTGCTGCTGCTGCTGTGCTCTGCCTGCACTGGTTCTTGCTCTTGAAGCAGGAGCAGCCCAGTGTCCACGCACCCCACAGCAATACTGTGGGGCTGCTCTTGCTGCTGGGGCACAGACTGCACAGGGCTGGGGGATAATTCTGGTGCCCCTCCTAAGTCATCACGAATGCCTCTCTCACCCATCCCTAGTTTCACTACTGGATTGTTGTTGGCACTGTTGTTTCAAGTGGCACTTTAATTAATCTGATGTTCATACTGCCTGAATGAGAAACTCCTGGGAGCTTTGAAGTGTTAGCCATGAGCAAGAAGCATCTCTTGCCACTGTTATGATTTGTTTCATGTTCCGTGATGTATGTATGCAGCATTTATTCTGATGGGCTAACTGCAGCGACTAAAATTTGCTATTCACAGAGAAATGGTTAAGGGAATTCAACACCCACTTTGACAGGCAGATTATAGCCATTCTGGTTAGTACTGAAGTTGTCTTCAGTTCCAAATGCTAAAAATCAATCTGCAGTAGTGGGAGAAGACAGCTTTGGAGTGTGTAATGTTTTCCTGAGATTCTGATAGTAATACAGGTCCAATAAGGGTGGTTGGTGTTAGACCCACTGTGAAGCAGCCAAATGTTTCTCCTGTACAGGGCTCCACTATTGAAGATCCTCAGTGGAAGTTTCCCAGGCCATTCTGCCAGTGTGAGAGGAAGGTGGGGCAGAGTGGTGAGAAGGGCTTAGGGGAGATCAGCCAGTACTACCACTACAGAAGAAAACCCTGCCAACAGGTAGTCAGCCTGGTTCACCAAGTCCACTGGGACTGGGCAATAGTAGTGAGCACAGCAGCAGTACCAGCAGCAGCCTGCTGTTGTGGGGCAGCCACACTCGGCTTCTCTCCTTTTGGTGTAATATGCAGGTTAATCTGTCATTACTCAGTAGCCTCTACATCACTGCCGCTCCACCTTATCATTTTTATGGCCCACAGTGCTAATACTCACCATTTGTCAACCTGGCTCCCTACATGAGTCCCAGAGAAAGAGCACTGGAAACAAGTTTTTATTTAAAGCTACTACAAACCACAGGCTAAGTAAGTCCTTGTCATGTCCCTGGGCAGCAAAATATTTCCTTAGAACTGACCTGTGCTCTCCTAAACCTCATGCTCTGTAACTAGCAGATGAGACAAATCTTGTGGATCTTTAGCAGGCAAGTTTGACTGCAGTCACTGAAGAGAAGGGTTTATTTTGAATTATGATGACAAAATGCTAGTCACCCATTAGTTTCTCAGGAGGAGCCATCGCTGCTCTGTGGATGCTGCTCAGGTGGTGTGTGCTTCTTTAATAGTACTGGAAACCAGACCTTATCTCACTAATAAAGTCCCTAAAATGACATTCTAGATTAACTGATCTGCTGAGTTTATCCACTGAGTCACAATGTGAATGTGCAAATGTGCTGTTATGAAATCACTATGATGCATGATCCCTCCTCTGACTTTCAATAGCTTTTTAAAATTAATTTCCATCCTGATTATGCTTTCAGAGCAAAGCATTCCTAATAGTGAGGAGTGGGACTGGGAAGGCTTTTCATTCCTTCCACAACAGAGTGAGAGGCTGGCTAGTATGATCACTGAATATACATTCTGTTCCAATGACTATGTAAGAGCTGCACGATGAGCATTTAAATGAGAGTAATTGAGCTGATGGCAGAAGAAAAAAACACCATTTAAACCATGTGCAGAGTGCCATTTGAATCGCAGATGATGGAATGAGAACATGAATTGTAATGGGCCAGATCCATAATTAAGGAGCGCTAGATGGCCACTTTCTCTCTGTCTCCCTTCCCTCTCTTCGCCCAGTGCTGTTCCATAACATGGACAGGACCCACATCCATTCCTATCAAGCAGCTAAGCATCCAATTAGGTTTTTATGTCCCCTTTGTTTTGAACTATTACTAGAAAAAGAGCTGCTTTGTCCTTGGCTTACTTTCTTCTCTTCCTTTTCCACAATGCTGAGTCTGGAATAGCTGCTCCCAATGATTTGCCAGTAGAAAGAAGCCAGCACTATAATAATACTCCATGCTTCTGATGCTAATTTAGCAGTACACTAGAGGGTACAAAAGGCATGTTGGGAGGGAGCTGGCTCAGAAGCTTTGGCAGCTGCTTTCCAATACCTCTCAGTTAAGGCCCAAACAGAGGATGAAGATCCAAACAAGGATTCAAAGAACAAGTCACCCTACATTCTGTTCTGCTCTATGCCATGCGCACCATTATAGGATCTGCGTGCCTTCCAGGAAATGACCAAACAAATGTTCCTGAAAGCAACAGTCATGACTGATTCTCTTTCTTACCATCATGGCATTCATTGTTTCAGTCCAAATACTCTTTCTGCCAACCTCAATTTTACTTACAGAAGAAATACTGAGTTGTGAATGGACAACAAATGATGTGTGATCAAATGTATGAAACAGTGGAAAACATGGGCTTCAAAACCAGGCCAGCTATGGTTTTTGGTCTAGAGATAAACTTTAAATCATTCTTCTAAAGCAGGGGTTGGCAACTTTTTGTACCCATAGGCCAGAGCTTGTGATTCATCCCCCGAGTGGGAGATATAAATCCTTCCCCCCATAGCTCAAGCCACCTGTGCTTACTCTCACTGCAGCTACTTGGCCCCTCTGCGAGAGTAAGCACAGACACAAGAGAGCAGCAGGGAGGACTGGATATGGCTCACAAGCTGTAGGTTGCCAACCCCTATCTGAGGGGATAATGTATTCTAGGCTACCTCTTAGTAAGTCCCTAACAACAAATTAATATTTTCAGATTTCCCTTTAATTCTTCCAAATCCCTTAAAAAAAAACAACCCAGACAACTCAAGCTGACAAAGTGCACAGAGAGATGCAGAAAAGTTCTTTTCCCTTTACAATTATTTGGTTTTTAATAAGAAAAAAAATTACCTTGCAGTCCATTCTAAGTATGTGCTGTGCAATAATCTTTGGATCATTGTTGGTGAATAGTTCCTTGACTCTCTTTAGCATTGATGTTTCAAGTGGCTTGTTTTCCAGAGGAAGGAGCTTGGATTCAAAATCATTTGGTTTAAAACTAGAGACCGTCTCAAGAACAGGTGCTACATACATGCTTCCCTCCTCAGCCATCGCATTCTGCGCTGCTAATGGATCCATAGACCGCTGTGATGCATCATCCTCCAGGATCAGGTAATTGGTCTCAGAGTTCCTGAATGAAAGGGCTCCATTCTCTTTAGCTGTCAGATGTTCCACGTAGCTGCTCTTCTGACATGAAGGTTGTTTTGCTGCTCCACAATCCATGGGAGTGGCAGGGTTTAGTTCACAGTAGTGTGCCTCTGAACTGTGCCAAGCTAAAGGAGACTGCGGTGGCTTCAGCAAGGGCACTTTGCTGGGTTTAGGTGGAGGCTTGGGACAGAGCTGGCTGTCTGAACCTCTAAGTGCTTCTCCTGCTTGAGAGTCTGAGGCAACTCTCTGGACAACTGTGGGGCTCAGAGTAGGTTCACTGCCTGTTCTGAATGGGGAAATAGGGGAATTTGGACATGAACCTGTACCTGTTTCAGGTACCTGAGACGGATGCCTTGAACCTGCAGATGAAAAACAGAAACAGAAAATCCATCACTTTTAATGACAATAAAGCAATCCAAGGCACAATACATACAATTCCTGAGGTAGATCTGCTTTGCTGTTACTTACTGGGCAACATGTTTCAGATCATGTCAGTTCTTCATTCTGTGCCACCAACATGTATTTTTAGGGATGTGCTAGGCAGCGAATTCTACTTATTTGCAGATCCTCCCAAAATCCCAAACACACAGAGCAGCTGCACTGTAATGTCAGCCTGTGGTAACTCTGACAATAACCCAGCTCCCCACAGCATACATGGACCATACAGTCAGAGCTGGAAAATCTCCATGGCTTGGAATAGGAGTTTGTTTGTAATCTGATCTGCTATACAAAAATGGAAACTTCTAGCTGCACCACACAAAGACCATATGCATCATTTCTAGGAAGACAAGTTAGAGATGAAAGAACAAGTTCCTCAAAGTGGATTTTGGACACATAGCAAGGTATAAAAAAATAACGTCAGGGATGTTAATAGCTGGAGAAGCACATGCCTGTACTGTAATATTTCCTATAAACTCATCCTGTAGTTCACACACAAACCTCCCACTGATATCAAACAGAGGACTCAATGCAGGATTGGACTCTGATTGGATTGAAGTCAGAGGTTCCCAAAGGGTGATCCACAGAACACTTGTCGTCTGCAGAGAGCTAACTGGGCACATCACACTGGCTTTAATTCTTATTTCCAGCTGCTATACTGCATTACAGCTAGCTAGACTGTAAGATCTCCAGAGCAGCAATTGACTCCAGTAATATTTCTGCCAGGCACCTACAACAATGTGACTTTGCTCCTGACAGAGCTTTTAGGCTTTGTCACTATCATCACCACCACTTTATAAAGCCATATGAACTACCTGCCTAATTTTACATTTCAGGCTACTGCTACTGTAATTTATTTCCTCTAATTAGGATGGTAATTGGCTCAGTTATGAATGGAAGGGGAGGCAGTTTGTGCAATCATATTTATGGGTAGAAAGGACAGAGAGATGTTCATGAGAATTTTCTGTTATGATGTGGTTCCCTATGGAGGTGTTGGAGAACTCCTGTCTTAATAAATCTATTTACAAGGGATGCTGTGGATTTTATATTTTTCCTCCCATGGATTTACTGCTCAAGAAAAGTTCAAGATGACAGTCTTGGAAACCAAATCAGTATTTGTGCTTTTGGGGACAATTCCCTTGGGGTGCTGCTTGGGAAAGAAAAAGAAAAGCAACTGGCATCTGGGGAAGTGTCCACATGTCTTTTTTCAGTGAGGGCAGAGAAGTGGAACTGATCACATTCTCATACACGTGACACTGCTGTTGCTCAGGAAAGCTAAGGGAAAAGGGGATATAGCTGGGGGGGTGGGGACAACTAGAGCAGCAGCAGTGAGGTTGTGATATAGGAAGACAGGAGAGATAAACAGAGCAGAACTTTTGGTCATCACACTTCCTCTCTCCTAATAGTTGGGAGTATACAGAAGAGGGCAAAGGAGTACCAGATGCATTAGCTGCAGATGAGTATAGTTTACTTGGGCAACAGTATGAAACCTGCTAGGATTTCATCAGCTCCACTCCTGCCACTCAGTAAGCCAGGGCCAGAGCAGTGTCAGTGAAACTGATGACATTCTTGCAAGACCTGGAAGGGTAAGAAGATACTGTCAAGGAGGTGCCAATTAGTGCCAAGCACAATAGTTCTTTTTGGGATATGGAAACTTATTCACTAGCGCCAAGCCACCAAGCTGACAAGTGCCCTTATAAATACAGCCTGGTTCTAGTAGTTGTAATAGCAGATAAAATTAAACTATCAACAATTTATATGAACCACCAAAGAACTACCAAATAGCAACTGTATCACAGGACTCCTACACTCACCCCTCTCTTCCAGGAGACTGAATTTTCACCTTCTGGAACTTTATAGCATCTGGCAAAGGAACCAACAACCTAAAACATGCATCTTCTGCGTAGTTATTAGAAACTTCACTACATACATACCAATTGGCAGGTAGCTTTCTGACTGGTGAGCCTTCAGTGGGAATCTCTTCTCCTGGACATGGTCCAAACTCGCTGGCTGGCTACCACTTTTTTCTTTGTTTCTAGGATGGGAAAAAAAACCTCAACACAGCCATATTGTTAAAGTGTAGCACAATTCTTACCAGTTGCAACAGGGCCAAAAACTAGGGGGAGGGGAAGGGGAGCAATCTTTCTTTTCCCTTTAAGGGCAGCTTAAAAGCTTAAAGTCTTCTTTATGTTGCAGTAGCACAAAGGGGTTTTAGCACGGGAGAGGCTCTTGCCTACAGTGTTCAGTGTTGAGAGAAATTTCTCTGCACAGAATTTTTTCTGGTAACTATACACAGGACAAGGCCCATTCTTTACCTCACCAAGGCTCTGATCCATCTCCTGCATACTGAAAGATCGTAGTCGATCATAAGCATAGTCTCTATTAGGAGGTCTCAACTCTCAGACTGAGAGCCCATTTTCTAGCAAGAAACGTCTCACTACTCTGGTCTTCCATTTCTCCTATAGTTCAATCACTAGGCAGTGAATACGCATGCTTTCATTTTATATTTTCCTACATATATACGCAAAGAAAATATTCCCTGATACTCCCAGGGAAATCATGTGAAGAATAAAGTTATTTAAAGGCTCTGCATAAATAGTTTACTCAGTTCACGTGAAGTTTTCACACAGAATTAAAAGCATCTACAAACTGCATTGTGACAATGATTTGCAATTTCTTAATTATACTTATTATGTTTTTTTTTTCATTTGAGTGTTTTGACTTTTCCATGCAATGCCTGGCAGGGTGGTAAGGAGGAACAAAGATCCAGAGTCAACTGTGTTACTGAACCTTTGCTTGTTCCATCTCACTTTGTCTCATTGCTGGCATTTCCATCATAGCAGCTGAATAAGGAAAAGAGCTTGGCTTAGGAGCAACAACAAAGTTTTACTTTGCTCCTTCAATGTATTTTACTATTTTCATTTTTTGTTCCAACACTGCGCTGTGCTAGCAAGGTCTGATTCTGAGATCACTGACTTCTCAGGAGTTCTTTCCAACTTACATCAGTATGAGAGAGAAGCGAATCAGAACTGCAGAGCCCAATGGGGAAGGAAGTAAATCACACCTGAATCATATTTTTCCAAAAGGATTTTCAAAATCTGAATAATTCATTCATATTCATCAGAACATCAGCATATTAATTAAGTCTTACCTTAATTAATGTCAGGGTATTTGAGTGCAGTGTACAAATGCAATGTACAAATGCAGACAGCTACACTAAAACTCATTACAGTTACTGCTTGTGTAAGGCCTGGTCCAAATCCCACTGAAATTAACAGGACTCTCTTTGATACTTTGGTGTATTTGGATTAGGCCTTTAAAAATGACTTGCTATGAAACCGTGTTGAACCCTGGTCCCTTCTCCACTAACATTGAACACAAAACTCCCACTAACATCTATGGAAGCAAGACAGCCCCTTCCTTGATTTCCCTTATAGGGTAGTGGTAGAAGGAAACAGAAAGTACCTTAAAAGGTTTCCTCTGGTTAAGCTATGCTCCCGGGATTGCACACCGCATACACTGAGGCTCAGTCTTTTTGCAGCCTCTAATTTTCCTTCTGAGATGCTGCATTCTCTTTGTCGGACTGGAGATACTCCATACTTCTCCTCTAGACACCTCAGTGGCACAGTCCGGTTAACAGGCTGAAAAATAATTGCTCCACTCTGCTTTGATATTGGTTTGCGGTTCCCCACGTGATACCTAACTAACCCAGGGATGCTGTCAAAACTTTCAAGTTCAAACTGATATTGAACACGGCAGTAGGCTTCACTGAGTCTCACGACTGTCCTGTTGATTTTGAAATGCTGAGAAATGTTTTTCCACTGACAGGTGAGAACAAAGTTGCCAGGACTGGAGAGAGAGTCCCGAATCAAGAAGTCACCATCTCTCTGAACTAGACTTTCTGCCACCTTAGAGAAAAGAAAAGAAAAAGAACATACTCAAAATCACCCTTGACCAGCATCACATCAGCAAGATCCCTTTATCCAGGGGGTTAGCAACCCGTGGCTTGTGGGTCAAATCCTATGCAGGAAGAGACTGAATCCAGCCTGGGAAGGTCCAACCTGGCCAGGCAGCTGCACCAAGGTCCAACTTGGCCAAGCAGCCCATTTCCTTCTCACTGCCTTCCTGTGCCTGTGCTTACTCTCACTACAAAGAAGTCAGTTATTTGTGGGGCAGAAAATGGGGCAGAATGTTGCCCTCCCCAGTTCTGTCTCCTTCAAAGTTTCAGGGGCCATTACATAATCCTTCACAGCAGGTCTCTGCAAGGAGATTCTAGGACAGGGTCTATGGGCCTAACAGGGCATCTATAATGTTTGTAGGCATCCACCCTTCAGCTTGTCAAAGGAAACAAATCTGTGAAGGGGAATGATATCACCCAGAACACCGGTGGCAGGAAATAACATAGCTTTTCCATCATATGCATGCACCAGCTAGGAGGTTATTACTGCAAGTGGTCAGAATTCACCATTTAGTTATCACAAGTTATTTAAAGTGATACAATCAGCTGCTTTATAAAATAGGTTTGGGTCCATTTTTTAAAATTCAGTATCTATTTGGGAGTTCAAATGGCCCTGTTCCTTTATGAACTGAGCTGGGCATTTCCATTTGGCACAGATTAATTAATCTTAAACCACAAAACTGGCTACTCCACCTGCCTTTCACCACTCATGCTGCTACCAGCAGGAAGCATCACAATTCCAACTGTATCTGCCAGATGCATTTCCATTGTGAGCCAGCAGGGGGAAATCATGATGTTTTAGTGGGAAAGAGCCAAAATAACGACTGCTTTATAAACCAACAAATATTCTATTTTGATAGGGCCCAAAATAAAACTACCCTGTTTAATTCCCAACTCAGGAAAAAGTTTAAAAGGAACATTTTCCATGTTGCTTAATCACACGGAGCCAAAACAAAGTTGCTATCAGAACACAGGGGACAGAATACAGCCTTTGTCCACATCACAGAGGCATACTTGTAACTTGTTTGTTTGTGAAGGTATATGGATTAACAGCTCTGTGACCTGCCTATTGCTTTCCTCACTCCTGTTTTACACCAAGGCATGCTAAGTAAATACTGTATCAGACATTGCCTAGTTTACACACTAAAAGGCATTCAGTTTCTCTTGAACTAATGATCTCACAGAGACTCTATATGTAATATTCCCATGTTAGTCTGTCTGTCTGTACATGAAAACCAACAGACCTGTCTATGAAGGGAAGCCCCAGGGAGAACGTACCTGCCGAGGAATGCGCCCGTGGTACCAGGCATGGCTTCGCAAGTCTTCACTGCTTAACTGCAGCTCTTCTTCTAGCTCTTTCTTCAGCTTTTCCGGGGTGATGTCCATAATCTGCCTCTCCTTAGAGAACTACAATAAAGATATAAAAAAAAAGGTCAACAGTGCCAAGCTTAGTGATAAGCATTATATCTCAGTCAAATTTTCATCCCATGTGTCACCCACTGCACCAGCCATTGGTAACTGGGCTCTACATTTAGCCAGCCGGCTTGGCTTTGATCTTTAAGCAATATTTGCAAAGGCTGCGTCAGAGGAAAGGTGTATAATGATTACACTTTGCATACAGTGCATCATAAATATCCCATTTGTGCACCAAGATAATGCAACTGCTGAGTCACTTGGCCACTGCATCTTCTCCAGAAGAATTCCATGTGTGGCGAGCACAGTTGAATAGGGTTGCCCCATCCCTAGTAAGACTATTTCGAACATAGCAGGACTTACACCAACTGGATGGGGGTACTGAGTCAGTAGCTCTGCTGCATGTGAAATGTGTATCTTGTTAAAGGTCTTTCCCTCCTTAAAAAACCTTCATTATAAGAGGAAATTCACACTAATTGAATTCAATGTTTTCTGGTGATTCTCCTCTTCCTTTACTGAAAGCAAGCAAAATCTCTGTGCACCTCCATGACTCACAGGGGAATCCTTGCACCCCATAATACATATGGGATCTATTGAGGGAATCCACTTGTATTAAGTAGTGAGCATATTGATCCTCATAGCCCTCTGCTCCCAGAAGAATTTGCCTTTCTTGGATCATATCTATCAGAGATTCCTTGGTCCTTCTCAGGAGCGAGACTTTGGTGATTCACTAAAGGCACCTATACATGCGCAGCAAGGCGGCTCCAAAGCTCTGTAATTACAGTTTGTCAAAGTGGACTTGATTAATTGCTTAAGTGTGGTAATTACTGCACTCCAGCAGACTCCAGCTTCACATGTATCAGCATCCCTGCACTGAAAAATGGTGGTGGGGACGCTTTAACTAAAGCTTGTTCAGCGAGCTGCAGTTAAAGTGCTCCTGCCACCATTTTTCAGCATGGGGACACCGGTACACATGACACTCCGGAAGCTTTAATTAGAGTGGCTCTTGGAGCTGCTCTTATTGAAGCTCCTCCTCTCCCCCACTCCCAGAGCACATGTATAAACACCCTAAAGGTCTGGTCCTCCTCCAGAGAAGCACAAACAATGCTGCTGTACAATTTTTTAAACCATTCAATGAAGAGAAATTCTTTGGACAATTAAAACGGTCTCCCAGAGTCCTGTGATTCAAACTCTGCATTTAATGGTGCTGAAATGCTCACAAAAACTTTTCAGTTTCCAAAGTGGATTGGCTGTTTGTGCCAGTCAAAGTGTTGCTGCATTAATCATGGAGATATGTGGACAGATGATGTTACTTTCAAACAAAAAGAGTGAGTGACACAGAATGCAGGTCAACCACAGTTTTCTTCTTATTGGCCATATAGTTTGTAGTTATCTGATTAGGATCCAAAGCTCCCAGACTGATCTTTCTAGATGCACTGATGCGAATGCTCCAATTCATGCAAGCGTTTAAAGAGAGTGGACCACACTGCTGTGCACCCACTGTTCACAGACTTTCTATGAACACTCCGCTCTAAAGAGTTTTCTCCTTCAAAGACATCCCCACAGCCTATACCTGCAAGAGTGCTCCCTTCATCAGTACTCTGGGCAGTCCAGACTATTCCAGTTAAAGCAGATTGCTAGAAAGCATAGTGTTGATGGAACAATGCCAGAAAAAAATGGGTGTTCTGCTTGCCAAGACCATCTGAACATGCTAAAAATTCAGATGAATTATGAGATGAATTTTCTTCTTGCCTCTTCCTATGTAACAGTGATGCCTTATTAGACAATAACAGTTTGGTGTGTTACTTTGTACAGCAAGGTGGAGGATACAATGAGCCTCAGTTTCATTTCTCTAGAGTCTAGGCCATGTTATCGTGTGCACATGTAAGTACAAGTTAACACAGATAATCATGTTGTGCAACGAAAAGAAAATCCTGCCCTTCCTCCTGCAGCCAGGATGCGGTTCTGCTTCTGAAGGGATTAGGCAGGGTCTATGGCTCGTTCAGGGCATGTAGCCTCTACAGGGCAAGAAAACTAGCTTCCTGCATGGCAACACACAAACAGCGTTGATGTCAGAGGCCACCATAACTTGGAAGCAGAAGTGCCATGGTAATGCCCGCTGCTGCTTAAGGGCAGCAGCCTTCTCAATCAGCTCCAAAGTTGCTTTGCAGCCTGTGGAGGGTGAGGATTCCTTGGCTTCTTATTCCCCACAAAGTCTCTTCTCAGTGAAGCTATTACTATATAAGATAAGGGCTGTCTAACTTCTAAGCAGACAGAAGCCACATGCTCCCTGGGCTGCACCAGTGAGGGCCTCATAGTATGGATGTCACACTAGTGAAAACCAGTGGTCCCTCAGGCCACAAACTGTATAGGCACTCAAGCCTCACTCTTAGTTCCCTTGCTGCACTGTGCAGGGGCCCCAGGCTACAGTCAGCACTGTGCCCATGCTGCATTACCCCTGGGGGGGGGAACGGGAAGTGGAAAGGAGGGGAAACCTGGCGACCCCAGTTGCTGCTGCAGCAAAGTGGGGAGAAGCAGCTGGGTGGGAGCCTGGCAGCCACAAATTAACACTTTAGGGGTCACATGTGCCCCCCTCCCCACCTGCTATCTGGGCAGCCCTGTAATGGAAAACAATTTGGCAAAATACCCCAGCATCCATACGGACACATAGAACTAGAGGTATTTAAAGTTATTAAGCATAATAATGCCAGAAACAGGCACAGCCTCTGCATAGGAGTGAATTTCATTCACATGAATAATGCTGACAAATAACTTTTATCTTTAAAGCTGAGTAATTTACTACAGCTGTTTCATCAGGATGCAGGTGCATAACACAACAAAGGAACTGAGCATTCCCTCTAGTGGGCAGCTGGATTGCTCGCTAGCTCTGGAGAGAAGGTAATGAGCAGGGATCCTGGTTTTCCCTGATAAAAAATTGCAACTTCTCTGATAAAACCCCCAAAATTTGTGATTAAAATAAAAGGCCCCCCACAGCCTCCCCAGCCCTGCTGGTGCCCCTACACAGCCCCCTGCCCCCCAAGCCTCCTGGAACTCTGCCAGCCTGCAGAGGGCTTGTCACAAAACTGCAAAATCCACAGGCTTCTCCGGTAAAATGAGAAATCTGTGTTTGCCTCTGGTAAAATGTAAAATCCATGGTTTACTCCATTTTTCTGTGGGAAACAGAAAATCTGGATCCCTGGTAATGAGACACATCTTGTACTCATCAAGTTCCTTCCAGCAACCTTATCAGAAAAACATTTCAGGAATCCAACACAGCTAAATTGTTAACATGCACGATTACCTATATTTTAAAAATCCATTCCACCAGCGTTAACCATGCACGTGACAGCTATTACTCTCCAGAGGTCAGACTTTAGACTGGAAGCCAACATGTCAGTAACTGCCTGCTGATCTGTATCTAGTGGAGGAACTCCAGTAGCTGGCATGGTTCCCAAGGTATTCCCAGAAACACTGCCTAGGGATGCAGACCTACTAACTGCAAATGAAACTGCCTAACCAGCCTTCTGTTGGCTCAAACTACTAAACTGTGCCTAATTGTATATCCAATGAATAGTGGGAGAAAGAGACTGTGAAAGATAAAGTTTGTCCATAATTACAGTGGCCAATGTAGTTCTGTTCTCAGCTCTTAAAACCCAAGGGCCCATGCCCTGCAAAAACGTACATATTTGCTTAACTTTATACCCTTCAGGCAATCCCATTATAGTAAGCTGGGGCTCATCTACATAGTAAGGTAAAGTGAGAGTTTGCAGTGCTGGTTACTCTGTGCTAACTCCTTATGCAGAAATTCCTAGTACAAAATAAGTGCAAGGTATCTTACACCCATATTCAAGTGTCACATGAAGGCACTCAGAGTCTGAGTACTAGAAGCATCTGAAAAGGGAGTGAGTGCACAAATTCACATTGGAACTTACTGTGCACTTACATCCCTGTGTAGACATCCCCACCTAGAGCAGTAGAATTTGTCCTCTTTGTATGTCCTGTACAGAGACAAGGACTTTGTTGCCATGTTAGACATTTTGGGTGCCTACACACATACAGAGGCTTCTCTAACACACTGTAATTATAAAGCATTGGAGCAGACTCAATTAATCAAGTTTGGTGGAACATGGTAATTACTGTGCTCCATCGAGCAGACTCCAGAGTCATAGATTCATAGATTCACAGATGCTAGGGTCGGAAGGGACCTCAATAGATCATCGAGTCCGACCCCCTGCATAGGCAGGAA
>NW_005842008.1:1895793-1924183 GCF_000455745.1 Alligator sinensis
TCTCCCCATTTCCACTTTTTATATGCTCCCCTTTTAGTCTGCAGGCTGCCCTGGATTTCTCTGGTCAGCCAAGGAAGCCTCTTGGCCCCTTTCCCTCTTTTTCCTTGCATCGGGATCATCTCCCTCTGTGCCCAAAGGATCTTTTCCTTAAGGTACAGCCACCCTTCCTGGGCTCCCATATCTTCAGAACTCCTACTCTGTATATCACTCATGTATACTCATGTATATCACATGTTCAACGAGCTTTAGTTAAATCACCCCCACCACTATTTTTCAACTTGCGGACGTTGGTACACATGACGCTCCAGGGTGCTTTACATACAGCAGCTCTTGAAGCTGCTCTAATTAAAGTGCCCCCCCCCACCGCCACACCTCCTGGAGCATGTCTATAAATGTCCTTAAGTAAAAAATGTGATAGGATCTGATGTGCAAACCACACAATCATGCCTCCTGCAAATACATGCATGTATTTGCAGGAGGCATGATTGTAGGATCCAGCATCAGATCCAATCACACCTTACTGCTGGTGAAGAGGGAGCCCTGGATTGCATCATGGGCTCCCCCCACACTGGCAAATGGCAAGCTTCCATGGCTGTGAGTCCCGCAGCTAATGAGACTCACAGCTGTGGGACACTGCCACAGCCGAGAGTCCCATTATTTGCAGGCCTCCCAGCAGCAGTAGCATATGGTGCACCCCTGAGGCTCAGAGCCCCAGCCGTCAACTGACATGGCTCCCAGCCACAAGGGTATAGCTTCCTCACTTCACTTGCCAATTAAAGCTGGATAGAAACCAGCTATAAAGTTATTACACATTTTCCAGCTCTAACTTCATAGCTGTATAGACCTTTTTATGGCATGATAGTTACTTTGCACATGTAGCTGGTCTAAATTAATCGTGCAATTAACCCCAAGCAATTAATAGTAATTGACAATACGGAAACTGAAAACAGTATTACTTCAGTTCTGTATTTGCAGGGAGATGGAGTAATGGGTGGTTAAGTCTTTTTTCTACATCCAGCTTTTATGGTCTTCTTACTTCAGCCTGTACTGTGACATGACTCTCTCTGGTACAGAAACAAGAAATATGAAGCTCACATTTCTTAGGGTCTCCAAGGAGGAATAACTCTTTCATAAACTTCAAGGAGAACCAGTGTGAGCAGATCCCTGTGCCCACACAGAGGTGCTTTGACTTCACACTCCCACAAGCATCTCAATGGAATCTCCTTGCAGAACTCCTTGAAAGAGTTCAGAGAAGAGCCACGCGCATGATCAGAGGTCAGGAAAACAGACCTTATGACAATAGGCTGAGAGCCCTGGGGCTCTTTAGCCTGGAAAAGCGCAGGCTCAGGGGTGATCTGATGGCCACCTATAAGTTTATCAGGGGTGACCACCAGTATCTGGGGGAACATTTGTTCACCAGAGCGCCCCAAGGGATGATGAGGTCAAACGGTTATAAACTACTGCAAGACTGTTTCAGGCTGGACATAAGGAAGAATTTCTTTAGTGTCCGAGCCCCCAAGGTCTGGAACAGCCTGCCACCGGAGGTGGTTCAAGCACCTACATTGAACACCTTCAAGAGTAAATTGGATACTTATCTTGTTGGAATCCTATGACCGTAGCCGACTTCCTGCCCTTTGGGCGAGGGGCTGGACTCAGTGATCTTCCAAGGTCCCTTCCAGCCCTAATGTCTATGAAATCTATGAACTGAGCCATATTTTGTTAATCTGTCGCTCCTTTAATTATCTCTTGATATACTGATTTTACTTTTTAAAGTAAAACTTTTTCCATATTGTATCAAGAGCTCTCTTGTCTTGCTTTGTTAGCTTATTTTTATTTATTTAGTTAGTTAGTTTCATTTAAGTCCCTCAGTAGGGAATTCTGCCTACGAAACCCAATGAAAACAAAAACCTACATCTCTAAAAAAAAGGAGAAAAGGCCCCATTTTTCATATCAGCATTACCATTATTTTACAATTTTTAAAATTAAAATTGTAGCATTTACTAAAATTCATGATGGATTTCCATTTAAGAGATATTAAAGCCAGGTGTATATATACCTGCCATTAATTTAACAGGCTTATTTTGCTACTATGTAAGATTGTAAGTGAAGACACACTTCATAGGCAAATAGTGGCTATGTGACATGCTGAAGACTGGAAAAATACCACCAATGCCCAAGAGAGTCCACTCAAGTTTGCTTGTTTAGGGTAAATTAACTGAGAAGTGTTTGTATTTTCACTTTATAGTGTACCCATGAAATCTGAAAAGCTCCTGTCCTGAGACGTTTCCACTAAAACCTACCATCCATACATCCAAGTGAAAAGGATTATTTATTATTTATGCAGGTGGGATTCTGCAGAAAAAGACAATCAGGCCCTCCTCCTAATTCTCCACACTGAATTAATCACATTGGGGAATTATAAACTGTGACAATTATTCTGTAGCTATTTTGTTTACCAACTAGATAGCTCCACTGGTAGACTAGCTATATGATCTGCTGTTCTCCTCAGTATAAATCTGTTGTGAAATAAGCCAAGTCAATGAAGCAACATAAGTAAGCTAGTGAACAAGCAGGCACATCGATTCTTATGTACATGCCTTCCCTCCTTCCCCCAAAAGCTCAAACTGGAAGAAGATAAGCTAAATGCAAATCTAATATGAAATCAATAAGCCAAATTGAATCTCTGTGAATTTCAAAGATGTGAACAATATAATAACCAGAGGATAGGCAGAAGAAAACTGAATTATCCTGGTTTGCCCTAAAAATAGGTAAGTAATAATAACAAAAACAACCCCCAACTTCACAGAAATTAAGGCAAGAAATGATTCTCTCTTTCAGATACATGCTGGAAGCTGTCCAAGATGTTTACCACACAACATCTCCAACTTTATTTCCGGTCACTTAGGGGATTCACTGTCATCTTTCTCTATATCCCCTTGATAAAGTATTGTTTACTCCAAGGACATCTAAGGACTGTTACACTTGTTTCAGCAGGTCTCATATTTCCTGATAAAGGAAACTCTGAAACTCTGATGAGATTTTCATCAAACCATTCACTAACATCTTCTAGTCATACAAGTCCCTTAGGTCCTTCATCCTCATGATAGGATTTCAATTATTTCCTGTCTGTGTGTGCACAGTTCAGCTAGCAGACATTAAACAAACCCCAACAGACTGCAGTGGTATTTTCAGATTCTTCTTCTGAAAAAGGAAAGCTCAACTTTTGAAAGAAACTTTCAAAGCAAAGAAGAGCATAATAATTACAGATGAGTGAATCAGTTCAGGAACCCCCCCCCACCAATGTCATAGAATCATAGAAAATTAGGGTTGGGAGGAACCTCAGGAGGTCATCTAGTCCATTCCACTGCTCAAAGTAGGATCATCCTCAATGGGATCATCCCAGACAAGACTTTGTTTATCTGGGTCTTAAAAACCTCCAAGAACCTCCAAAAAATACACTCACAGCTTCTCTGAGGATTTCACTGCTCCTGTTCCAGCACTTTACTACCCTCCTTGGGAGAATTTTTTTCCTAATAATAATTTTTTCCCACGGTATCACAAACTTAAACTTCCCTTGCTGCAACTTGAGACAGTTGCTCTTTGTTCTGTCATCTGTCACCACTGAGAACAGTCCAGCTCCATCCTCTTTGGAATCACCTTTCAAGTAGATAAAGGCTGCTGTTGAAACCTTCTCAGTCTTCTCTTCTTCAGACTAAATAAGCCCAGGTCCCTCAGCCTCTCCTCCTAAGTCATGTCCCCCAGCCCCCTCACCATTTTTGTTGCCCTCTGCTGGACTCTCTCCAATTTGTCCTCATCCTTTCTGTAGTGCGGGGCTCAAAACTGGATACAGTACTCCAGATGTGGCCTCACCAGTGCCAAACAGAGGGGAAGAATCACTTCCCTTGTGCATTAGTGTATTGGCAGCAGTTCATGTGCACACTGTTGGCATTCAGCTTATGTCACCTAGCCAGGAGTACAGGGGGACTATCCATGTGCTTGGTGGCAAACCCAGAAGTGGTTTCAGTCCACTTGAAGGTCTGCCAGGGAGCGTGCCGGCCCCGCCCCCCCGCCCCCGCCTCAGTGGTCAGCCGCAGGGGGACCCCAGGTGCCCCACCAGACCCAGGAAGCACCAGTCACTGAGCCGGGGGAGGGGCCTAGCACACTCCCCGGGGGACCCCTTCTGGGTCTGCTGCTGAGTGTGCTGGGGAGCCCCCCATGCTTCTGTGGGACACTCCATGCACCCCAGCATCACAGCACTCACGAGCCCCTGCTACCTAGAGGTATGTAAAAAAAAACATTTAAAAATGTGTCTATGTCCAAATCTCCGAATCGATTCAGAGGGTTCGGATTCAATTTGGGGAGATTAAAGGGTCCTCTGATTCAATTTGGATTTGGAGATTTGGCCACCAAATCGGGCCGAATCTCCGCCAAATTGAATCAGGGACCAAAACTTTGCACAGCCTTACCAGGTACCCTTGTTCCACCACAAAGCAGAAACAATGGGGCCTGCCTGACATTTATACAGAAGTGCTCACTCCAGGTGTTAAACAGAACATGTTTGTCAATACTGATCTGGCACTGAAGATGATGGAAAGACTGTTATTGATTCCAGTGGATTTTGGATCAGGCCCATATGATCTTGTGTACCCTTCCCATAACCCAACACTAATACTACAACCATTCTATTCCTGAAATGACCTCATTCACAGTCAGAGTATATGTATTTCACCTTTAAATTATGAGCTCTGAATCATTATAAATCATAAGAGCAAGTCAAATCCTAGGGCATGTCCCCATGACCACACACATGTGGTTTGTGGCACTGCAGACCCATCTACGGTGCTGCAAACTGCACGCACCACACATGCAGGCATTCGCCATGCTGCTAATTTTTAGTGTGGCAGGTTTTTTAGATACTGAGAGATCCTGGTGTCAAAAAAATACACTCCAGAAAAACGCAGGGCAGTGCATGTGGCTGCAGCATGTGCCACCTGAAAGCAGAGCCTGGCCAGCCAGAGCCATGCTCCAGGTGCTGCCCAGGCTCTATGTGTTTGGACTGCCACTGCTGGAGCCACGGGAGGACCCCAGGACCACAGGTAAGGCTGCTGGGGCCCCAGCCTCCCCTACCCCACCTGGGGCAACTTGCCATGCACCAGACCACGTGTACAAGGGTGCTCCTCATAGGGACATGCCCCAAATGTCTCTATTCAGCTGGTTGCTGAGGAAAAATTCCCCTCAGTTGCAATTGGGGTTTTGCCTTGGTAAATCTTGAGGACTGTAGGACATGACCCAATGTAATTATCAAACTTATCTGAGGAATTCCTGAACTGAATGTATTTCTAAGGGGCTGAATGCTGAAGTATCCACTCACACGACACTCCACTGCAGTGAAGGGAACTGTGTCTAAGCCAGGGGTTCTCACACTGTGGGTCATGACCCCCTGAGGGATTGTGAGCAGCTTAAAAGCGGGCCGCAAACTTCCCGGGGGTACATGTGGCGGTGTGGGGAAAGCGGTGCGCGGCAGTGACAGATGGTGGTGGCAGCTGCCGCATGTGAGCTCCCTGTCCTCCACCACTGCCATCCACCACTTGGGGACATGGTATCACAAAATTTGAGAACCCCTGGTAAGCAAAAGAGGAAAAACTAAGTTCAGGTTTTAGGATCTGGGGGGGCACGGCTGCTGGTGGCAGCGGAAGTGCAGCGGCAGGAGCCCAGCAGCGGTGAGCGGAGAGCTCCCGCAGATGCTGCCAGCACGGTCAGCAAGGGGGAGAGGAAGGGGTGGCGAGCACTGACCATGGGTCAGCAACCACCCGCAGGCGCTGCTGACAGTGGTGGTGGCGGCTAGGAGTGATTATGGACCGCCTGCAGACACCACTGGCACTGCCGGTGGTGGGGTGGCCAGCAGCAACTGCCTGCAGGCACCGCTGAGTGTTGGCGGTGCCTTTTTATAGGGGGTGCATGTGCAGCCGCGTGCACCCCCTACGCATCGCCCCTGCCTCTAATGATTTCCATTACATTAACTGATAAGAAGCAAGAATTATCTTTGCTATATTTGAGTGACAAAAGCTGTTTGTGTTTCTCTTACCAAAACTGTGGATCGGTATTGGCTGATATGGCTCATTAATAATCAGCCATCGGTATCAACCCAAAAAATCTTTATTGGTGCACCCCTAGTACTAATGGCTACTTTAGCAACATTTTCTATGGAACAGCTTTAGGGCATCCACTGCAGAGTGAGAGGTGGCACACCCACATTTGAGACAAAGGCCACCTTCGAGTAGAATCCTATACTCCAAGTAAAAGCAGCAAGAAAGCTCAGGGTAGTGAGCTTTCCCCTCAAAGAACCTCAAAACATGCAAATAGATTGGGAGGGGCAAAAGGTCCTTTAAAAAATCAAATGTTTTTAATCAGCCTTGATAGCAAAGTTGTAAAAGAAACCTCTCTGCAGACCCAAAGGCAGGTCAATGGGGAACTGAAGTGCTGAGAATTATGTGAAATTTCATAGTATGTTGCTAAGTCAGTCCTCCTAGAAGTGCCTCCCCAACACCACCACATGTAGCACTGACTACAAAGATCCTCAGGCTGGGTTGCGCTGGAACGATTTGTAAGCTCATATGATCAGATCCCATATCTTCTCAGAACATGCTGAAACTTGATACATAAAGCCCAAGGATGCCAGTGAAACAGATTTAGAACACGACATACTGAAGAAATATTAATTAAAACACCATCTATAAAAAGCTATTGCAAGTGCCATCTTTATCTTGGATGAACTTGCAAAAAGTGGATTATTATACAAGGCTGCCTGCCTGCATTACATTCCTAACATCAGTATAGTACTGGTAATATGTAGCACTATACACGGGAAATTTTAAAACTTGGCAGCCCTGATAACTTGAATCGCTTTCCTCTTTTGCACAGCTTCAGCTGAGGGTGAATCACTGGAGGCAGTTAAAATAAAAATACTTGAAAAGATTCTCCCCTTCCAACTATGAAGAACATATTAGCTGGATAAATGCTGCTGTGGGGTCTGAGGTCAAGATGGCTATTTATTAATTCATCCTGCTTTACTTCAATATTTATCATCGTGGTTGCATCTGAATTCTTAAGATTCTGAATTACAAAACAAAAACATTTCTCCCCAAAAAATCTTCACCGATTTGAAAGTCACCTCAACTGGGATTAATTTGTCAGGAGCCAGGAGCTCTGCCTCTTCCCATTTCTACAGGCAGCGGCCAATCTTAGAATGACAGGGTTGGAAGGAACCTCAAGCATCATCTAGTCCAACCCCCTTGCACAGATGCATCACATGCACTTTCTAGCCCACCCCAAAACAAATGCTGCTTCAGTCTCTTTTGGAAAATGTCCAATGAATGAAATTCCACAGCTTTTCAGGGCAGCTCCTTCCAACTGTCCTTACTGTTATGATACTATTCAAGATTTTTTCCCTTGAGATTTAATCTACTGGTAAATTGGCTTTGTTGCCTTTTAAACCTGCTGCCCTGTGTCCTCCCCTCTATAACAAGGAAAAACTTACCTTCTCCCTCTTTGTCATGGCAGCCTTTTAAATATTTGAAAATTGCTATCATGGTCCTCCCCCCACCAATTTAATCTCCTTTTCTCCAAGCTAAACATACATAGTCTTGTCAACCATTCCTTGAGTAGCTTGCTTCCCAAACATCAGTTTTCCAAGTGCAACAATGAACTGAATTAACTATTGATCCTTATACTCTGGATCAAGAAAGAGACTATTGTTATCGAATGAGGGGGGCACCTTCTGAAAACATCCATCTGCTCTCATTCTGGTATAAAGCCATAAACATTTACTTGTTATGAACTAACCATAATTTTCTCTTTCACACGGTATGTCACTACAGTTACTTCTGTACTTCCTGTTTGCAGTGTCACTGTCCAGATCCCATGGATATCACTATAATACCTGCTGGCATGCAATTTACTGGCTGTATGGTAGGCTAAGCTCTGCTCTCAGTTAAAGCTCAAGCTAATGCAGTTACTGTGTATGTACTTGAGTGCAATAGAGTGGAATTTGGTCTCCTGTTCAAATTCATCCCTGCTGTAATTCTACTGATGTCAATGAATTTGTTGGGATAAATCTGACCCTCTGTTACAACAAATAAAGATGATCCCTGTCAAAATGAAGGGTTAGTATAATTGGGTTATATTTATATATTTCCATTAAAGTTAGTAGTCTTACCCTTATATAAGTGACGGGACAACTGGGCCTATGTTCTCATCAGAGTGGTCCTCAGTGCTACGTGCTAGAGAAAGGAGGTATTCCATACCTCACAAACTTGCCTTCTCCTACTCCCATCCATTTTCATACCTCTCACAATTTTCCCTTGAACAAATGAGCCCCACTCCCCTACCCTAAAGTATTTTTAAAAGAGCAGTTTGTTGGAGTGAAATTAAGATAAATCAGCAGAGCCTGCTGGAACACATGTATTGAAATCTATTTTAAATGCTGGAAACCTCTTTAAATAGAACCTTATTTTTGAAAGGACACCAGCTGTAATTTGTTTCTATATAAAAGGCTTTATTTTTTCCCCATACAGCAAGCAAATACTATTAACATTTCAGTTTCTCCAGAGACTATATGGATTAGACCAAATGGAAAGTTGCTATGACAACACTGGCATTATTTTAAGTATTAGAAATTCATGCCAAGTTAAACAAAGGGCATGGTCAAGAACGATAGTTTTAATTGTACTGATAGCAAACCCTAAACCCCAACTTTATTTGGAAAATCTTGGAGCAACAGAATTATAGTTATAGCCTACAAAATACTAATAAAATCAAAATCAGTGAGTTTAACGAGGCAGATTCTGTACTCATTTACACTGACAACTACTCCAGTGGGGGGTCTTACAGTGAGAAAGAAGAGTATTTTTGGATTAGGGAGCACTTTCTGTGAGTTTTACATGCTCAAATCAAAGTCCCAGTGAAAGCCGATGATGCGGAAGATGGCAAGCTCTGGCATTCCCCCTTTTGGCTTAAAGGGCACTTCAGGCCAATGTAGTAACTGAACACCAACCAATGATCTTGTGGTCAAAAAAACAACTCAAGCAATGCTTTCCAGCTAAATAGCCAAAATTAAAAAAAATGCTGAAAATCATTAGGATTTAGGGTGCAGATATTCAAAGGTATTCAGATGCCTTGTGTCTACTGAGTTCAATACCTATATATGTGCCTATTTACTGATTTAGGGGCCTGAGTCACTTCACTACTTAAAAATATGACCCATAAAAGTAGGCAAAAAGAGATTAAACAATTCAAGACAGTACAGAATTTTGTCTGAGCAAATTTTGTCTGAGCAAGTACAAGTAGGAAAGGAACGATGAAGACAAACTTAATCAGTATAGCAGGCCTGTACTCTACTAAATGCAGTTAGCCTATGCTGGAGGGGCACCGTGGATCTGACATTAGCTTGCTCTCTCAGTAGTATTAATAGGATTTGGAGAGAGAGACAGTTAGTCTTCCTTAGCCACTGGATGTTTAATTTGATCCTGGGCAACTGATGGTGATTAAATTGAGGCAAGCAGGGATGGACTCCCCCAGTTATTCAGCTGTACCCCAGCTTGTGCAATCTCCAGTGTGTGTTTTTTTTTGTTTCCAAACATAAATCAGGTATTGAGATAGGGTAGGATTCACATTACCACAAAAGAGCCTGTAATGATTACAGGCATCCTTACACTTAAAAAACAAACAAGCAAAAAACAATCTCAGTGTTAGAACAAAAGCTCTCTATGTTGTAGCTGTGTGGCACTCACTCCCCTGTGTCCAAGAACTGAAGGGGTCTCAATCCCCTTTGGGAGGAAGCTGGCATGCTCTAATTACAAAGACAACAGACAATAACTTTTAACACGTAGAGATACTCATCCCTGAAGACCCCATATTAATACACGGAACTGGCAGAAATTGCGAGCCTGCTTACATGGTTTCATCTTCATTTTTTAAACATAGGCCAACTTGAAACCCAAGCTCTATGTCAAAATTTAAAACCTAATTTGCAATTTTGGCTCAATCTACTCAATGCCTGTGAAAGTACTCTGAACATTTTTAGTGTTTTATAAATAAGATCTCACATTTTAAACATAACAATAAAATCTAAACTGCCTGTGATGTTGCTAAACTAAATGAAAAGGTAAAATAAAAGACTCAATGACCTTGAATGAATGCAAGTATTTTATATGCTTCTCCTTTCCATTATAGAACGTTGGCTCCCGGGGCCAAACCAAGATTTAATTAAAGAACTGCTGAGCAATATTACCCAAATAGAAAGCAGAAGCTCTCAATGCAATGACCCTTCACAGTTACTTGCTTAAATTTAGGTATCTAAATCCATATTTGGGCATCTTGAATAAAGCAGCATGATTTACAAATGTCCCAAGACGTTTGCTTTCTGTGAATGATTATAAAAAGATCCTTTACAACAAGCATATGTACTTCATTAGACTGTCATGGCAAACACAAAACAGTTGTGAATATAGAGTTCCTGAGTAGCATACAGAATATTTACTGTTATCACAGAAGGCGCCTACCTTGACTCCCATCATGGGCTTACGGTGGTAAGAACAGCAGAGAGCTGCTATCAGAGTTTGAAAAATATTACAGTCCTTGGGCATGTTCAAATCTTCTGTTCTGCAGACCCTTCTGAAGATAAAGAGTCACCACCAGCAACTTTCACAGGCTACCAAATGAGCTTGTTTGCATTGCTGCCTGCCAGATCTTCTACACTCCCCCCTACTCATATATCAGCCCGGGAATATTTCCTCAGCTAAAGCTGATGCTATCAATTTAGTGACTTCTGGCATGCTAGCTTCCACCCTGCCATACAGAGAGTGCCAGCATCCTCGTGATCTATTCCACTCACCAATGAAATTCTAACCCTCTGAGAAAGTGCCTCTATTTTGGTATCCCCTTGGATCAGGGTTGCAATGTAGGAATCATTATGTCACAAGCTCAAGGCAAACTCTTCCTTTTGACAATGTACCATACCTGAGTCACTCTCTGTGCCTCTATAGATCTGATCAGTCACTCCAGCTGTCTTTCCTCAGACACAAGGTATGTACATGTTACATCAATAATTCTGTTGTGCATACAAGCGACAAAGGGAGAGAGACAGAGTGGTTGCTTAGGGTTTGCATGATTCTGTTACCTTTTCATAGTCAAACAAGATATTAAATCCTTAAGGTATAGGTAACCAAGGAAAAGGCTGAATCTATTTGTTTTTAATTAGGAAGTTTCTGGCAACCAGTCACAGGAAAACAGTAGCAAGAGGCCAAGAACATCAGCTTGGTCATTGTTAGTAGAATGGCTAACACAACCTTCTGGTGTTTAATTAAGACAGTCTATAAACAACCAGAGCCTGGTGCAGGTCCCACACGGCTGTGCAAGCTGTTGGGAAGGAGATCATACTGTGTAAGCTTTGAAAACGTGTCAGCTCAGATAGTCAAAGTTAAAACTAGTCCACAGAGAAAAAGTAGCAGTTATATTTATGCATAAGCTACTATCCTCCAGGAGATTAGAGCTGCCAGACATCAAGGCCAGTTACAGACATTACACTTTTACTGGTATAAGTGATCAGAAACTGGTCTATACTTGTGACAGAACAGCTCAACACACAGGCTGATTTAAAAATGGCGGAGCCCAGTCTAAGGTTTCCCTCCCCCCCCCAAAACAAAGGGCGAATGTGTGTTCTGTTCGCTACTGATCTAAACTATACCACTTAAAGAGAGCTGCATAACTTAGATGGATTCCACCTCGGGCTTTTTGAATGTCTGTACCTAGCTTAAAGGGCTTGCTTGACTTTAGGGGAAAAAGAGGTACATAAGCTTGTGCTGCTGCTGTTCACCAACTGAGGAAGCCAGAGAGCTACTTCCCCAACATATCCAGATGCAGTCCCCATCTCTAGTAAGTAGTTCATTGGATGTCCAGTGGGGGACTCACCTCCTCGCACTAAGACTGTGGATCTGCAATGTGTCTAATTCATTTTAGGGCAGGAGGGAGCTGTGTATTCAGGGATGTCAGATAACCCAGCCACACACTATTGAGCTATGGGAGACATACCAAACACTAAAATTGTCGTGTGATGCTTCTGCACCAGGAAGGAGTTGCTGATTTAATCAGATTTATAAATGTTGTTGAGGGTTTGGCATTTTTGTAATGAGATAACTGAATAGACATCTGACTTGCTACAAAAGTTGCACAAAACTCAGGTGGAACATGGAACACAAAATGATTGGAGGGGACCTATGTATACGCATGCTCACAGGCCCAATATCACTAACAGCTCCTGGGAGCGCACCCTTGAGCTCAGGCAGTATTATGGCTTGTGCTCTTGCATCAAAAAGCCTTAATCACTGTCAGCTTTGTAAGTGTGAGACGCTATAATGTGCAGTATAGCAACTGTTATAATGACTTAAAATCAGGGGTGGATAAAAATCAACATTAAAAAAAAAAAAGGATTTTTATTTAAATCAGACTTTTTTGATTTAATCATATTATTTGATTTTTTGTTAAGACGCTTTTAAAAAAACATAAACCTATATAAAGATAATTTTAATTTACAGTATGTTAAAGCTCAAAGATATCATCATGGAATAAGAATTATTACTTCTAATTATACACGGTGTTTATAAAGTCCCTGTACAACTTTAAACTTTAATAACTTTGGATGTACACATGATAGAAGCAAACTGTAAATGGTGACTGAAAGCATAATTTATTACGTTTTAACACAATACAGTTCAAATTTCTAGGCTTCAATATAACTGCCATCTTTCATGATACATCATTAAATCTAACTTTCCAACTCATAGAAAACATTTTCCAGTTGCGGCCAAGTGATTTAATGAATTGCACTTGTGATCCTTACCTTATGCACAGCTTATACTATCCCAGGGGTTTTCAACCTTTTTGGATCAGTTTACCCCCAACGGCTGGATGCAAAGTGGGGGTGGAGGGGATGATGGTGGGATGGACTGGATGGTGCGTGGCAGCGCTCCATCCCAGCCTGCCCATGCGTATCCCCTAGGGCCTTCTCAGGTACCCCTGGTACCCCTGGTTGACAATCCCTGCACTATGCTAAAAAACGTAATGAATTATACTTTCAATCACCATTTACAGTTTGCTTCTATCATGTGTCAATCCAAAATTATTGAAGTTTAAAGTTGCACAAGGACTTTATAAACATCCTGTATACTATTTGAGACAATATATTCATGTAACCTTTTTAGAAAAGTCTTATAAGTAGGTCACAACAGGTCACAGACTATATTAGGGGCCCAATCTTATGGGGTTCCTAGGGGCTCCTCTATAGATTAGTAAAGATTAAAGAAAACCAGTTGACCCAATGGGACTCAGTGCTCAGTCTAGAAGATCCCATTAAGCATCTCTGTGATGCTTAGTTTCAGTTCTCAAACTGTGGAGTTGTGCCTCCAGAGACAGCAGTATATGGAGTACATATATATAGCAGTATGGAGTATATATATATCAGTATATGGAGATGAGAGACAACAGACCTGATTACATACCCATCAGCCCTATTGTCTCTCTGCAAGTGTGTGTACACAGAGTCAAGCCCTTTCTCTCTAAAAGTGCAAAGTTTCACGAAATTAAATGAATAAGGATTGTTGGGGGTGGAGTAGATCTGGGCAAGGAGGAGGAGTCTGGAGATAAATGCAAGGAAGGAGAGGCAGTAGAAACAAAAGAGAAACATTTTGAGCAGAATATTCCAGAACTCTTGAGCAATAAGATTCTGAGTACAGCCTCTCCACTGATTTGAGATCTAGTGAGGGAATGGTATGGGAAAGGGAAAACCTATCATGGCAGCAGGCTTGCCAGGCTGTAAAAGAGACCCTGTTTGGGAATATTTTAATTAGGGGTGCATCGATCAATATTTTTTGGGCTGATACCAACAGCCCATTATTAACAAGCCACATTGGCAGATACTGATCTGATTGCTGATATGCAACCCAGCAGCTTGGAGAATAGCGTCCAGCTGATAAGTCTCTTTGGGGGAAGGGGCAGAGTGGCTCATCGAGGAGGTGCAGAGGGGGGCCTCCAACAATGCACACACCCCTGGGGGAGGCATGTGCATGGGGGACGTGCCCCCTGGATCTATGTGTGGGCCAAGGGCAGGCTGCTGCTGCAGGCTGGGGCCATGGGTGGGTGGCAGCGGTGCTGGGAGGGAGTGCTACAGGGGGGCCGAGGGGGGCTACGGTGAATAATGGAGTGGCTGTAACTCCACCCCATAGTCCTCCTCCCAGTGCCACCATCGCCTGCCCTGAACGCAGCCCCGGCTCAACCCCACACTGGGAAGAGCCCAGCCCCAGCCTGCAGCAGCAGCCTGCCCTCACCCCGCATGCAAATCCGGGGGCACACACCTCCTGTGCCTCCCCCAGGGGTGCACACAGCAGTGGGAGCTGCTCTGCTCCCTGTGGCTCCATCCTGTGCCTCACCCTGTCCCTCCCCAGCTGGGCAGTGCCTGCCCCAGCCCCAGCCCCTCCCTCACCATGAGCACCTCGATCTGCCCCCCCCAACCCCTTCCCCCAACAGACTTACCAGCCAGATGCTGGTCTCCAAGCTGCTGGGCTAGCTGCATACATGCTGCGGCTGCGCACATGCATGTGACATTTATTGGTGACATTATTGCCACGTCAGCCAAAAAAATAAAACCAATTGCTGATAATGCCAATTTTCCTTTTATCAGTGCCGATACAATATGGACCAGTGTATCAGTGCACCTCTAATTGTAATGAAGTTCCTCTACCTGTGGGTAAGATAGGCATACATGCAAAATGCAAGGAGTATAACAAAGAAATGCAAGGCCTGGTTGCCCGAATGAAACAACATCATGAGAAGTGCTCCTTCTCAGGAGGAAGCTGCTTTGAAGATGGTGAAGCAGAACAATGATTACCATCAAGGCTTCCTGACCAGTGATTTAAATCAATTTGATTTAAATTATATCCACCCTGCTTAAAATCTCTGGTGAAACAGAGTAACTACCAGTAATGAAAAATATCAGTAATGGCTGTGGATAAAAAGTTGGATTTAATTACAAAAACAAAATTAACTTCTGCAGCCGAATCAAATTTGCACAATATATAAATAAGCTTCTGAAACTCAATGATATAGGATAGTATTTGGGCTCATAGTTTAGCAAGGTTCAAAATGGGATTGGGTATTTATATTTAGGAGAATGATATCTGCAAATGTTTAATTTTAGTCATTTACATATTTAAAGATTTCAAGCAAAAAAAAAGTACTTGGTAGAAAAGATCATTTACTTCTTGCCACAGAAGCAGTTTGATTTGAGGCGATTTCCATGCAGAGCTCAATTCCAAACCCTTTTGTCAGCTATTATCAACTACAAATGCATCAAATGTCGTCTTGTTCTTGAGCAGGGGTATGATCTCAAGGGTTCACAGTACCTCCAGTGCACAAACACAGGCTTCTCTCTTGTAAACTCACAAAGCCAAAACTGCCTTTACAAAACCCAGGATACCAGTATCTGGCCCCAAAGAGGAGTGCCTTCGTTAACTTGTGTCTGCACATGCAAGAAGCAGGACTTGGCTGATACAGCCCAGCACTGCTTTCGGCACTGTTTTCAGAAGGGGGTGGAGTGAAGGGAGCAGAGGGAGCACATCCTGGGGGCTGGCCAGCTGGCACTGGAGGGTGGGGTGGGTGGCTCCAATCCATCTACTTCGCCACTCCAGTGTGGCTGAGGAAACCGCAGAACAGACCTCCCTGCCTTCTCCCCCTCCCCCTTCGAGAGCTTCAAATCAATTCGGACCTTTTTATTGGTCCCCCGATCCAATTCAGATTTGGAGATTTGGCCACCGAACTGGGCCAAATCACCTCTGAATTGAATCAGCACCCGAAGCTTCGCACAGCCCTATTATACAGCTCCCCTAAGAAATGCTTTCTCCAAACTGCCTCTTCTGCTGGGGTCTTGGCTTCTCTCACCTCTAGCTGCAAACATCCATAACAGGCATCAAGGAGAATAAGAGAAACAGCTAAGCCATTGCCTTGGAATTTAGCTTTCTTCATGGTCTGGTAAACAATAACTGTAAGACCCAATTTCTTTTAGATCTGCAAACCAAGAGATTTCTTCACCAAACAATCAAAACCAAGAAGAGATGATGCTATTTTAGACCAAGTATTAGTAATCAGCCAATCTACAGAGGACCTATTTATTAAAAGTAACCTTAGATTAAGAAATCTCAAATTGATTCTGTTTCAGTTAAATGGAAGCCTAGACAAAAGTGGGTTGGTATCTAAGGTTTTCAATGTTTAAAGGGTAGACAGATGAATAAGCAGCTCAAAAAGGATATTAGAAGTAAGAACCAATCTATGAAGAATGGGAAAATGAACTGATTAGCAAAGAAAGCTAAGTCTTGGATGTCAGGAAGTACAGGAATAAAGCCCGGCTTGCCAAAAGTCAAGCTGAGTTTGACTCTGGCAAAGGAAATTAAGACACATAGTAAAATTTATTTTTAGCTATATAAATACAGTGAGAACAAGGGAAAAAAAAAGATAGGGCCATTATGGGGTTGAGATTAAGATTATCAGTGTATGGCCCAAAACTACATGTATTCTTTGTCTCAGTTCTCAATTAAGACAGCATTGAACAAGGCAAAGAAGTCGGAATAGTTAATGGGAATGAGGACAGGGAAATAGAAATTGTTATTTCTGAAGCAGAAGAAAAATTCAGAGCGCTCAATGTACTCTAAAGAGAGGGGACACATTATTTTCTCAAAATTACAAAAGATCTGCCATATGAAATATGAAGTGTGAAAGCAAGGATTTTTAATGCCAATTTGGGAAGTAAGTACCATATGACCAGGGACTAGTAAACAGACTACCTTTATTGAAGATTGGAGGGGAATCGCCCCAAACAGGGTAATCTTATCTCAACAGTATGAAAAGTTTTAGAAAAAAAGTTGAAGGGAAGAATAAACACGTAGAGGTACATGGAGCATGGCATGTACCAAGTGAGAAAGCAACTAGTTTGCCTAGACAGGCTAATCTACCAGTAGTTATGCACCTGAACCTGCATAGTTCATTTCTGGTCAGCTCATTTCTGGCTGCTTACGTCACATTGGGTTGTCAAAGTAACAAGGAGGCAATCAGAGGTCTGTTGAAGCTTTTACTTCAAAGGTGCTCATTTTCTGATCAGCTAGAGCTCATTAGCAGTTCCACAGCTGATTGGAAACACCCTGCCCTTTGAAATAAAGCCAGCAACCAGCTGGAGCACCTCAGCAGCCCTGCACAGCTGTTTGCTGTGAGACTGTACATTCCCAGTTTATTTGCAAACCTTCATTTTCAGGGGGAGGGGAGAGTGTAGGGTAGGAATGTGCTTGTTCCACAATAAGAGTGTGTTCTTCCAGTTTACCAAATGAAGCTCTGAAAGGCCTCCACATAGGGACACGATCTTAGGAATAGATTTTGCCAGTCCTGCTCACAAGGAATGGGACCTTACTGCTTACCAATTTCCACGAGAAGTAGAGGTAGCAAAAAGCACCAATACTTCAATATACCTCCTGGACTTGAATGGAGTTTTCAAGGCATAAGTCAAGGTAGAATTTGGCCCTAGGATTCCCAAACGACCATAAAACACCAAAAAACAAACAAACCATAGCTACGTATAAGGGGAAGAAAAGTCTTCAGTCATGAGGTTTTTCTCAAAGGGCCTGGTTCATTCTCCTTTTTCTTCTCCTTCTCTTTGCGCATGAGAGGGGGAAAAGTTGGTGCAGGGCCTCCAGGAGACTCCCTGATTGCAGGCCCAGCTTCCTCACTTCAATGGGGCTGCACAGACAGCCTGGTGAATCTGGCCTAGTATATTTTTGATGTGGGTGTATGTTTCTCTTTTGGAAGGCTTGTTATTAAGCAGCAATGAAAAAAGTTAAACAATCCAAGATGAACAGCATGGCACAAATCATAAAATCCAACTGCCAGCTCATTATTGTGATAGTCAAAGTAAAGAATCTGTTCAGAAGTGACTACTCACAATGGGCGAATGCCAGAAATAATGATCCTGGCCCTCCAGAAAAATAACACTGTCCTATTTAGGATGACAACTGCTGGCATTCTTCATAAGAACAGCAGTGCAACTGGCAGGAAATAAAGATTGCTTTATTTAGATAACAAATACTACATAATTATTCTGAACCAATTCTAACTGTGCCAAAAAACATGTAAAAATTAATGGGATATTTGTCTTCACCAAGGCTTGATGCCATGTTGCACACATGGCTCTGTGAATCTATGGGCATGGTTGTGAGTATGAAAAAGAGCAAGGGACCAGGAACACACAAGTGAGCACCCCCTTTACAAAGAGCTGAAGAAAAAGAGCTGGGCTATATTACTGACAAGGAACCGGAAACTGGTCTGACCTGTGTCTTGTACCACTGGCATAAAAACAGGCCAAAGCTGATGTAGCTCAATAGAAGAGAATCACTGCAGTGTGGCAGAGTCCTTTGGCAGTGGCAAGATGGTGCACCCACTTCTACTGCTGTTTGTAGTCTGGCTACTCTAATTCACACTGGGACATCAACCTGGTGTTCAGAAAAACAAAGGATCCATCAAGGGGTTTTTATATCATTTCCCCACTGTTCCACCCTACTTTCTTCTTGATAGCAACCCAGAATGTGGGCCTAATGTCTTGGAATAGTGTTTTTCTCCCCCTCACCCCAGTTCATATTGATTTACTGGTGACTTTCAAACACATCCAGGCACCAAATGAACAATTAGCTCTGTTTTGTATTTCAGCTTTGTATAAGTTGGCAAGGCAGGAATCTGAACGTACCTGACAGTATTTGCATTTATGTTTTTCCTGGCTGCCTTTTTTGACTCCAATACTAAATCTCTAAGAAACTGGAAATGTTTTAACACTTAGAAGGGACCCATTAAATTATCTAATCAGACTGGAGCAAGATTCTGTGTTGAGATTAGAGTAGCGTTAAATCCTCTTTCTGTCCTCCACCCATCTGGACTATCCTAGAACCTGTCTAAAATTACACCTGCCCAAACATGCCACTGACAAACCTAAATTGTTTCTAAGCCCATTTCCAAGGCACCCCCTATGCCTGGCCTTCCAGAGAGAGCCTCAGAAACCAGCCTTATGCCTGTCTTCCTCAGTTATTGCACTAGGAGAATCCTTCCCAGAGAGATGAAGCTTTAAGAACAACACATTTATGCTGCTCTGGCTTTGCTGTGTGCAAAAGGACTGGTATTTCTGGCAACCACAAATTAAATATGGCAGAAAGAGCTTAAAATGGGTCAAAGACAATTGAAATTAAGCTTGAGAGAGAAAGATGGACACATATATTCGAAATAAACTTGCGTATGGCTTGACTTTACCAAAGCAAAACAAAACAAATCAGTCTAGAACCTCACAACTAACATAATTTACTGAAACCAATGGAAAACTGCCTGAGACCTGCTTTCAGATGCATATAATACTTGTAATTTAGGTACATAAGTATGTAAAGGTTTAAGTACATGTGATATGGGAATAATATGCATTTTAGTTCAAACCAGATAAGGAAATAGATGACTCACCCTATATAATCTGTACTAAATCAATAAAACATTTAAACATTTGAAACAGTTTAGCATATTCACCAAGGAAATATAACATCATGATCCCATTTCTACGTTGCTTTCTAAGAGAAATTAAAATTAGAAAAAAAAAGAAAAGAAAAGAAGAGAGAGAGTGAGGATGTAAACCCAGAATGGCATGACATTGTATCGCACTGTGCAATGTTCAATACATAAATCTCTGGTTTCATATATCATACAACCAATTAGTAACATGTCCTGTCAAATGGCACTGGACCATCAATATATCAGACAGAACATGGGCTTTTGCAGATTATACAGTGCATGTGGTCTGATAGTGGTTAGAAATGTAATACCTATAAAATGGCATCTTTAAGACTGTTGGCAAATGTGTTACAAATGAAACATGAGCGCAAAATAAAGCACAAAACCAATCTGAACCTGAGGATTGCAACAGTCTTAATTTAGACGAAGACTTTGGCCTCAGACTATTTGCTCTTTATTAATACACAAGAAATTCCTCAATCAGGGAAAATGTGCAGTCTCTTTGTATTGACTATCACTGGCATCAGGTCCCACTTCCCCTGGTTCTGGCCCATCTCCAGATTGATATCTGAAGGGACACCTCTACATGCCTAATTGTTCACAACAGAATGCCTTTCATTTTGGAGGCATGGCCATGGGGGAGGAAAGGAAAAGGGAGGAATCTCTAGAAACAGCTACCATGTTGGTCCCCTTCTTACTTCTACTATTGCCTCCAGACTTAAATTTGACGTTCAAAAGTTGGAATGTCTGTCCCACATTGGATTCACATCCTGCCATCTATTTACAAGGCTATTCTTTTTGTAACTGATGCTTTCTTCCCCACACGCTCTCCTTCCTTCCCCTTGTTTCTTGCAGGTTGCAGAACTTCAGACTCTAATCATAATTCATTAGAAAAAGCAACAGGTATAAACTCACTTGTTTGCACTGTAGGGAGTGGTGTGCGAGAGGTCAGAATCATTTCCCCTTTCTCTGTTCAGTCACTATATGTGGTCATGTAATACACAGTCTCTGGCTGTCTCACAGTACAAGAGACAGCAGGTAGAATAGAAGTTGCTCTCTATTTGATTTTCAATATGCTTTTGGCTCGGGTTCGTGTGAAGGGGTGCCTATCTTTAGCTTTTGATAATCCTAATAATCCCATCTGCATCTTTCAAGTACTTTTGAAAATATAGCCCTTCATAGCAATACACACATGATCTGGCAAGAAGCTTTATTATAATGACTTCCTTTCCCCCTTCAGTCTCCTCCTCTTCTTTCTTTCCTCCTACAAAGAACTAATGGAAAGAGCTGCACTAAGGAAGCTATTTGTAAAAGGTTGCATCAATTGTATTGACCCTTCGAAATCCAAGAGCTTTGTCGCATATTCTTGATCATATGCTCTCTCCCTAACAATTAACATGCATGCAGATATACAGCATTCATGTGACTCGTCCTTACTACCCTCTGTTTAATTTGTCCCTCAGCTTCTTTTCTTGCCAGAGTTAGTTCACATTCCTTGTTGTCCCCCATACTTCCTTTCCTCCCCTTTGCTGAGGACTGCCTTCACTGTCTTGCTGGAGGGCAATACTGCACATGTGAACAACTGTAATGGGATTGGAAATGACTTAAACCAAACAAAAAAACAAATTTTCATTTCTACTGTAGCAGATTGGGTAGGAGGCGTGAAGTGAGCAATGTATTCCACAAGACACCTAAATAAACAGCCAGACTTGTTTGTCCCACGTCTGTTCTGATGCAAATCAAAGCTCAGGACAATCAGAACTGGGATAAAACCAATATCTGTTTTCATTCCAAGATGACACTTTTTCCAGGACAATCGCAGCTAGTTCAAATCAACTGCCATTCACTCCAGGGACAAGCTACAAATGAAAAGGGCTATGTGGGAAAAGGGATAAGCTGCTCCCAGGTTTTGATTAGGATCAAACAGAATCACTTCAAATGCAATGTCTGTTTTTACCCTTTGATTCTTCACAGAGCCTGAAATCCTTTCCATTTTGGGTCTAGCAACGAACTATGCTCTCACTCCCTCTTGTGGCTCACAACATTGAAATATATTGTAAAATCTGTTCTGGGAAGTGCAGCCATCAACTAGTCTCCTATCTTTCTAGTCTTACAGGCCTCAAGAGCTTATAACCACTTTAACTACAGCTTTCCATCCCCTTTTATCTTGAGCCATCTCTTTCCACCTTGTTGCATCTTCACCTAACCCATCCAGATCAGTTTTTGTTATCTTCCCATTATTGCCTTGGTCTGCCTTGAAGTCTGATACCCTTCAGCCCAGCTTCCAAAATCTGCCTCACATACCTTCTCTTGTCAGTTCTCACAATATGCTCTACCTGTTTCATTCTCTGCACTCTTATCTTGCTCAAGACATCAGGTCTTTTGTAAAGGTCCATAAGCTCTTGATTAGGTCTTCTCCATACTGCATTTTCTTGTACTGTGCCAAGTGTTTTCTGAAGCATTTTGTTTTCAAATACTTATGGCCTTTTTCCATTTCCCTTTGTCAGCATTCAGGATTCACAGCTGTAGAAAAGGACATGTGGAACAACTATACTATAAAGCTAGTTTCTTGAGGTTTTCCTTGATGCCATTATTTTATCCAGGCTCTATAGCAGGGGCGGGCAATTTCAGACAGAGGGCCGTTTACCAAGTTTTGGCAAGCTGTTGAGGGTCGCATGGGTAGCCCCACCCCTTGACAGGTGCCCCTTTGCCACCCTAAGTCCCTCCCCTTGCCCCCAGAAGTACTCCTTTCAGCAAGGGGTTTTGCCATCTCAGAACCAGAAAAATACCAAATTATATTCTAAAAATCAAACATCTACAGCATTTATTAATTTGATTTAAAAATATTGTTGCCCTGATTTACGTGTGTTTGTGTATTGTACACAGAGGTGATTGCACAATAGTTTAAATGAAGTCTTACTCTTGTATATAATGGGGGGTGCATATAGGTTTGTGGGGGGCTGTGGGTATGTGGGGTGTGGGTGGGCATGGGGGTCGTGGAGGGCAAGGGTGCCTGGGGTGTATGGGGGGTGTGGGGGTCTGCGTGTATGGCAATGCGAGGGGGGAGGTGTGGGTCCATGTTTGTAGATTTCAGAGACATTAGGGCTGGAAGGGATCTCGCAAGATCACTGGGTCCAACCCCCTGCCCAAAGGGCAGGCAGTCAGCAGGGGTCAAATAATCCCAGCAAGATAGGCATCCAAGTGTTTCTTAAAGGAATCCAGAGTAGGTGCCGGCATCACCTCTGGGGGAAGTCTATTTCAAGGCCTCGGGACACGGACGGTAAATAAGTTTTTCCTTATGTCCAGCCTAAAATGGTCTTCCAAGAGTTTGTGACTGTTGGACCTAGTCTTCCCATGGGGTGCCCTGGTGAACAGATGATCTCCCATTTCCTGGTGCATACCCTTTATATACTTATAAGCTGCCACCAAGTCACCCCTGAGCCTATGCTTTTCCAGGCTGAAGAGTTCCATGTCTCTCAGCCTCTCCTCAAAAGGCCTGCTCTCTTGTCCTCTAATCATTCATGTGGCTCTCCTCTGGACTCTCTCAAGCTTCTCCACATCCTTTCTGAATTGCGGAGCCCAGAACTAGACACAGTATTCCAGCAACGCCAAATAAAGTGGGAGGATGACTTCCCAGATCTTGTTTGAGATGCATCAGAAGATGCACACCAGAGTTTTGTTTGCTTTGCCGGATGTGGCATCACATTGGTGGCTCATGTTCACCTTGTGGTCAATCATGATCCCCAAGTCTCTTTCAGACATGGTACTAGCTAGCATAGCACTGCTGAGCCTATAATTATGGGGGGAAAGAACTCACACAAGGTGAAGCACCTTGCATTTCTTGGTGTTGAATGCCATCAGGTTTTGATCCACCCACCTTGTAAGCCTGCTGAGGTCGGTCTGGATTCTCTAGGGTAGCTACACTTCCCCATAGTTTGTTGTTGTCAGCAAAATGCCTGCACGCACACACACACTGCCCCTGCCTATGTGCGTGCGTGTGCACGCACGCACGCACATACACACACCAGCAGGGCCCTATGCTCCCCAGTTTGGCAATGTAACCAGAGCAGGGTCAGGGCAAGAAGAGAATGAAATGGCTGGGGGTGGGGCAGGGCTGGACTGCTCAGTTCTGCTGAGGGCTCCCCCTGGGCTCTACTGCCCCTGGCTCCTGTCAGCTTTGACAGGCAGCCAGGAGCAAATAAATATTCATTTACTAATTTTTTAGGGGCCCTGTGAGCCAGATAGAATGGCCTGGCAGGCCGAATCTGGCCTGTGGGCCAGATTTTGCCGGCCCCTGCTCTATAGGCACATATCAGCATTGTAATTTTTGCCTTAATTTCTTCAGTTATTTGATTGTCCTCAGTGATTACTGTTCCTAAATATTTAAATTTCTCTATGTTTTCCACATAGTCATTCCCTATCCTTACCTTCCTGTGATCTTGAGGCTTATTTCTGGATGTGATCATGTACTTAGCCTTGCTGACAGTGATATCAAGCCCAACTTCTTTGACATTTGACTGTGATCTCTATATTCTTTTGTACTATTTCTATTTCCTTTCCTACTAGACAGATATTATCTGCATATGCAAATACTTGGTACAGTCCATTCAGTTATGGACCTTTTCCTTCATCTTCAATGACACTTATAACCTTCTCAAACATCAAGCTGAAAAGCATCAGTCAGAGTACATCCCTTTCTTTGAGCCTGCTATTGATTTCCATAGGATTATATTGCATTCCTTCAATTCTCAAGAAACTCTTTATCCTTCTTTGCACATCTTAGTAAGGGATAGCAGTTTTTTTGGATTTTTTTTAGAAAACAAGTCTCCTTCCTATTTCAAAAGACTTGAGCCTCAGCTCTCTAGCCTTTTTCTCACTAGAATATTGAGCCACTGAAGAACAGTTCCTTCCATTGAACCCATTTTGAAAACTAGTATACCAGCAATACTACAAGTGCTAGCACTAAAGAGACAAATCCGTTTCAGCATTCTTTGGATTTGGCTTTTGCCACAAATGTCCTGAGTGAGGGCTGCTGAAGGGAAAATGCTTTGATGAACAAACCAGAGTGTTTATCCCCTTCTCCAAAACTGTCTGATCTCAGTACACTGTGCAAAACTGTACTTCATCTAGACAGAGAGGAAGAACAGCTCCATCATCTACATCCAGCTTCCCCATAGATCTTCACCCCTTACTTACAAATATGGTTTTGGCTACACACAGTGTGCTTACCAGTCCAGACTGGACTATCAAAATGGATTTGACATTGTAGGTGGTAGCTAGTAATGCTGAGCATCTCTAAATGCCTTATCAGTAGAACAAGTTGCTGGAAACAGACTGGTGCTTGGTTTGGCTTTCAGTGTACCTTTTATGGCTAATGCACCCTTTCTTCGAAACTTCAAGATCTTCAATGGATCAGGACCCTACCACTTAAGTGACTGTTTCTCCATCCATCACCCATCAATCACAGCACTACTCCAAGCAACACAGCTGAGAGCGCCCAAGATGAAACGTTGGAGAATCAGGGCATGGGAGGCTCCTGCTCTTCACTCGACAGTTCCTAACATCTTCTGCCATGGTTTTGGACACATTATATCATCTTTCCTCCCTTCCCCTACACCACTGATTCTCAGCCAGGGCACTCTGGGATGCTACCACATCCTTTGAAGGGTGTCATGAGGTGTAACAAGTTAAGTGAGGTGTGAGGAGGTAAGCAGATAAGTTAAGAAGATGAGCCAGGCTCAGGCTTGTTCCTGCTTGAATGATCCCCCACCCTTACTGCCCAGCTCCCCCATGTAAACACGGTAATATATAAAATAGTTTTGGAAACTGGGTGTCACTCAATTCATAAAATTTATGGAGGGGTGTCTTAAGTCCGGTGAATGGTGTTTCAGGTCTGAAAAGGTTGAAGACCACTGCCCTATGCAAACAATCATGCAAAAGCTCAAAGTCTTTGATACAAAGGAAAGATGTTGTAGTCGGATTCTGAGCCACAAATAAAGTTTTAGGATTGCTGTTCCCAGAAGGCAAAATGTAGTCCCTTATTTTTCACCCTGTTTAAAATGTCTTTGAAAAGGTACCAATTCCTTTATTATTACTCATACTCTTACCTCAGAGGCAATGCCACATGGAGGACTCAATGACATTATCAAGAGATGTGTAGAACTGGCAACATTTGAAAGCCACAGCTATTTCTCTAAAATGTCTCTGTTAGGATTCTCTAGGAGCTCCAATAAAAAAATGTGCTTTAGAACATTTTGGGTAGACAAAGGGGAAAAAGACATTTCCCTTAAAAGTGCAGAAAGTTTCCTCTATATAGGAAACAGTTGGCACGTGTAACAGATACAGGCTTCAGGTGAAAGCTAAAGACGCAGTAGGTCAGGAGATTGAACATCTAGACTTTACTTCCAGCTTTGCCTTAGCATCTATAAAAATGGTACTTATTTATTTCACAAAGAAGAGGGAGGAGGAATGACTGGACAATGGACATAAAGCAATAGCCAAGTTTTAAATCTTGCCCTGGAGCCAATAGATACCTTCGAAATTAGCGCAATATACTCTTTTATAGACAGGCATACTTTCAGATCAAAGCTCAGCAATAACAACTGTAGTGAATTTATGCTTTGATGATTCAGGATCAGAGGGAACTTAAAGTTAATGATTAAAATACTCAATCAGAATATGGTTATTAATAGAATCATATTTATTCTTAAAAGTCAGAGATAAGATTATTCTTTAGCATGAAAACTTGGACAATAAAAGTAGTAACAGAAACATCACCTCAAGCACCCACAAGTGGGTAAAACTCTGTGTAAGAATAAGAATTGCTCCCCACATCAGTGTTGCCAACCCTATCTTAGTAACAGAGGAGAGAAAGTAATAGCTTTTCTCACAATGAAGGCTGAGATAACTTTCTACTAAAAACAGTAGCAAGTTATCTCAGCCTTCATTGTGAGATCATGTAAATTTGTTAATCATTATTGTCCCCAGCTTTTCAATGAGAGCACATCAACTGCTGTAAAGATGCACTGGAAACCTATATTTGCCCAAGAAAAATTCTAGCAATAGTCATGGATATTACCATTCCATCAAGAGTGTTCTGTGATTAAACCTGTTAGGGAGATTTTTAAAAATGAGCTTGCAGGAGTTAGCTACCCAACTCATTGAATTCAGTTCGGATTTGGACATGTAGTATTCTTCAGGTCTTTTGAAAATCCCAGTTGTAATTGCGACCAGTCCTGTGCATCTAATTTAGTGCGTTTAGAAGCAATTGAAATCATAAATATTTTATTTTTAAACAAATAGGGGATGTCCTTCCTAGTGTGAAATATTAAGCATATATGAAACCAAAAGTATCATTTTCCGTTCTATGCTTCTGAAAAGCTCTTCCATTCCAAAGGACAGTTACAAAGATTTAAGTCTTTTGACAGCCATACTAGAAATGCAAGACTATTGCTACACTTAAACAGTTCTGTGATGTCATTCTCCTGATCTACAGTTAGAGGGCAGAGTGCAACCACCAGCCACTTTTCCATCAAGCTTTGGGTGGGCAGTGGTAGGAAGAAACAAAACAGGAAACAGATAAGTAAATGAACAGATTCAACACCAGAAAAACTGACATGACACTTTCTCTCTGAAATATACCGGTGAACTATGCAATGGCTGTATTGAAGCAGATTTTTCAGACCATTTGTAGGCAACCATCGATCCTCTGTATCATGGTGTACACATAAGGGGTCTACCTGATGAAGAGGAATACCTGATAAATCTGTTTGTAGCTGACAAACCCAATTTGAGAGTGATGCAGCTTGTTACAAGTTCTATTGAAAAAGTTAAACTTATAAGAAGTCTTGTTGAAGATGCTTTATTGCATTTTCATATTAAAAAGAAGTGTCTGTGCTGGTAGGTTTCACCACTTCGATAAACAGTTGTTCATGTCATAAAATCTTTGTAAACTGAAGTGTGTTGAATCAAGGGGACAGGAGCACTGTTTTTATTTCTGCTTATGGAAGCATATCCTGCCTACAGGCTTCCCCATTAAATGCACCTTCTCCTTTGATACTGTTACTGGCACCACTGTTTGGTTTCATTGCCACTGCTGCAAAGGAAAATTTTGGATCTGAAAGAAATCCTCTCACTGTTTGGCACTGAAAAATTCTGTTTGGGTAACCATCCCAGATCACTTGTAGACAGGGTTAGAAATCTGGCAAACGCTGCTCAAAAGTTCTAACATGCATCTCATTATAAAAGTCTCCAGAGGGCAGTGTTACATAGCAACTAATTTTATCACTAAACAGGTATTGATTATGCAGGTGAAAAAATTTCTGAAATGGGCTGTTTTCTGGATGAGAAAAGATTTCTATGAAAGTTTCACTTTGCCCTGGGGATGTCCTTGAAAAGTACCAAGGAGGGAACTGTTTCCCAACCTATTAATATTTTTTATGTCAAGGGGGAAAGGTTGAAAAGAATAAATACCATATTCAACCTTCCTGCTATTCTAATGGAACTCTTCCCAATAAGCCTTTGTTGGCATGGACACTAATTCTGTATGTGGATAAATGACATACAACAGGGGTTGTCAACCAGGGGTACGCCTACCCCTGGGGGTACTTGGGAAGACCTAGGGGGTATGTGTGGGTGGGCAGGGACAGAGTGCTACCACCCACCACCCCATGCCCCCGCCTACCAGGAGCAGGGCTGGGGGGGCGGGGGGGGCGAGGGCAGCAGTTCTCCTCTGTGGACTGCACAGGCACTGCCTGGATGG
>NW_005842008.1:1924201-1929936 GCF_000455745.1 Alligator sinensis
CTCACACATGGCTACCTCCACCCCTATCCACCACCCCACACTGCCACCGCTCCTCATCCAGTCACGCACCCCACCCCCCCGGGCATCCGGCCGCTGCAGGTACACTTATTAAAAAAGGTTGAAAACCCCTGACCTACGACTAAGTCATCATTAGTAAGAAATCATGATTACTGTCAGAATTCATGGAAGTCAGAGAGCTGCAAAAAAGGATTTGCTTTGTTTCATTTGGGAATCATCATAAAAAAGTGATAGGTCTCTAAAATAGCTCGACTTAACACCCAATAAATGACCAGAAAAACTACTTGTAGTTGAGAACTCCATAAAATATCAGAGCGCATTGCAAAGCTATAGGAGAAATGTAGTTAACACAGAGGCTGCACTGTGAGCAAAGTTTTGGTTTCAACTGTGTTGGATTAAACCCTCAAGGTGACAATTATGCTACTATATTCCCAGCAGTCTCTTGGGCAAATGAAAAAGAAGGTACTGGTATAGTACAGTATAACCATTTCACTAGAGTTTCACAAAGAAAAAAAAAGGCATTTTTGTAGCTCTAACTTCCTTATGCCAGAGGAAGTTCTCTGAAGTACAATTCTAAATATAAACAAACTTCATGCCCATCCTCAGCAGACAGTCAGTCACCAATTTTGTAATCCTTCCACTGAAGGATTAACACATTTCGAGATGCAGCCCACAAATCATCAGCGATGCACCAAATTAGTATGTTGGTCACTCTCATCAAGCAGCATGGGAAACATTTCATAAGATTTCCACTTAAAAACGAGATTAATACATTCTTCTGCCTTCCAATACTATCCTAGCTAATGACTGAAAATAAACACTTCCATTAAAAATCCTCTGAGATATCTGCAGTGCATGGGAGGAGTATGGCTGATTATCTTTAGTTTATAGGAATCTGAAATTTAAAACAGCCCAAATGTCCTCTTACACATTCACAGCTGGCACTGTTTGATCCTCTCCCCCACAGCGGCATGTAGTTTATTCTGTGGATAAGCAGACCCAAGCAAAAAAAAACACTCCAAAAGCAAGCAATGAATCTATTATGTGGTTCATAAAACTTGTAAAAAATCTCACGGAATGTACAACGTGCTATTGTTTTTCTAAATCTCTTTCATGACTTTGTTAGCAGACTAACTCAAAGCAGACTAGCCTGTTTTCACTTCTGCAATAAAAGAGTATTCTGCAAGAGCCATTTAACTGTGACCATGGTTTCTGCAGTACTGTGAACACAAAGGAAGGGTTGAAGTCATATGGCTACTTTTCAGTACTCAGACTCCCGCACATCAGTAGATTTTTCCTTAGAAACGGCTTTTGCATAATTAGCTCTCATTATGTGCTGGATGACCTCATGCATCAATATTCAAGATGCAGTAAACTACCATTTGTGAGCTTTAATTTAGAGATTCAAGTATTAGAGGCCCTATGGAATGTCTATAGCATCTTTGCTGAAAAAGGAGATTTTCAAGGATTAAGGTTACAAATGAGCAATCTAAAAATATATGCTCTTATGCACTGTTGAGCAGAATCAGCACAAAGGAAAATTAATTCCTTTTGCTTTCACTCTGGGCAGAGCATTTCTAGACAGGTCTCTCAATTCCTCTCTTAAAGTCAAGTAATTATTTACTTCAGACAACATTTTTGGCAAGGAAAGAAAAGATGTGCTGTATCAGTTTACCTTTTTCATTCATATCTGCAACAACAGGCTATAAACATCTCCATCTTTTATAACTACTTCTGCCTGCAGTCCATGGCATGTGTTTAACACTGTTGAGCTTATTTATCGTCCAGACACTAGGCACACTGTAGTTCTTCAAATCCAGCCAGTAATGATATTTTTCCTTCTGCCACATTCTACTGAAAACTGAATTTCAGCTCTTCTAGGACTGTGTGCCATTTCCAAACAGTAGCACTTTTTTGAACAAGTATTAGCCAAACCCATGGAAGTCAGCCTAACTGATCTCAAAGAAGCACTTTTGCACACTGGAAAAGCAGTGTTAAAAATGTACCTGCAGTCTTGCCAAGGTCAACTCCCTCCACAGTCTTCTTGCATGTTGTGCACCAATGCTTCAGCTGCTGTCAGTATAAATTCTATTTAGGTTAGAAGAGCTCCATGGAAATAGACCAACTGAGGGTTGCAACCTATTGGTTCTATCAAAGCAAGAATAATCTGTGAGAGTTTATGAGGAGACCTTGATTCCTAGGTCATAAAGTGAATGTGCATAAACATGTAGGCCAAATCCCTCTACCTTTCAGTGCTCCAGCAACATTCCTTATCCTGCTGGGGTCCCTGTCACAGGAAGCCTGCAGAGCAGCACCTGCACAGAGTTGAGGGACCACATTTGAAGGCAACCAACACCCACTTTGCCCTTCAAATGCCGGTGAATGTGTTACTATTATTTGGGTAGCACTGCCAGCGAGCAGACTCTCTCAGGATGAGCGACCCAAATATATACCAGCATTCTATAGTATAGAGAGTAGATAAAAGCAGAATTAGGCCAAAGCCCTTATTCCCAAAGGGTGTACAATTTAACTAATCAAACAAAAAGTGGATTGTCACGACCCAGTGATTTTTTGGTGCCTCGGCACTATGGAATTTCCTGGCCACATGAGAGCTCCTTTGCACGGCAGAGTGTTCTGCTGCAATTAAGAGCCTGCGTGCAGGAGAGTTCCCGCCAATTTCCAGTTTCCTTTGCAGGATGCATTTCTTCTTTGCAGCACAGAGATGCACGGTGCAAAGAGTTCCCGCTATTCGGATGCAAATTTCTGCCCCGTTATTGGCCAGTGCTAAATTATTCACACGTGGCGGCTAGTAATTGGCTCGCTGGCCGTTTAAAATTCCGCGCGACTTCCGCCCAAGTCGAAGAGCTTTGAGCACGCTGCAGAGTGTCTCTGAAGTTATCTGACTTGCGGCTGCCGATCGATAGACTGATCACCTATCGATCTTTCTTCCCGTCACCGAGCGCAACCCCGACGTACCCCTTTCCCCGCCGGCTTCGAATTGCAGACGGATTAACTGGCTTGGGCCCCGCCAGCTGGAGCAACTTGTGTGGTTGTTCCGACGACCGGACCACCTGCGTCATGATTGCAAGTGGCGTGAGTAAAGTTTTTTACAACCAATAAGTTGTGTCTGCCTCTCCATTCACCAGCCCGCCCTGACGTACGAGCGTAACTCGAGTCGGCCCTGGCCGTCCGAGACATGGATAAAAGGCAACATGAAGAAATATAACCACCTTGGGTAATAGGCACTGCGTCAATAGCTACAAAGTTTGATTGGACATACATTTACATTTACATTTAAATTTGTTTTCAGCCATCCAACATTTCTCTCTGGGAAGGCCTAGGAGGCAAAGAACTATGTTTGCTTGCGTGCATCAGACAGTTCAGCCTTAGGAAAATTATCTTGCTCACGGCTAGAACTTTGGAAATACTCTTACTGGTGAATCAGTCTTTTCCTTTTTATTTTTTTACTGCTCTTTCCTCCCACCCCACCACCATTTTACCTACTTTTAAGGATTATCCTTTGTTTATCCTTTATCAATGTAATTTCCTTCTCTAACAAATGTGTCAAAGATTACCTAATAAGAAGAGGTGAGGTAACTAATGGAAAATCCTGAGCATGCTTCAACTTCATGAGCTTAAAACAAAGTAAACTGAGACTTTGTGCTTCTTGCCAAAGAAGCTCATAATGCAAATGCAAACTACAGTGGGGGACAGAAGCACTACTGGATGCTGCAGAAGCAACTGCATTAAGCTTAAGTGACTTTATAGAATTATAGTTCAACACAGTTTACCTCTTTCCACTGGCAGCATCATTTGACCAAACAGCTGAGAGAACTTTAAAAGCTGTATAAATTGTGTGTTTGTTTTTAACTCACTGATATTTCCAAGGATACAACTCCTTCTCTTCACTTCCAAATACAAATAAAAATAACTGAAAGTTCTTGAGATGTTTTCTCCATTCTTTGCACAGCAAGATTACGAGTGATGCTCACAGAATTCAAGACAATTTTTGTCATCTGACGTTTCACAACAAGGTATCCCTCTCAGCTATGGACAGAAGTTACACATAAACTGGTATAAGTGATAGGAAACCATTTCAAATCTATAACACAACAGAAGTTCAATGCACATAAACTGCTTTCAAAATGGCTGAAACCAGCTTAAGATAAACCTGGATAGATGTAGTCTAGGGTTATCATACGTCCAGATTTTCCTGGACGTGTCCTCTTTTTGGGTTCTCCCATCCCTGTCCGTGCAGTTTTTTTAAAATATCAGCAAATGTCTGGGAATTTGCTCTGCCTCTGCTTTCCTGATACTTCCTGGCTCGCCCCAGCAAGAAGCTGCTTGGGGCCGGGTGTAGTGGGGGAAGGTGACTGGAGGCTAGGGAATCACATGGTCTGCACACAGGCCCCAGCAGCTGCAGGCAGATAAGAGTGAGTGTGTGTATGTGTGTGCATGTGTGTGTGTGTTCTGGGGTTGCAGCAGGTTGGGAGTGAGAAGCACCGGCAGGGCTGGGTGAAGCAGGGGGCTGTGGGTGGGGAATGAGGGGTATCAGCAGGGATAGGGGGGCAATGGCTTGGCAGTGAGGGATACCAGCATGGTGTGGGGGGCAAGGTATTGTAGGTCAGGAGTGAGGGGCAGCAGCAGGGCTGGTGGGGGCTGTGGCTTGGGAGTGAGGGGCAGGGGCAGGGCACAGGCTTTCCCTCCCACAATCATATACCCCATTCCTCCTTCCCCCCGCCACAGGTGTCCCCTTTTTTGAAACTGGAAATATGGTAACCCTAGTAGCATCTGGCTTAACTGAATTAGGTTAAATTGGTTTATTGAACTTCTGTCCCAGCTCTTCTTCAGAATCAAAAGTGAATGCCTGGTTTATTTGCTTATCGGTTCAATCTATGTAGCTTAAACTAACCCGCAAAGATTGAATTGATTTAGCCTCAGGCCTTGCGTAGGTCTCATTCTCATTTTTTTAAATAGCTGTTTACAATCTGAAGAGTTTTCCCCATCAGAAAATTCTTATTCTAAGGCAGCGATTCTCAATTATGGTTTCATGATGATTCAAAAGATAAATCCAGAGATTTAATATAGGAATCCATAGCATCAAAAAAGACTTTTTATGGTCTTTCTAGCTTATTTGTAACAGAAGAATTGCTCTATTATCTTTCTGTAGTCAAAAAGTCAAAGCTAAGAGCTGGCATTTTCCGGGGGTATCTTGAGTTTAATGAGGTTGAGAAACACTGTTCTAAAGGCTTGTCTACACTTACCTACTTCTGCTGGCAGACAGCAGCTGCCACTGTCCAGCCACCAGAGCACATACACATCTATGAGACAAGGATGTTTGTGGGCAATATCTTTTACTGGACTAACTGTATAGTTGGGAGCGATATAGACAACCATCCAGGTACGAAGTATCCGGCCTCAGCTCTAAGGCAGATCAAAATGTGATTTAATGACTCAAGTCCACACCTTAATTACTGACAAAAAGATGGGATGTTCCTACTGGAGAAGATTCTTTACCATCTTTTTATCATTCACCAAGACAAATACACTACAGAATCAGCAAGTCAAGAACCTGTTCTTTTTGTATGCCATGTTAATGAAACTGCAATCATAACAGCATAATACTATGAAAGAACACTGAGGAATACAAAATGAATGACAATTTCCATTGAGTAGCTAGCCAAAATAGCTATAGCTGTAAGAGTTTGGAGCCATAT
>NW_005842008.1:1929946-1956863 GCF_000455745.1 Alligator sinensis
AAAAGAGAACAATACCATACACATTTATTGATAACCATACACCTTTCTGGGAAGTTTGTCTCCTCTGAAAACTGAAATAGTAAGTATTAAATCCCAGCAGAGAAAGGCACATATATTTTATAAGCAAGCCAGCTATAAAACATAACATTCTCAACTGCTTTCTTTCTTCATATAAAGCAGGGTCACCAATTCGGAAGGCTTGGGTGAGATTCCAAATGAAGTAACCCTGGTGTAAATTTTGAGGTAACTCCTCTAACTTCCCTGCAATACTCAGCTTTCAGTTTCACAGTTGTAAAGCCACAATTTAGCCCCTCATCTTCTTTGGACCTTGGATTCATTGTTAAAGCATAATGCATTTTTGAGAAATAACAATCCCTTAAGATCTCAGGGGGCTAATTCACTAGCAAGACACACAACACTATTTGAGAAGCACTCTATACCACCCAAAATACCATATCTAGGGCTTCTTTTGGTGTTTCTACATTGCTTGCCAGAACCTATTCTAGAGTGCACATAAGTGTTCATATTAAACTGCATTTGATACGGCATATCCAAAGTTATGAAGCAACTTCTCAAAACTTGGATGTTGTATGGAGGGAAGATACAAAACATATGGTGTTGCTTGGTCTCAGATTATTTCAGACACACTGGAAACACCGAGGGTGAAGTTACATGTTACCCTCAGACCATACTAAATCTGTAGAAGGTTAAGCAGCATTAACAGTTAGAACGGGCTGTGAAACATGTTAAGGCTTAATACTGTTTTTTGCCTGCACAGCTCCAACTTGCCACTAGAGGGATGAGCAAGGGCAGGGCTATACATCAGGACACCTGGGCTCTATACCTCCTTGTGGGGGAGGAGGCTGGGAGCACTGCCTCCTGGGATGCTGGAAGATTGCAAATTGCTCATATTATCTCTGTGGAGCAGACTGAAGTTACCCTATTACAAATCAGGTAAGCATGGCCCAGGGTTAACCCTTCCCTGAAGGGGCATAATTGAGATGCTCAAAAGGCACTTATAACAAATTAATGAGCTTTAACAGACTATACTAAAATGGGAGTGTGAGCACGTGTGTATTGTATAACTTCACCTGGGAGTTTGGTTCTCAAGTCATTTGGGCCATAGTTGTGAAGTGTGTGCTCAATCACTGCCCAAATTTATTTACATGTTTTTTTGTACTACCTCTGTCTCATCTTAAGCATTACTGATCAAGAGCCTTGACAACAGGAGGTTTTAACTCCATGAAAGCTGCTGTTTTCTCAAACAGCTGAATTTATACTTATGTTAAGGATATTGTTGAAAGCTATAATGGCCTAACTTTGACATTTTGGGGGTATCTTCTGAGGTATGCCCCATTTCTTCTTTTACCTTCTCCAAAAAACCAACCACATGGGGAGGAAAAACAAGCCCATTTAACCAAATTTAGTTTGAAAAATATATATTAAAATAATTATAAATAGTCTCTATTTAGTAAAATAAACTTCTCCATTTCAGGGTATATTCTTGCTCAAAAGAAACAATTCCTGTTTTCCAAGCTGATTACTAAGTACTTCACCAACCTATTTTTAGTGTTTACTTCAAAACGTGTAATTAATTTCCTTTCTCTGTCTGAAAATGCAGACTGCAATACTGTTCGATTGCACAGGAAAACCATATTCATGATTTGCAACAGCCATTTATTTACACAAAATATTTGGGGAAGGATTTGAAAGAGTTATAAATTGATACTATACCTTCACATACTCCATAGCTGGATCCAGCATATTCTGATCTCTACAAAGCAAAAATATAGCAGTGAGTCCAATATTTTCTTATTTAAGAGCAATATATTTAATTAGTGAAAAAACCTACATAAAAATCAATATGTTGTCACTTTAATGTCTTGTGCTCGGTTTAGCAAGATGTCTTTAAGTGTTGCTTCCCTCCTGAAAGTCAGCACTGGAGCCTCTATTAATTCATCTGAGAACTCATTACACAGTTTTGAACAAAGAGGACAACATTTCAACAGATGGCTAAAAATAGCTATATTTCTGTCCTTTGTAACCCTAAATGTTTTCTGAAATTGAATATTATGCAAGGGAAGGGCATTCTCTACTTTATAAAGCAAGATGGCTTTCTGCATTAAAACAATTAAAAGTAAATCTTTTATTTGAGAATGCTTTAAATTCTTTTGAAGAAATTTCCCCCAAACTTCATCAAACACATAAAAATCTCCGTTATTTAAATGAATGTGTGGTCATCAAAATAATTTAAAAGCAATTAAAAAGGCAGATTTCCAAGTGCTTCTGAATTCAAATGAAGAAATAGAAACTTTTTCTAACCAATTATCAGTGCCTTTTCTAGACATTGGCAATGCAAACATCTTTCAAATTTTATATTTATAAAGCTTTGCTCTGGGAATTGGGGGTAGAATGGGAATTAATTGGGGGAAAAAACCCCTACTGTATTTGATTGCAAGTTCAGAGTTCTCTTTCCTAGTCTTCCTGTCCCTTCTTCTACACCCCCAAAAGGGCCATTAAAACCAACTTGACAGTATGTAGTGGGTTATTTTAGCATTTAGTGGGTTAATATTTTGGGTCCCAATTCTCCTGTAGGATTTTGCAAGGGCAATAGCAACTCAAGGTCTTTACTGATAACTAGCAAACTGCCCACCAAGAACGGGGGAGCTGGGATGGAGGAGGGGGGAAGCTTGCTAACCCTACCCCCCCACCTCCCAGGAGTGAGGGGGGGGTGGAGCTTGGCCCCACCATCTTCTCTGTCCCCCTCCATCAGCCACCTGCAGGGAAGAAGGTGCTGCCGCCACCTGCAGGGAGGAGGGCCGGGGGGAGGGGCAGGTGCAAGGCCGGCAATGCTGGTCTCGCCCCTCTGCTCTCACCCCTCCTCTCTGTCCCCATGGCAGTGCTCTGCCATGCTACCACCACCGCCTCCTGTCCGTAACACTCTTGGAGCACTCGAGTTACTGAAACAAGCAATCATAGTGGTCCAAGAGTGTGACTGACAGAGACAGACTAAGCCCTTTATTATATTAGATTACTGACACACACACACACACTTTTTTAAAACTGTTTAACCTAAACCTGAACCTGAAATTGTGGGATTGACTTATCTGCAGCATCATATATATTGGAATGATATAGTGATGTGACTCTCGTATGCTCTGTATACAAACAAAACTAACTAATTACATAATATTCACTTCTGTATCTACTTGCCTTGGAAACAGAGTGTCAAATCAGCAGGACTCTAGATTAAAAAAATGCATCTTCTTTGGTTATTGTTCATGTATACAGATGGAAAATACTACTAGGGGTCCAATCATTATAATTACAACTGTGTGCAGAATACAATTAAAGCACAAGAACAAGTATTTGCAACATTTTTGGAAGAAGACTGGACTGGAGTGCCAAACCTGTAGGGTGTCTTTAGATTCCTCTGTAGGAAAAAAGGGCATATATAGTACTTAAAGGTTTTAAAAGCAAAAAGAACTCAAAACAGATTAATTCAAACTCAGGAATACCTGCAAGAGAATACTGATTTGACATTACAGCCAGGACGGGGTCAACTTTCTAGAAGGTTACTGATCATGACCACCCCCAGTACAGTGGGAGGTTGTTATGACAATATAACCTGATATGTAACTTCAAAATGTGCAGGCATTGAGTTTCTCTGGACTCTGCCTGGAAGTCTCTGCCTCCAGCTTTTTTGTGCTGTCTAAATCCAACTTTAAACTCAATAAACTAAGCTATTGTTAGATATCTACATAACTTCTCTAGTCTCTCAACTTTTTAATCCAAAACACAACAATGGGGAAAACAGAATACCCCCAGAGATGCTTCTACTATGGGAAAGCAGACCTACCAGACTTGCATGAGTATTTGTTGTTGTATGTAATCCACTCATTCAAATTCCACACAGTGCAAGGTTAATGAAAATTTTACTGTCAACTTCAGTGAGAATAGGATTTGGCACAGTATATTACATTGCTTTTTAAAGCAACTTGAAGAAAAAGATGAATTTGCATCTCCCTCCCCACCCCCCAATTTCTGGCAATCTGGCTTTCTGAAACAGTTAGTCTCTAAGGCCACATCCACACAAGCGCGGACATTTGTTTCCCCAGGGACAAGTTGCAGTGACATGCTGCTACTTGTCCCTGGGAAACACCTGTGCCATGCACCCTCTCGTGTGCAGCAGGTTACCCTGGGCGTGGTAGGGGAGGCTGTCCGCAGCAGCCCAGCAACCGTGCTTGCTCTAGCAGCCTTACCTGAGGTCCTGGGGACCTCGGGGAGCTGCAGCCACATTGCTCCTGCAGCTGGGAGCCTGGCTGGCAGCTGGAGTGACTCCGGCCAGCCAGGCTCCAGTTTTCGGCAGCACGCCCAGCTGCTGCATGCGCCACCCTGGTGGGGTTTTTTTTGGTGTCAGTTTTTTTGACACTGGGTTCTCCATGCAGCATAGCTGTGCAGGCAACACCTGCAAGACAGCAGCATGGGGAATGCCTGCTTGTGCATTGTGTGGCACCACAGACAGGTCTGCAGTGCCACATACTGCATGTCCATGTTTGTCTGGATGCCACCCTAACCTACCTTCTCTGCCTGACTTCAGACTAACACAGCTAATCACCTTGGCCTCTTACAGATGTTAAAAAACAAAACAAAGCAACAAACAAAAAGAAGCAGTGCATTAGTTCAACCTGGCTCCACAGAGTCTGTATAGATTAAGATGCTTCAGCAGGGCTTTTTGGTGCTTTTACCTAAAGCTTATTGAATCAGTTTTAAATAAAAGCCCCCCAAAAGCCCCACTAAAGTGCCTGATCTATACAGACTTTGGGCAAGCTGGGTCCAACTAGCACAATGCTACTTCTGGGCATGTGCTGGGCTTGGTGCAGGAGCACACCGAGTTTAAAGTGCCTTTTTCTTTTCTTTTTTTAAAAACATCTGTAAGCAGCTCATGTTGTTAGAAATGGGGGATCATCCTATTGTGAACAGACTACAGAGCTCTCTGGCTTGAGAGGGCGTGAGCTCCTTGAAGTTTAAAACAAACAAAGAAACAAACACCAAAACCAAACCTTTATCTGTTACAGAGCAGCAAAAGTACTACCCATATAGTACTTTGAAAGTCTGTGCATCATCCATCAGTTGAACAAAGTCATTGGCAAGTCCTGATTTTACATTAGTAAAATATAATGAAAGAGTGGGAAGTGCTGTTAGCTCCACTTTACAGGTGGAGGAAATGATGCAAAGAGGTTAAGCAATTTGCCAAAGCTGTGCAGCAAACAGATGGCAGGGACATTGAGGCTAGGGACAAACATTACACATAAACTGGTTTAAGTGATCAGAAACTGGTTTAAACCTGTAACAGAACATATGTTCAGTGTATATAAACCAGTCTGAGAATGGCTGAAACTGGTTTGAGATGAACTTAGTTGAATGTAGTATCAAACTTATCTGGTTGACTCAAACAAGTTTATATGTCTGTCCCAGACCTCTTGCTGATTTAAGATAAACCAGACACCCCCAGCTCTCTGGGCTGGGCTGGGCTGGGCTGTCTGCTCCACAGCAGGGCTGGCCCCTCCCCTCTGCTCCCTGGCTGGAGCTCCAGAGCCTGTGGGCCGCTTCCCTACTCCCCTCACCACTCTTTGCTAAGCAGGAATTCCCCCCTCCCCTCTGCCTTGCAGAGAAGTGTCTGTGTATTAGCCAGCAGACCACATGCTGGCTACGGTCTGTGCTGGATCAACAGGTAGAATCAACAAGTAACTGATGTCCCTCTGTTGTTTTCTTAATTGGGTGATAAACACTGTTATCAATTCCCTGCTGGGCTAATCAGAGCTTCTGCCAGAGCCTGGCCATGACCCCCTCAGCTTCATGAAGCATGAGTGACCCTGAAGGAAGGAAGGAAGGAAGTGCTGCTCTAGCGACCCCCACCTTTTAGCCTGAGCCCCTGCAGGCATGTGCCTGCATTTCTGGGATGTCTGTCCAGTTACAAAACTAATTTAGCCTAGCCAGGTTAGATTAACCTGCAAAGACTGAATCAATTCAGGCTCAGGCTTTTTGAATGTCTGTCCCTAGCCTCAGTGCACATAAAAGTTTCAAACTGGCTGAAGCTGGTTTGAGATAAACTTGGTTGAATGTAGTATCAGACTTAACTGATTTGGCTCAAACTGGTTTATGCAATGTCTGTCCCAGACCCTTTGCTGGTTTAAGATAAACCAGAGACCCCCAGCATCCCGGCATGCTCTCTGGGCTGGGCTCTCTGCTTCAGCCCAGCCGGGCTGGCCCCTCCCCTCTGCTCTGCAGCCAGAGCAGGGGCAGGCAAGGGGCAGGGTCTGGCCAGGGAGCAGTTTAATTCCCCCCTCTCTATCCCACCACAAGGGACCTGAGCCGGGTCTGCTGGGCACTCCCCCCTCACTGCTGCAGCAGCAGGGACACCATGGCCCCTGAGGCAGAGGGTGATAGGGAGAAGAGTTACTCTACCCCGACTAGCAGCTGGATCTGCCTGCTCTCACCACCGCACTCTCTGCCCCCGCCCCAGGAGCCCTGCCTGGCCGTGCCCCTGCCCCGCCGCTGGAATGGGAGGGGGCAGGGCCCTTGTTGGGGGCAGCAGCCCCTGTCAATGTGGGAAAGCACGAGCCCCTTCCCAACACGGACACTGCGCTGCGGGGCTGGCAGAGCTGTGGCGGGCTGTGCGCAGCAGCGCTAGGGTCCGAAGCAGGCCAGAGCCCTCCAAGCTCCCTGCAGCAGCTCTGCCGGCCCCACAGAGCAGCCCCCGCTGGGAAGGGGCTCACACTCCAGGTTGCCCATCACGGTCACTCACCACTCCAGCTGCTGGGTGGGGGGGGGGCCTGGCCCCCGCTGCTCAGTCTGTGCTCAGGGCAAGCCCCCCCCTGGCAAGAGGGGACTTATTCAGTCACTGGCCCTGAGCACAGGCCGAGTGGCGGCTGCGGCCAGACTGGGCAAACCCTGCTGCAGTGCCAGCAGCCAGTGGCTGAATAAACCCCCTCCTGCTGGGACGAGGCTTGCCCTGAGCAGAGCGACTGCTGGCACCCCAGTGGGGTCTGCCCAGCCCAGCTGCAGCCACCACTTGGCTTGTGCTTGGGGTCAGTGGCTGAATATGCCCCCTCCTGCTGGGAGGGGGGTGGCGCTGACCATAGAGCGGCAGTGACTGGGCTGGGCAGACCCTGCTATAGTGCCAGGGGCCTTTCTGTGCTTGGGGAAGGCCCCTCTCAGCAGGAGGGGGCTTATTCAGCCACTGGCTGCTGGCACTGTAGCGGGGTCTGCCCAGTCTGGCTGCAACTCAGCCTGTGCTTGGGACCAGTGGCTGAATAAGTCCCCCTCTTGCCAGGACAGGGCTTGCCCTGAGCACAGACCGAGTAGCAGGGGTCAGGCTATGCCCCTGCCTGGCAGCTGGAGCAGCGAGTGGTGAGTGATTGTGACAGGAAGCAGTCCATTATGGCTTCCCAGAGCACGAGCCCCTTCTCAGCAGGGGCCACTCTGTGGGGCCAGCAGAGCTGCTGCAGGGTGTGGCAGCGCTGCAGGGGGGGCTAGCAGGGCTCTGACCCGCTCTGGACCCTGGTGCTGCCGTGTGCAGCCCACCACAGCTCTGCTGGCCCCACAGTGCAGTGTCCCTGCCAGGAGAAGGCTTGCAGTCCCCCACATTATGACAGGGGCTGCTGCCCCCAACAAGGGCCCTGCCCCCTCCTGCTGCAGCGGCAGGGCAGGGGCATGGCCTGACACGGCAGCCCCTTGGGCTGGTGGGGACAGAGACAGGGCTTATTCCTCCTCCCTCCATCATAGGGGACCTATTCTGGGTCAGGGAGTGTGGTGGCAATGGCGGGCAGACCTAGCTACCAGTGTGGGTAGAGGGGTAGACTAACTCTTCTCCCTGCCCCCTCTGCCTCAGGGGTCATGGTGCCCCACTTCTGCAGCAGCAAGGCGGGAGTGCCTAGCAGAGCTGGCTCAGGTCCCTGCCAGTGGGATAGAGAGGGGGGAATTAAACCCCTTTCTGGCCAGTTCAGCCTGGACTGGCAAAGCCCCCCTCCCCCCCAGCACAGCTTTCTTGCAGCCAAGGGCCTGTTCTAGTGCCCCCTGGCTCCTGGCCTGTATTGCCTCAGTCCAGAGAGAATGTCTGTCCTGTTACAAACTGGTTCAGCTTAGGCAGGTTAGACTAACCTGCAAAGGTCAAATCAATTCAGGCTCCGGCTTTCTGAATGTCTGTCCCTAGCCTAAGAAGCCATATCTCCAAGCTCTCAGTTCTGAGCTAGTCACTACAGTATGCTCTCTCTCTATGCTGCATGCACACAGTAATATAAATCACATTACATAAATAGTAATGTACCAGACTACAACCAAAAATGTGATTCCCACACCTTGCTAGCAGTCCTAATCAGCCTGGACAAACACACACACATCTTCCATGTTTCAAGGGTGTACTTGGTAGCCGTGTTGGTCCGAGACAAAAAGATGCAAAAAACTAGAACTCTTGGTTCCAAAGTGATACCTTTTATTAGACCAATGGACCCAGAGGGACAGCCTTTCATTTTCAGCTCCTGCTGTGCAAAAATTAAGTTTATTTCCCATCTATGGGGACTTTTTACCATCTTGTACCATTTACACTTTCCCCAGAGCCTGATGAAGGGACTTGGATCCCGAAATCTTGCACAAAAGGACAATTTTCTTGCCATTTTCCAGTTGGTCTAGTAAAAGGTATCATTTTGGAACCAAGAGTTTTAGTTTTTTGTATGCTTTTTTGTCTCAGACCAACGCGGCTACCAAGTACACTCCAACTCTCTTATTAAATTTCGAATAAGGTTAAAGCTTATCTTTTAATTGAGCTTGACTTTGTAGTGCTCTCCAGTCATCTTTGTTTACCTGCAGGATAGAAGCCTTAGGGGGAGCAATCTGTGTCCTGCAGCATGTTAACTGTAGGTTCCCTTGTTCGTTTACATTATACATTTGGCTTCCTAATGATTAGATAAGCTCCATTTCCATTTAAACACAAATACATTTATGTAGGAGTGGGTCATTAGCCCCATAAGGCAAAAGTTGTTTAGTTTGGTGAAAGATGAAAGTAATTCTAACAAGGCAGCTTCTCACCTAGAGATTTACATTTAAACCATGAAACGCAGGTGACATTCACCAACACACTGTACAAACAAGCTGAAAGGAATATATTTTAACTTGTCTCAAGTCATTTCCTGAAATGGAGCATGGCCTTTAACAGCAGTGAGCTTGCTTCTTGTTGAAGTTTTCAGGATATCTCTGTGTGGGTTTAAGTTAAGACAGGAGTGGTGGTGAGATGTTTCTTTTTCCCTTTGAAGATGCTCTGGCATGGCTTTGAAGCACAACAGATTTCATTGCTGCTGTAACGGGGTGGTTTAGGACCTTCTCGCCCTATAGCATAGCCTCTGCACCTTGGCTAACAACCCTCTTCCTTGCTGCAAGCAGTTTTGAATACAATGGCCTGGAAGCAACTTTGTGAGATGGTTCAATGTAGTTATTTCAGATGTAGGAGCGGTGAAGAAATGCTGCCAAAAAGTTGTGGAACTGAAGTCCACTCTGTGGCAGGGTAAACTGGGCTCTTTATCCCTGGTTGGCAGCCACTCTAGGAGTAAACCCTGACAGATGAATACATAGATGAACATCCTTTTGATCTGGCAACTCCTGCAGCTGAACTGGTTCCAAATGTACTGGCACTTGCTTTTCCTTTGGATTAAGCCAGCAAGGCCAAGAGGGGACATTGGTGTGTGGACAGCTCAGTATCTCCATATACCCTGCTCAGGCTTGTGTGTCCTGGAGAGGTCACACCAGCTTCTCACTTGGCATAATTCTATTGTCTTGAGAGGTCTCCCTATCAGACCAGAAATTGTTCTGGGGAATAATGGTAAATAATCCATACACATTGTAATGCGCACACACCATAAAGGAAACCATTTCTATATCTGAAAACAGGGGTGTCAAAGATATGGTTGATGGGCTGGATGTGGCCCACAGAGCCCCTTCATCATACATACAGTGCATGTCCTGAATTGGAGGGAGGAGGGGAAGGTGGGGGAAGCAGTGAATGCATCCTTGACCGCCCAGGTTTGGGAGTGGGGTAGGGAGGGGGAAGGTGGAAGGGCTGCATGTGTGTGTCCTGAGACCTGCCTCACACACAGTAACCATTCTAGCTGGTCTGGGATCCACATGACATGAGGTATTCCCTCTTCCCCAAGCAGTCTCTGATGTATGCAGCACATGCAAGGATCCTCCCACCCTCTCCAGCCAGTCCAGGACCTGCACTGTGTGTGGCACAGTCCCAGATCAGGTGTGAGGACACTGCATGCTGCATGGACTGGCTGAGACTGACTTTGCATGCAACATGGATCCTGGAGTGACCAGTGGGGGGGGGGGGGGGGGGGGTCCCATGCCACTTATCCAGCCAGTGGGGCCACATACATTTCATACCCCTGTATTAAAAGAAACACACACATGCACACCTTCCCCCCCGTCCCCCCAAAAAAAACAAAAACCAAACAAAGCACAGTGCTTTGGTTTTCTGATTTGGAAGTCCAATTCCAAAACAAGATTGCTTGCAAGCTGCTCTAGGATTCAGGGAAGAATGAGAAAAGGAAGAAATGGTATGCTGCTGGCTCAGGAGGCCTGAAGATATAAGCCATAAATGATGATCCTTTTCCACATGCCGTCTCTGGTTGATTTTGGAATGGACGGTCCATTTGTCCTTCGGCACAGTCTCAAGGAAAGATTTGAGAAAATATTCTTTAATCTTTGACTGCCCATTTCCAGGGATGGCTGCTTTGCTTCTTGCGCTACAACCGGACACCTTCCCACAGCACTGTTTCTGCAAGCAGACCAGCTACCATACAGGCCCTGGTACCCAAAAGCAAGTCTGTCCCACCTGATATTTTTATAAAAATCTTTGCGGGGAGGAAAAATATTAGGGAGTTTTTTCATTTAACGTTTCATTTCACTATAAATCTCATCTGACTAGTCTTATTAGTTACCTCAGCTGGGGGTAGAAAAGAACTTGAAAAGAACTTCCTTCACACCTGCTAGAAGACTGACCTCAAGCAGGAAGCAGAAACAAGAAAGCATTCATTGTTAAATTTTTAATGATCCAAGCTCAGGGCAAGGCCAGAGAAATTAGGGAGTAGAGTTAACGCAGGGGTGGGCAATTATTTGGGCCCGGGGACCACACTGGGAGTTTTGATGAGCTGTCATGGGCTGAGTCCCCTTCACACAACAGCTCACCAAAACTCTATGTGGGATGGGGCTGCAGGCAGGGAGTAGTGTTTGGGACCTGGACAGGCAATCCACTATGTGCATGCCCCTGCCCTGTGGTGGCAGTGAGGGGGAGGTGGGGTGTGTGTGTGTGAGTGCGTGAGAGGAGGGGGGCAGTTGCACGTGTGTAGGGGGGAGGGGGAGGTTGCTTGGGTGCTAGGTCCTGGGAGCCAGCTGAAGGAGGAGGGGTACAAGCAGCAGAACTTGCCTGTGCGGTTCAGTCTGCAGCATTCTGCATGGGGCACAGCCCCATCAGCTTCCACCTGGAGCAGCCTGCATTGCACTTCTGCTGGTGCCTGCCAGCCCTGCCTTGGGCAGCACCACACCTTGCCTCCAGCGGTGGCTTCTTGTCCTGCTCCTGCCCCACCATTCTGGGAGGGGCGGGAGATAGGACAAGAGCTTCAGCTGGGTGGCTCCTACCCCAGCACACTGGGCTGCAGCTCCAACTCCTGGCCACCTTCCACCTGCAGTTGGCTACTCACACTGGTTGGGAGAAGCAGGTAGAAGGCAGCTGGGAGCAGGAGCTAGAGCTCAGCACACTGGAGCAGGAACCACCCAGCTGCAGCTCCACCCCCTGGGCCGGAGGGGCACAGAAGGGGCAGAGGCAGGTGCCACTGCTGGGAGGTGAGGCAACCTATGCAGCACCTGTGGGGCTGCAGCTGCACTGGGAGCAGCCCCCCTGGAAGTTGTGTGCATGAGCCAGGACCAGGGTAGGCAGGAGCACAGCACTGGCTGCCCCGGGCCACGCTTGGCCCCATGCACAATGCTGCAGGGACAGCCATAGACCAGCTCCAATCAGCTGACAGGCTGGATCTGGCCCAAGGGCCATAATTTTGCCTATCCGAGTTAAAGCACGCTGGCAGAAAGGCAGAACTGCCTATGGAAATATACCTGAACTTTTACCACGTCTAAGGAGTTGCTTAAAGACTTATGAAGAGAAATCTCCAGCTGACATTGCACTGCCTGGGCTACATCTAGATCTCTTGCCAGAGCACTAGCATAGCATAGGATCCTTTCCACTGAATCATGTGTTTTCTCACAAACACATTCTCACAACTACACATAAAATGACTCATGTGAAAATGATTGGGACCTTGTGGCAGGTGGTGGCCTATCGTTGATAAAGGCTGACAGTCCCTGTTTTATATATTAGGACTGAAGTATCATGGGAAAATGCTCTAAGTGACTGCTGTTTTTAATTTGAACATGGATTCTTTTTTCCTATGATACTGTTTGTTCCTTAGTTGTATATTATTGGTGTAAATATTACAGTACCTCCACTAAAAAGCCTTTTATATATGGTGTCTTGATGTTTATGGATTAAAGAACTGTACCAACACTTAGTTTCAATGTTAGAAAATACTTGTAAGTCCATTTTGTACTTTAAAAACCCCCAGACAAAAACAAAAAACAGAGACCATGAGTAAATTAACTCAAAATGTAAAACACATTGCAGGCCAAGGCACATTGTTCTTAAAGCACAGATTTACCTCCTTTAGCACAGCTAAAATTTCCATGGTCAGATTGAGAACATGGATCCAGAGGGACAATTCACTAGAGGCTCATTCCCATTTAGACTCATCTTGCTAATAGGAACTGCACACACAAACCACCTTGTGCATTTTGGTGAGGATAAGCATATCCCTCAGCATCCCCTAAATGTCATCTGTAAGTGTGTGATGTACAGTCTCCTTATTAAATTATGGTGTTCAACGCCGATAAATGCAAGGTTCTCCACCTTGGGGAAAAAAAACCCACAGCATCCTTATAGGCTCGGCAGTGCTATGTTGGCTAGCACTATGGAAGAAAAAGACTTGGGGGTCATCATTGACCACAAGATGAACATGAGCCTGCAATGCGATGCGGTGGCTAGTAAAGCGACCAAAACGCTGGCTTGCATCCATAGATGCTTCTCAAGCAAATCCCGGGACGTCATTCTCCCGCTGTACTCGGCCTTAGTGAGGCCGCAGCTGGAGTACTGTGTCCAGTTTTGGGCTCCACAATTCAAAAAGGATGTGGAGAAGCTTGAGAGAGTCCAGAGAAGAGCCACGCGCATGATCAGAGGTCAGGGAAGCAGACCCTACGATGACAGGCTGAGAGCCCTGGGGCTCTTTAGCCTGAAAAAGCGCAGGCTCAGGGGTGATCTGATGGCCACCTACAAGTTTATCAGGGGTGACCACCAGCATCTGGGGGAACGTTTGTTCACCAGAGCGCCCCAAGGGATGACGAGGTCGAATGGTCACAAACTACTTCAAGATCGTTTCAGGCTGGACATAAGGAAGAACTTCTTTACTGTCCGAGCCCCCAAGGTCTGGAACAGCCTGCCACCGGAGGTGGTTCAAGCGCCTTCATTGAACACCTTCAAGATGAAACTGGATGCTTATCTTGCTGGGATCCTATGACCCCAGCTGACTTCCTGCCCTTTGGGCAGGGGGCTGGACTCGATGATCTTCCGAGGTCCCTTCCAGCCCTGATGTCTATGAAATCTATGAATTATATCCTCATGAGATATGAAAGCTTGTTTTTAAGTCTCATGCATGGGAAACGCATCAAACTAGAGGAAATGTCCTTTTATTCCGACACTGGCCTGTTTAAGCCAGAAAAATGCATGTGAACAAATTGACTGAATGCTGACATCAATGCCTTAAAATAGTAGAACGAAATATTATTTTAAATATACCTTGCTTTTGTCTGTGTATTTCACATTTTCTTAGTTTGGACAGTGAACACAGAGTGGACAATTTGCATGTGTTTATAGTTAATTATACTTTTAGGTTCTTAAGTACAGTGACCTACTAAGTCACTCTAAGTAAATCAGTAATGCCTGGACTGCAAGAGTGTATTTATTTATTGGGTAAATCTAGCCCCACTTCATTTGATGATGCCTCTCTCTAAGTAACCTGGTTAAGTTTTAAAGGCCATAGCTGATCCAGCTTTAAAATTATGAGAAACATCCTAGGCAAAGAACAGGAACCTATTGATTTGGATGAAAATTGGCAAACAGGACATCTGGAGAATTGGTTGTAGAATCAGTAGCTTCAATCACTTTAAAAAGTATTTAAAGATCAAGGAACTAATTGATGGTAGCCATTAAAACTTTCCAGGACAAACAGCCCCTTATTAGACTATAAAAAGCATGGACACCCAGACAGAATGCAAGGTACACAGAACCCTTGGCATATAGCAGCATAGGGGACAATTTAAGAGGAATGAAGGAGACAGAGCCACTGGCATGGGGAGAAGAATGGGATCGTAGGTATGGGGGGGAGGAAGAGACAGCCTCTGGCATGGGTGGCAGGAGGAAAGAGTTGTACACAATAGCATCCAGCATATGGCAGAATAGGGGGCAAATGAGATATATGAGAGAGAGAGAGAGAGAGAGACAGACAGACAGACAAGTGCAAGGTGTCCCTACCCTATACAGTACACTCTGTCTACAGAAATATTCAAACTTCTAAGGGTAATATTTATTAAATAGAAACTCCTGTTTCCAATCAATTTTTGTTAAAGGAAAAACTTCTGTATTTGTCTTCAGCCTTGTAAAAATCCGACTCCCAGCTAACCTGACAAGGGCCTCATTAACATCAAAGTCCTGATCCCAGAATTGTCTCCACACACTGAGCCCCCTGTACCCATGCAGACCACCACTAAAGTTGGCCTATATACAGGTTGCAGAACTGGGGCATAAACTGCCAATTAGTATCACAATTTTTAAAAATGTTTTTATTTACATCTAAAATTAAACATTTATAATTTTTAAAAAATAGAAAATGTTTATATGTACACACATACAAAGTGTAACCTATCTTTCCACATGAAAGTGAGCAGTATAGTTGTAACAAAGTGCCAACCAAGGGTCAGCGACCACCCACAGTCGCTGCCAGCAGCCAGCGGGGATCACGGACTGCCTGCAGACACCACTGGCGGTGGGATGACAAGAGGTGGCAGCCTGCAGGCGCTGCTGATAGTGTCGGTAGTGCCTTTTTGTAGGGGGTGCACATACACCCACGTGCTTCCTCTATGCGTTGCCCCTGCCTGGTGTTGAAGTTTTGTTTCTATAGTTGCCTAAATAAAAATGTTTTTTGGGGGGGGTTTTGTGTTTTGGTTTAATTAAAGCAGATTGTAAAGATCTGTAGGATATATTTTTTAATACATTATTTCTGAGATATGTCATTACATGTACACAAGCCCCATCCAGATAAAACATGTGGGCCAACTAATTACATTCTTTGTTTTTTCTTATCTTGAAATTCTGTGCTCTAGGCTAACTGCCTACTACAGCAACGGAAAAAAAAATCAATGTGAAATTAACAGCATTTAATCTGAAACTGGGGTGGGGGGAAGCCATTTAAAAATAATTGCATGAACGTTTTTCAGCAGAACGTTTTGTTAAAACAAGACACAAACATCAAATTCAGTATTATAAAAGAAAGATGCCCATGTTTATATATGATAAAGACTAGTCCACAAGTCATGCTTTGTTTAAGCGGTCATGTTTGCTGGTGCCATAAAATGCAAGACCTTGTCTATATTGTATATACAGACATGTTGTGACAATCCAACTGTTCTCTGCCACAGGTGAAGATTACATGTTACTGCTGCTTAAAAAAAAAAAAAAAAGATGAGACAGTATAGCTGAACTTGAATATTAACGTGTGAAAAGAGTTCTAACCGTATACAGTTGACACTTTAACCTGTGCTACTCCATAAAGAGCTACAGAAGAAAGTTAAGGTAGGAAACAGAATTCCTCAGGAATTACTACACAGACATCAAGCACATTTTACATAATTTACTGAAACAAAGTGCTTGGAATTTAAATTATTTGCAAGAATACAGTTCAACTTGTTTACCCGACTGACCCTGCTTTTGAAAATATCAGGAGAGCTACAGAATGAAATTTGAACTGAAAATTGCCTCTGCAACTGTAAAAGCAGGAGTTGTTTTTCAAATAAGACCACCTGCAAACAAGGCTCAAAATTACATAAAATCATGAATGTTCTACACAGTGGATACTTCCCCATCAGAAAATTAATTTTTCACTTTGCAGTAAATCAATTTATGCCAAGCAAAACTTTGAATAATTATTCCCAGCAGCTGGTAAGTTTCAACACAACCTAGCAGAGGTCCAGCCTGAGCATGAAGTCATGGAAAAAAAGAGCACTCTCATATATATTAAAATACTCAACTGTAGAACAAGCTGTTTTGTGATGTCTATGTGCATTTATAGGACTAGGGGAAACCTAGTTCTTTTCTTCCATGTCACAAAATGCTAACCTACTTGTGACACTTTTGTCATTTATCCTTGGTAGGAAGTCTGGTAGGAGTTTTACCCATGTAAAACAATTCAGAGGGAGAGATGTATTAACAGGTCATGAACAAGGACATAAATCTTGCCTGGCATACATTTAAGCACACAGGTTTGGAGCTTGGACCAAATTCCTTCAAAGTGATTATAAACCTTTCATACAGATCTGATTCCTACTGCAGGCCCATAGGACAATTTATGGTTTCATATCAAAACTATGTGAAATTCAGTATGACAGTTCTGATAACGACTCATTAGTTTCAACCAAAGTTAATACTAAACTTTATTCTAATCACTCTTAAAGACAGTCAAAGCTGCTACCGCTTTAATCTGAATACCAAATGTTTGAAATCAGGAAAAAAAAAAGTGTCACAAGCCCATTTACCCAAACACTGCAACAATTCACACAGCTCCAAACAGGAAATTTGGATGGTTGCATGCAGCAGCTCTTCCACTAAAAGGAAAAAAAAAAATAGTACGATGCACTTGTTTCAGAATGGACAGACTGAAGTGATTTTCAACACACTCCATAGCTGTTAAACGTTTCATCCCTTGGTATTGGGTCCTAAGCATCTTTTCCATCAGCATCTAAATTAGGGGTGTTAAACTCATGTGGCCCCATGGCCCTGATTAATGGTGTGGTGCTGGTCCATGGGCTGGATCAGACCTACAGACCCCTGAACTCCCATCCCTCCTCCCGACACCCCATGACAGATCCAGTACATGTGGCACTCATGCCAGGATATACCCCACACATACCACATGCCCCAGCTGATCTAGGATAGACACTGTACATAGCACCTCCTGCCTGGTCTGGGACTGTGCCAATGTGGTGGCAGTGGGGGTGCTGTATAGGATGCAGAACCCAGACTAGCTGGAATGGGAGCTGTGTGCGCAACACGAATCCCAGGACATACATGCTGCATATGGTGTGCCTGCCCCTCCATTTCGCCCAGTCCGAGGTGTGCACTGCACGCAGCACAGCTGCAGAGTGGGCAGGGGAGCCACATGCAGCATGGATCCCAAACTGGCTGGGGTGGGCACCTTTTGTAGCACAAGTCCTGTAGTTAGCACCACATGTAGCAAGGATCTTAGAGTGGTTGGAGCAGGTACCGTGTGTGGTGTGTGTCCCAGGCCTTGTGGCAGGGGCAGTACCAGCCTCTTCCTGGTGGGGGGACTAAAGGTGGGCTAGACAGAAAATTGAGGGGGGCTGCCTAGACAAAAGGTGGGACATGCGCCCCACAGGCTGGTAGCACTGCACCTCTGCAGGCTGTGGGGGGAGTGGGGCAGGCTCAGCTGCGCAGGGCAGGTGTAGCAGCCCCAGGGGGGAAGTGGGGGGCAGCTACAGGGGGTTTAAGGCAAATTTTGGGGTGACTAGTCCCCCTAAGCCTCCCCCCTAGCACTGCCCCTGCGTGCAAGCAGGGCTGATCCATTGGCATATGGCTCAACTGAGATCTAGGGACAGCACTGGAATGAAGAGGCTCCATGAGCTGGATCTCCATGGCCTGAGGGGTATCAGAGATAAAGCCCAAACTTAAAACTAACAGAGACCAAGTTCTCATTTGTTGCAAATGATCTTCAGAAATTTGACATGCCTTTTCTGTGAGAGAACAGCTGAGAATTTACAAATCTTTGCACTTGCATTGAGATCATAGTGGTCTATATAAGGGCATGGCAGTGGGCAATGTAGGTGCTACTGACAGCCAGCTGAAACTCCCATCTCATGGAGTTCAGCTCCTCAACTGAGGATCCAGTACAGTGAGCTATGCAAATGTCCAGACTTTTAAAAAGAGAGCTTGAACGCCAAACCCACATAAAGTACGTGAAAGCAACAACAGATAACATTCTTACGTATAGTGGTAATTTTCGTCTATGCTATTTTTAGACCTTTTATATCTATGAAGGACTTCTTGCTGTGGTCAAGAGTAATGCTGAAATTGTATACCTTGCTGCACCAGAAGATTAACTTCCCAACAGCCAATGTGCATCAGAGCCTACTTTTTGGTTGTTACTTGATTGATTTTGCTTCCCCCTACTAGTTCAACAGAGCCCCAGTCTGGATTATTACAATGGTGGTTCTCAACCATAGTGTTGCAGATTCTCAACCCGTGAAATCCTTTCAAGTGTTCCATGAGGCGCCATGCAATGTTAGCACCGCTGGGCATGTAAACAGTTCACAAAATAAACACAAAGATTTCAAGTAGGAATCCATAATGTTAAAATCATTCTGACCTGTTGTGGTCTTGCCGAGTTCTGTGCAATGAAAACATTACTCTAGTTTTTGAGTAGAGACAAATAATGAATGAAAAGTCCAAGCAGGCATGTCTGAGGGGCACCTTGGAGTCCAAACAAGTTGAGCACCACTGCTTTAGAAACAGTTCCCATTTCTCAGACCAGTAGTCTCCAACCTTTAGGTAGGAGATCACCTTTGGCATTTAAAAGCAACCCAAGATCTACTGTGTGCTGCTACCACCTCCCCCACCCAGCTCAGCAGGTAAGTCTGTGGGGAGGGAAGGAAGTGCAGATTGAGGTAGAGGGAGAAAAAATTATTTGGGACTGTACCTCCCCAGCAGGTAAGTCCCACCTGGCCAGTGCCCCACTCAACTTACCTGCTCCTGCCTCTACAGCGCTGTCCCTCACCGAAGGGGCCTCGATTTAGCCCCTGCCCTGCCCTGCTGGGTTGGGGTGCATGCGTGCATGCACAAGGGGACTCGGGCCCCCACTCCAACCTCGGATTGACTCCAAGAGGCTTCAAGATCAACTAGTGGATCGAGATCCACTGGTTGGTGGCCACTGTCTTAGACTTTTGCCATGTAGAGTTGTGATAGATTGGAAAGGCTTTTTTTGCTCCCCTCCTTTTCAAGGAAAGATTTTGAAGAATTCTCTTCCTTTTCAAACTGTAATGTGCCCATGGTTTTCTATAATTAGGCACATTTGAGATTTGAAACTAGGTCAATAACAGCACCTTCTAGTCTGATCTTCAAGTTTAGAAACAACCACTTAGTGATTTTTAGAAATCTATGGTATATGAAGCCCTCATAAAAAGGTAGAAAAAAGATGAAACACCAGGAATGCACTCCAATATGCCAGAAGTAAAAGCAGGGGAGATCAAGGCACTGCTGGTGCTTTACACAAAACCATGTTGATGTAACTATTGCACTGTAAAAGCTGCACACTCTTAAGTGGCAGCTCTCCCCTTCAAAACAGTTTAAATGCAGCAGTGTAGGGATGAAGCCGAAGCGGTGATTTCTAGCCTGCGCAGTTGTAAACACGAATGCAAGTGTGCAGGTCCAAGCAGCAGTCACTTTTTTCCAAACAATACCCCCTACCCTCAAGTTAGCACCTGAGGCAGGTGCCCCTATCACCCTGACTTCCCCACAAACTACCCCAATTAGGCAAGTGCTAAAGTGTACCTTTGTACATACCATAAGACTACTTTACTTCTGAATGGGTACAACTACAAGAGGTTATGGGGGCTTAAACTTACCTGTATCTATTTCTCACTTTTAGTTAATGTTTCTGAATGCTCTTATTTATCCATTTTCCAGACCATGTCTATGCAATTCTCATTCATTCAAAGTTCTACACAGTAATCACCAATACTAGAAGTCTACCTTCCTTATCAAAATCAGGTATGAAGAGCCTCATTTAATCAGTAGTTTCATTAATTCCAATGCAACAAAATGTGGTGCAAGAGTTCATTAAAGGCACCCTCCCCACTTATGTAAAATCTTGGTTTTTATATAGTATTAATTGGTTTAGATTCATACCATGGAAAACTCAGAAAGATGATGTTGTTTAGCAATTTCTAGTTTTTCTCCTTAGAAACTCCATTGGGACTGCCATTGGAGTAAGGTCCTGTTCAATATGAATAAGGCAGAAGTTAGGGCAGGGGGGCACTTTAAAGACTAACTTCTGCCTGGCTTCAAACAACATGAATAAGGAAAAAAAAAAATCTCTCCAAATGGCTGCCATCAGGACTGTCATCCTGTGTCAGATCTATAAATACCTGGGGAGGCTGCAGTGTTTTTGTACACCCATTAATAATTTTAATATCGCTTCAAGCTGCCAAGTCCTGGAGTGGAACAACTGATCCATTTTAAAGATCAGTGAGAGACAGTCAAGAGCTGCTTGCATAAATCACTCCTCACCTATTCTAACAAGATAAGGAGACCAACTAGGCAAACAGACCCCAGGTATCCAACATGACTGTAGAAAGCAATATTACCAAGCTGCCCTAATAATCAGTAAAACACAGAGGAGCTAAGTAGTATCACTTCTCATTCTCAGCAAGACAAAACCCATTTGTCCTTCTCCCTTTTGACCCTTTTGTTCTTGCTCTGACTGCTCATGCAGCAATATTCTTAATAGGACTGAAATGGCATCAGTGGCAGATATAAATACATATAATATGGAGGTCTTGTTCTCTCAAGGAGAGCAGGTACATCTTTAGCAAGCTGTATTTGTACAGTAATGGGTCATAAGAAATATCTGTGGAAAGCAACAGTGCATAACACATTCTTCTTTTGATAACATCTCAGGCTATTCACACACTGATCACATGCAAATAAGTTCAAAAAACAGTCCAAACAAGAATGAAGCAACCACACCTCACTGACCATTGCCCCATTAACTATATTTCCAGGTGGACCGGTTGGTCGATATGAGGAGAGAAAAAAACCAGCCTTGACCAACATTGTAGCTTGTTCCCAAGTACTATTAATAAAAATTAAGTTAACCCTCTCTGTAAAATGGAAGCTGATCTGATCTTCCACAAGCACAGGGCTCAGATTACCATTCTCCCTTCAAAGATTACATGATGAAATTGTAATAGTTATACTGTAAGGGAAAAAAAATGCAAGTTACAATATTAAAGTTCCCATGTGGTTATCCTGCCTTTCACTTTGAATTCAGTCTAACATAGCTAACTATGTGTGTCTAACTTTTCTCAGTCATACTGACTTAAGCAGCAAAATGCCCTCATATTTTGTACCTTGAGCTGTGGTGGTATAGAAATACAGGATTGCAGGGGCAACCTGGGTCATGAGGCTGAGCCCCCCACAGTTGCAGGCAACAAGGTAGTATGGGTATCCATTCCAGCCCCTCCTTCCCAGCACAAATCACAACACTACTCTAAATTTCCTATAACAAGCTCAGGATCTTAAGTCCGAAAAAGCCAGAAGTCATCAAAAACTATGGGCCATGCCAACCAAGAAGAAGGTGATAAATTATTTGGGTCCCCCTACTGGCAGGGAATTTACTAGGCAAGACCAGTTTATGTGATTCCACAAAGTAGACCACATCTCCATGCAACAAACTTTGCCTGAACAGGCCTTGCCAATCTGACACTGGGGCAGGGAGAGAAGATAGCCTGAAACCTAATGATGCATTCAAGGGGGGAAAAAAAAAAATTCTCCTTAATCCCCAAAAGCAAACAGTAAGTGTCCTGAAACATGGGAATAAATACAATACAAACAAGGTATGTCCTTCCCTACTGCCAGGATGTTGCACCTGTCCTTGAAATCACTCTCTACCTTCAGTCTCCTCTACTAGACCCTGTCTATACCATCAGCAAAATCAAGATGCCCCACGCTATCAGACATCATGTACATGCAGGAAAGCCCACAGAGTAATCAAGATCCCTTTCAAGCCCCTCCTGAGGATACCAAATTGAACGCTCAAAAATCACGTATCACAAGCTTTACACTTCTAATCGACAAGATTACCCTTGTCCTATCACATTGCCCCTTCCATGCACTTAAAGATCTATCTTAATACAATATAGGATTCTTGCTCCCACTTGTTTGTTCCAAAAGGCCATTCCAGTATTTTTCTCTTCTGGTGGTTAAAAGCTTTCTTCTAATTCCCAGTATATTCATGGCCAGTTTATACCCATTTGATCTACCATTTTATCCTTTAATATATCCCTGACAATTACCCTTGCCTTTCAGAATTTATATTTATTAGATTATATTCTAGAAAGTAATCTTGTCCATTTTCAACCTTAATTTTACCAGGCTAAACAAGCCAAAAAAATCTCATAAAATAGGCTCTCCATTCCCCTAATCATCCTAGCAGCTCTTCTGTGCACTCATGGCAGTTCAAGTTAATCCTTTTTTTAAACAGAAGTGACTAGAATTGTACACTATATTCTGAGCCAGGTTTTATTAATTCTTGGTACTAATCTTTCCTGTTTCTAGAATCACACAAACCTTTTTTTCCATGGCCACATCACACTGGCAGCTCAGTCATTCTATTCAGATCCTTCTACTCTGTTTCCTCCAATCTATAACCTCCCAAGTTATAGTCAAAGTTCTTCATACCAGTCCCTATTAAAGTTGGTTTCAAACAGGTAGCAAAAACAACCCCCTCCTCCAGACTTGACATTTTGAGATTGCCAGCAACATCACCTAAGCTTGGTAACTTTATCTTTAAAATTCTGCACACCCTCATAATTTTTCCTCTCTAAAAATACATTCCCAAAGGAATGCTGTTTATGAACACACCTCTTAAAGGATGTACAATTGTAACTGCTCACTTCATTAGAACACTGAAGAGTGTTTTTTCATGACAGCAATATTTTATTTATGCAGCATTCATCATTATGTCTGATGTTATAAATAGGGACCTACTGAATTTGCGATTTTTGCGGAAACTGTGAATTTGGTCTGTCCCCACGAAAGAGGCACAGCATCAGCAGTGAGCAGAGTGGGTGGGGTTGAGGGGGAGGAAAGAGAACTGTATAACAGAAAACAGCAGGAAGCCCTGGCATCTTGAGGGAGAGGGGGAGCAAACTGGAGGCTGAGTGCTTAGTTCAGGAGCCAGTCATGGGCCAGCCCAGGAGCTTGCAAAGAAGCCTGACTCCCCCCACCACCCTTCCTTTTTTTTTTTTTCCTCCTTTCTTTCCCTTTGATTTTTTTCCCCACATCACATTGCATTGCAAACGTCCAGCCATGCTCTGCATGCCTGTTCACCCACCTGGACAAGGAGCTGCCTCCCCTCCTGGCCTATGGTTAAGCCTGTGGATGCCATTAACCCCATACTAGACTGCTTGCTAATGCAGCAATGCCCCGATTAAGACCATGAAACCCATTAAATTGCCATGTTACCAGGCAGTCTAGAATGGGGTTAAAGGCATCCATGGCCTTGTTCAAGCCAATGGATGCCATTAACCATGTCCTGGACTGCTTAATAATGAGGCAGTTCATGTCTTCTGCAGGCTTAATCCCCTGATCAAGCATGGGGAAGCCATTCATTGGTGCATTAACAAGCCCCAGTTTGGGGCCATCTGTCAATCTCTGGGGAGGGGGCAGGACTTCCAGGGCCCCTCAGACAGAGGTGCACTTTGGGGGGGCACCGTGGAGCCAAGTGGAGCAGTGGCTCTGTGTCCAGCCGCTTGCTATTCCACCCCCCACCCAGCTTCTCTGGGGCCAGGACCAGAGCCCTGCATGGGCCGTTTTCCCCAGGCCCCCACACCCTACTCAGGCAGCCACCCCGAATTTAGTAGGTCCCTAGTTATAAATCTTTAAATCAAAAAGACAAGGCTCAGTGCCTATAAAGCCAGACCTTAAAATAAATCTAACCCCTTCAAAAGTAACAAAACCCCCAGAAAGGATTAAATAAACAGGAGACCAGAACAGGCAAAAACATATTTGGATCAGCCAAAAAGTTGTGCACTAAAGAAAAAAATCAACTGAGGAGAGGCTGGGGGCAAAGAAGTTCTTCACCCTTAGGAACAAGTAGGAAGTATCCTAGAACTTTCTCTGTGTGAAATCATGGCCCTGTTTAAGTGCAAGCCTCACAGGGCTGGGGTTGCTCAACATCTCTGAGCGTTAGGCTCCATAAATACTTGTTATCATTGCACTTTCCATTGGCCGATCCACCTATAGATATTCTTACGCATTTTTCATTGCTGTAATAACAGCATCCTACAACCGGTGTTGGATTAGGTCTTACTTTAGCTGACTGATAGGACTTTCAGCACGGGCAACTAACTTGATGTTTAACACACTGCTCTTGTACCCCACAGGAACAAAGCAACAAAAAAATTACTAGGATTTTTACATCTTAATCAAAACTGTACATAAGGGGTGTGCATCAGGATCTGGGGGAAGGCCTGTTCACCAGAGCACCCCAAGGGACGACAAGGACCAACGGTCACAAACTCCTCCAAGACCGTTTTAGGCTGGACATAAAGGAAAACTTCTTTACTGTCCAAGCCCTGGAATTGACGCCTGCCAGAGGTGGTACAAGCACCTGCTCTGGACTCTTTCAAGAAACATTTGAATGTTTCTTGCTAGGATCCTTTGACCCTAGCTGACTTCATGCCCCTTGGGCAGGGGCTGGACCCAATCGATGATCTTGTGAGGTCCCTTCCACCCTAATGTCTACGAAAACAAAACATAAGACTTTTTTCCACTTAGTCTCTAGAACAGGATGCATAACATTCCCCCACAAACAAAAATATGTTAGAGAGAGGCTAGCTCCAAAGGTGGCTTGGATACACAGTCATCTCGCCTAGAACTAGTTTGAGCTGGACACCAGGGCAGAAATCAGGCTCAAGGTCATGTCACCGTTTGTTAAAGTAGTGTAGCTGAACCAAGTGGATGACAGAAGTTGCGGAATGACATGCAAACAGCTCTTACAAGACAAACATAGCTGGGCTACATTTTACAAGATACCTGAGGTGGAATTTCTCACTCTTCCTGTCTTGCAGAGGATACTCCTCTATGACATCTTGAATCAAAGATGCCTGCTGCCTGGATGTTCTGGAGTATGGCAGTGTTCCCATGTGGCTAAACATATCACAAGATCTTACAGGAATGGTCCCCTTTTTCTTCCTTGGGAGGGTACCATGGATAGAAACGTCTTGAAAGGAGTCCAAGTGATGGTCAGCCAAAGAGGATTTACTGCTCAACAGGTCCATGGAAGAAGCCAATGGAAACTGGTGGTTCATCTGCATGTTTCTGGGAAGACTTGCAAATTTTCCTGTAGCTAGCATTCTTAGTTCTGAAAAAACAAAAAGTTATCCATAGCATATCAATCACAAGCGCTCCCATTTTAAAAGAAAATAGAATAGTTACCCATGGCACCTTAAATTTGTCATTTTGGATTAGAAGGTAGGCAATTGCCATAGTTTTAAAATATGCATCTTAAATTATAACTTTATCATATAGCACCCAATCCCACATACATACGCACGTTTAAGTTTTCCCTCATTTGAAAAGTCCCTTTGCTTAATTCAGAGATTTCATATATGCAAGAGCAGGCTCTGGGCCATAATCTGTATATGCGTACAAGCCTTATCTTCTTATCTCTTGTTCATACCCTGAGTTTAGGAGATACTTCCACTTGAAAGGTCGAACATTAATCTAGAATCATTAACTAAAGCCAAGTTGTTGGAAAAATAGATATGTAAACTGTACAGACCAAGACTCAGTTCAAGACTGCATATCTAAAACTTAGTAATGATCACAGCAGAAAAAATGCACCATTGTAGGAGACAGACTTACTTAAGTAATAAACACATTACAGGGGCACATATTTCTAATAGCCTGTAAGCCAATGGATTCTATCCAAAAGATAAGAACAGGAGAAGATTAACCCATTGGAAAGAATTCTTGTAAATTCACTGCTGGCATTAGTGTGATACAACTCCATTGAAATTAATGGAGCTTTATTCTTACACTAAACACTACAGCCTCTTACAACAGAAGTATTTCTCCGTCTCAAATATGGCAACATGAACAAAATTAGAACCTGTGGTAAATTCATAAGATGCGACTCAGTACTGTTTTGTGCTCTTCCAGCAGTGCAGCACTGTGTTTAAAGTTCCTTTAAACTGGCTACGATAACAGGGTGGCCTGCCTCTTCAAAGACCAGTGGACCTAAATCCAGCCAGGGTTATACCATTATTAGAATCAGATGGGAACTGATCAAGTACTTTTGGCAATGGGCTAAAATAGCTATAGCCTCTAGCAGACCCTGAAAGCAGAGGACAGAAGCAAAAAAGCATCTAGGAGTAGTTGCCCTAGAGTAGGGGAATCACACTCACCCAGCCCCCTGGGTCTGATCTGGACCCACTTCTGTTAGTGGGGCTAATGGCAGCAGCAGCAGCAGCACAGGGGTGAACAAAGCTATTGCTCACCCACTTGCTGCCAGAACAATCTCAGCAGGGCTCTGAATCCCAGATCAGAAATATATCTCTACTCCTGCTCACCCCATTCCCCAAATTCCTGCCCCTTCAGGATTTCTGCAGGCTGGATCTTTGACATACCAGCCCTAGAGGAATAATTTTGACTTTCACTTAAATTTAAGAGCACTATTTTTATCCTTCAGCA
>NW_005842008.1:1956873-1962756 GCF_000455745.1 Alligator sinensis
GTGGCAGAGCACAGGTGTGGCATGGAAATGGCCCAGCTGCCTTACATTTAGGGAAGCAGATGCTTACAAATGCTTAGGGATTTCTCTGATTTAGAGAAATGCACAGGTGGTATAGAGATGGCATCACCCACCCTGTATCCCCCCCACACTGACCTTCAGACACAGCTATCAGGGGTGTTTTCAAAGTGCTGCTTTACTCCTGCCATCTCCAACACCACTGGGAAATCAGGCATCATTTGAACCAACATTAAAGCTGACCTCAGTTTGATCAGAGCCATAAACTTAAAAAAAAAAAAAAACCTTTACTATTTTCCTATCCTTCAGGTGAGCCAAGATGAGTTCCAATATTAATTAAGAATCCAGTCCATGGACTCCACAGATGCGCTGGTGACAAAATACATATCCCTGAAACCGTCTACCTTTTCTTTTATCTGTTGTACTTAGCAAGGTAATTATTGTAACTCCTTGATAACAGGTTATAATGTAAAAGTAAAAAATTCCAAGTGGTGAGGCTCTATAGAATTCCTCTTGCAAATCATATACTGTTTATAAAAAGGTGTGCTATTGCAGATGGATCCAATTAAAATGAATTAAGAACACACAGACATACTTTCAAGAGATCTCCTGAAGTTACAATGTACTCCTTCAATAGGAAACACTAAATCTTATGCCCTCAAATTGCTTTGCCTTCATCCAGAATCTAGACTGGGGAAACAATTTCTGTTTGTTGGCATCAAAAATGTTGCATGTTCATTCAGTATTTAATTACACTATACAGTCAACTTGCATTTTTAATTACCCATGTCAACATAATTGGTCCAGAGGTAGGGTCCAATAGGGAAAATGCCTGATTTAGTGCCAGACTCCCAACTAGGACTAATTGAGATAGCTTAAATATTACATTTAGTGTGGAGAGCCATGAAAAATGTTCAGCCAAGAGAGTTACTTATCCCATCATTAGTGCTGAACCTTCAAAAAGCTTAAAAGGAGTGAGGCATTCAAATCCCATTGATTAATAGGAGCCAGGTAAACCTAGCCCAGCTTTTACAACAGGAACAGTTCTTTAGAGTTGTCTCTAAATTTGCATCTAGTGATACTACATACCCACCTTCCCAAATAACTTTGAAATCTAAGATAAGTACTTAAGTATTTGTATATAAAAATGTGCTCTCTCCACTCTCCCCAGGTCAAACAGATGAGGGATTTTCTTTAGGTTTTCCTGTAAACTCACCTGTGGACATATAGCAGAGCATATAAAGTTAACCCCCCTCCCCCCCAAATTAAAACTGTGGTCATCCCAATGTAAAATAAAAGAATTCTCAAGCTACTGTATTTTTTCACATGCCACAGTGCCCCCAAATAATACATGAATCTTCTTTTTGGAAGGCAGAGTGTATAAGATAAAGGTTTTTTCCGTCATGGCCAACTGTGTGGCAGTGTCCAGGAAGTGGAGCATCCCAAGAAACACTCGGTGAGAAAACAGTAAATTCCTGGTGTTGCAGGACACCAAGGAGGCTAGGCTGCAGACCCTTGCAAGGGCAGTAGCCAAACCATTACTCCTTTACTATAAATACCTCTTTATACAAGTTCCTATAAATAATAAAGTATTATTTCCATAAACCATCCTCAAGATACTACAGTCTCTGTGCAGCAGCTCACTTGTCCCAATGCTGCTTCAAGGACAAGTTACAGTGCTCAACAGACTGCTACTGCAAATTTCTTAGTGGTTGTGAGAGGGTTAGAAATGGACTCTGCCCCTTCTGTCTGCTACATCACAAAGAAGTGGCAGCTATTAGAGCAGTGTCTGCATGCTTCCATCTTCCCCACTTAAGACAGGCACCCCAATTTGGGAGGGCAGATTTTGGGGAGAAAGGTGTGCAATAGGCAAGTAAATATGGTATGTGGCTTCATCTACTAGCCAATGTTACAATACAGATACACAACAGTCCTAGATTTCAGACTACATCATATTTAGAAAAAAAATTAAGAAAAAGGAAGGGGAAAAAAAGGTCATCTTTGTATCCATCTATCCAATATCCTTCATTATCAAACATTTTGATTTTTTAATCAAACAACCTGCAAATAAAGTATTTGCATCAATAAAAATATTTCTGTGAAACAAGGTAAATCTGGTGAACTTTAAAAAAAAAAAAAGTACTGCACTTCTCAAAACTGCCCTCTCATCTAGGATTATCTACAACCCATTGCCCATAGTCCTTGTCAGAACATACAAGTGCAACAGGTAGGAACTCAAATTTGCACTTAGCTTCTCAGAGAAGTTAGGTGAGATATCTGAACCTGTTAGAAGCCTGTCCATCTGAAAAACTGAAAATCATAGCTGTTTATTGTGCGGGCCAGGTGCGAGCCGGGCCCTTTTTTGTGCTCTGTGCGGGCTGTGGCCAGCAGCCCGGGCACGCAGGGCCGGAGAGAACGGGCGACACGCTAGAATTAGGCAAGGACTCGTAATGGTTGATTGAAAGATTGTTTACTTACACCGGAGATGGTTGTGGTGCAGGCTGGAAAACTTGCTTGAGTTGCAGTTACAAACAAAACGACACGAACAATCACATGGAGTTTGCTAGGCTCCACGGAAACAGAGCTCCGAATGCCCTGGACAAGCGCGCCACCGAAATAGAAACTTCGTAGATACGTCTTATAAAGAATTATTGCTCGAAGACGGAAAGAGGTGGGCGATGGATCAGGTCGCCAAACTCCTCTGAATCTCACACAGGGTTTCTATTACCCTGCCGTGTACCCAGAGTCCCCATGAGATGGATGTGGAGTCCTCTTCAGCTTGGGCGGAAACCGCTCAAGCCTCTTATACGGCTAGCAGGCCAATCATTAGCCGCCATGTGGGAATAATTTAGAACTAGCCAATAGCGGGACACAAATTTACATGCGGGTGGCCGGAACGCCTTTGCACTGTGCATTTCTCTTGCAACTTGAGCAATGCACCCTGCAAAGGAAGCTACAAATTGGCAGGAACTTCTCCCTTGCACCGGGGTTCTCCTCTGCAGCAGAAAACTCCACCGTGCAACGAAGCTGCAATTTAGCGGGTATAATTCTAGTGCCGAAGCACACACAAAATCATACCTTTGGGTTATGACATTTATATGTATAAACACATTGAAATGGTTTCTTCCCCTCATAATAAACTGACCTAATTTATCTACAAATATGTCTGCTAGACTTTTCACTGGGAAAGGGAACAGGTTGGATTTGCTACTCCATGATGGACTCGTTAGTGCAATCAATATTCATCAACATAGATTAGAAGTCAGCTCAGTAATGCAATCCTTGATAAATTATTTTTCCCCCCTGAACGTAAACACTACAAGGAATGAGCCTCTTCACTTGAAAATCCTGGAACGTCTCAAATATTTCAGTGTATGATTCAAACAAGAATGTTTGAACTTATTGTAGATACAGAGTTAGAAAACTTATGAAAGAACAGTCTTTGCCTGCCAACGCAGGTTCGTTCAACAGCTGAAATGATGGGTCAACAGGCTACAGGTCTCTGAACAAAAAGGCTAAGTACAGACATTCAATAGGTTAAATTGGGTTAAAAGCGGCCACTCAATTTAAATATAGCTTGTCCCAGTGCCAACACTTTACACTTACAGACCCAGTCCGAACCTCTCCCTGATGCCCCCGAATGTCTCTACTTAGCCAAAGAGCCTAGAACCTAGTTGCTAGTACTGCTGCTTGCTGACATACAGCTACCCTACTTGCTAGACAAGAAAACTAACTCTTAGAAACCAATTACTTGCTTCTATTTAGAGAATAACAAAGTCAATTCTGTATATTATCATGCTAGATTGAGGATGAGTCTTAGTGGTTTCATCTATAGTACAATATCCCTATCCCACGTCCAGCCTGTTGCCAGAAAGAGTAAAGACTGCTTCTGATTATTCAAGAACTAGTCTAACTCAGCTATAAAGAGACATCAAATAGAAAGATACTTGTTGACTTCACTGGGCTTTGGATCAGGTTGCTCGAGTATGTTGTACTTAGTTTCATTATGCCATCCCTTACCAGCTTTCTCCTCATCTTAACCCTGTTCCTAATAGCCTCCTGTGTTGCAGAGAGGGCTTGGCTAGTGACATGCAGCCAACTGAAATAAAACTGCTTCTGTCCTGGGACATTTCAAGGGCCTTAATCAACTTAAAATCCCTGTGTCTGAAACCATTTTACTTATAGTTGTGACAAGTAACACCCAACATTATTACAGAAGTAAAATTACAAAGAAAAAAATATATAATTTTTTCCAGTTGGTTTGTTTTACACTTTGTCAGCACTTCATGTTTGGCAATTTTCATTATTTCCTCATGCATAATCAGATAAACTCCAATCCTACAATGCAATTGGCACAGCCAAACATCTACCCTTGAATGAAGGCGCGTCAATCACAGGATCCAGATTGCAGTTTTCCATATTTACATTTCTGTGCAGCAACAAGAAATTAAAAAAAAATAAAAAATAGAAAAACATGGCTGATAAACCCTAAAAGTGGGTCAGGAACTGGAGTATAAGCACGGTTGCTGAAAGCTAATACAAGATGATTTCTTAGGCTGCTAGATTTCGTTTTGATAGCTCCCTATACACAGTTGAAATTCTTTTACCATAGAGTAAAATAACAAAGATAATAACAATAATAATAAAATGAAAATTCCCACACCAGAAATTGCTCTGATTAAATTCTCTGTGAGATGACTCCTTCTGGCTGAATGCAAGTATTATAAAATAAATTAATGCAGTAGCCTCTACTTCAAATAAGCCTGGAGACTTGGAAAAGAACACAAAGGTTGGGGGAAATCTACAAGTTGATATGATAAAAGGAGTAGTGGAAAGGGCACAAGCAAGAGTTCAAAGGCTCCAAACCTCTATCAGTAACAAGTGTGAGTCTGTCAAATGTCAAAAAACATGAGATTACAGATAGATCAGTACTCTGAAATACTCCTGAAAAGCTATCAAAAATGTACCTGCACTCTTTTACTACAATAAAATTGATGATTAATCTTCAACTATGTTGTCAGTTTACCTTAACATAGGATGAACAGCTCTTTATCCTCATTATTCTGAGTCAGTGGAAAGTATAAAACTAAGTAACGGTTGTTTTATATTTGATTTCAGCATTGAGCTATTGTAAAATAGTAGCTTAGGTTTCACTTGACTTTTCTGTTCCTCAATTCCCCCATCTCTAGGATGCACTGAGTGCCAAGAATGAAGAAAATCACATAACGAGGAAATATGTAGTAAGACTCAGCAACAAGTTACATTCAAAATATCTTCATTTGGCCTTGCCATATCATGCAACTAAAATGCACATTATTTCCTGGAAATATAAGTGCCTTGCAGGGAAAGGCAATGTAAAATGAGTCCATTGATCCTGAAGTCTGGACCCTAAAACTTTGATTTAGGAGAGGAGGAAAGGGAGAAAAAAAGTCTTTCTGAATCTGCCTTGCAACAACCTCTCTTTCCATTTCTGTCAACAAAACAGCAAGCAGGTGGGGGGAGTACAGTACTTGTTTCAGCCAGTGCTTTACATGCAAGTGTTGCCCTTCTGCACCCACACACTCTCCTCTTCCTCTTTTTCAGCTGGTGAACCCACAAGTCACTGTTCTCCTCTGCTCCCCTCATCTGACAAGTATCCAGGCATTTTTACACATGAATTTTCACAAAGATCCTTCTACAAACACAGCCTTGTATTTTGTACCAACAGTGTCTAAGAAACTTGTTCCTTTCTGGCCGAATCATAAGTTTCTATCTGCCCCTTCTAGAAGAGGGCACAACATAAGCGGCAGCGAGGACATCCCTCAAGTCCGACAGCCCCCCGGACGCACCGGCCGCTGGGTTGGGATGCGAAAGCCCGGCCCCTTCCCC
>NW_005842008.1:1963082-1965151 GCF_000455745.1 Alligator sinensis
CGCGGCGCGCTGAAGCCTCCACACAAGAGCCATTCACATGCGCTGCCCTTTCCCCCGCCTCGGAGCTTCCCTGCCCCCTCCGCTCGCCTCCCCGGCACGGAGCGGAGCCCAGGTACCTGCCAGTGACCAAGATGAAGCAGCAGGTGAAGCGAGCAGTAAACTCTCCTCCCCGGCACTTATCTTCCCCCAGCCCGCTCCTCTGCAGCCTGTGCACGTCGCACCGTCTGCCGGGATTAGAGCCGTCCCCTGCGCTCAGCCGCCCGCATCGCTGTAGCCTCCTGAATGCCCCTTTCCATACGCCCGCGTCCTGCCTCCTCACCCTCAGCTGTAACGTCCTGGGCAGGACTGCCCTGGTGGACGCCCTCCAGCCCAGGACCTTGACTTGTTGGCACAGAAAATTGAGATGTTTGCTTCTGAGCCTGAAGTCCAGTCCTGGATTATGATTTAGGACTCCTAGCCTGCTCAGCTGAATCACTCAGGCCTGTAAATGCATGTTTTTAGGTGCCAGGCCCACGGGTGGATCCAAGATTTTGGAAAGGGGTGGGGGTGCAAATGGTGGGGTGCATCCTCCCATACAATGCAACACAACTGCATTTTTCTTCAGCTAAAAGGAAAAACTAGAAGTTACCAATACATGAAAGGGGCTTGAATGATAGTTTAAGATCAAAGCAAAAACATATAATTATTAGAATGTGCACTTAATTGCTAGATTTTATATAAAAGTTAAAAAAAAACAACACTACAACAAAATATGCCGTCTCATTAGTCCTATATAGTTAAGTGGTCAGATTCATAAAACAAAATCTAGTCTTCCAATACTTCATTGGAAGTCATTTCTACACCTGAGTTAGTATTACTACACCCAAGTTAAGATTCTTAGCTACAGGGTTGTGAAATAGAAGAGCCACGTTACCAGGAATGTGTAACAGCAGTATCACAGAAGAAAGGATAGTTTTGAACAGTGGTAGGTCAAGACTTGAAAAGGACAGAGATTGGTTAACACCTGTGGAGTGGAGAGAGACTAACAGGAATTAGGAAGGTGACAGTGAGTCACCTCATAGAGTCAATTAACTCTCTCAGAACTGCCTGAATAGAAATGTGAGCATCCCTCCTAGGCAGTTGGTTTTAAAGTTTGGATGGAGCAGGGATCAAACAGGGACCACCCTTGTCAGGGACCCTGGTTCTACCTTTTCTAGGATGCATCATGGGATTCTCATACTCTTAGACTGGGCCTAGACTACAATCTTGGGGCATTTATAGATGCAATGGGGGGGGGGGCACTTTAATTAGAGTGAGTCCAAGAGACACTCTAAAAGTGCCTGAAGTGTCACATGAAAAATGGTGGCAGGGGTGCTTTAACTAAAGTTTGTTCCAGGAGCTTTAGTTAAAGTACCCCCACCACTATTTTTCAGTGTGGGGATGCTGATGCACGTAATGCTGGAGTCTGTTGGAGCATAGTAATTACCACGCTCCAGCAAACTCAATTAATCGAGTCTTCTGTAATTCATTGCAATTACAGTGCATTGGAGCAGGCTCTCTGCATGTGTATAGGCATGAGTACTGACTGGTTTTACACAGAAAGTCTGACTAGATTTGGTACTTGAAGGTCTTCCCTTTGGGAACTTGTAAGAAATGGTTTACAGTGACCAAAAACAGCTCTCTTACAAAAAAAAGTGTGTTATTTATTTAACCATAAGAACAACATAATATGTTTTCTATGTTCTTTCTTCTCAGATGCATTGTAAAGAGCTCTCTCATAACTGCTTCATAAGCTTTCCCCATAATGGTGTTGGACTTTCTTTCATTTTAACTGACTTCAAAACAAAGGTCTAGAAGAATGTTAATCTATTTTACCAAAACCCCTAAGCAGACCTATTTGACTACCAACCCCTAATCTCATGAGGTCTAGTTTCACTTGTACATTCTCTCCCACTGTTCTTATGGCTGGTCTTTAAATCTAACAAAAAGTTGTTTAAGTTAATTTATTGAGTCTTCTGTGCCCTGTTGCCTAAAACCAAATGGGTGAATTCAGCAGGCGGTCAGAAATGGATCTCCCGAGCCTATTGCCC
>NW_005842008.1:1965161-1968855 GCF_000455745.1 Alligator sinensis
AAGTATTGGTAAAGCAAAGCCCAGCTACCCTCTTTCCTATTAGAAACTGCATTAAAATAGTATACTTTTCTACGTACAAGAGAAAAAAAAAAAAAAGCTTGTAAGGTTAGGGTACAAGATTTCTCCCCCCTCCCCCAAAAGGCTGTGTCTACATGTGCAAAGAATGTGAAATAATGAATTCTAGAGTGGTTTGAGTTGGATTAAGGTACTCCCAGGTGCAACATCTACACATGCATTCAGGACAGCAGCAATCTGAGCTGGGGTAGAGCAGGCCTGGGCTGGCAGGGGGCACAGAGGCTCCCAGGTGGCAGCAGCAGGTGGCTGGAACATGAGGGTGCTGAAAGTGCAGACCTGTGTGGCTAGGCAGGAGTCTGGCCTCCAGCTGGCTAGGCGGACCAGGAACAATTTATGCCCACTGTCAGCATCTACACATCCGTTTAATCACAGTAAGTTACCCCAGTGTAAAATAGCAGTGGCCCTGACAGTACTATTTAACTGCAGTGTTAATTAGTTTACAGTGGCCTAAGACCATTGCACATTAGACAGTGACACCTCACTTTGCAGCTAATTAGTCTACTCTGCAATCCAGCACACATGAGGACATGGCCAAAGTGGACCACGGATGGAGCCTGGGTAACCTGTTAATTAGTCTATTAAGATCTTTGTGAGAACAAATGTTTTCAGGGATAGGGATTGAAAGAGAGGCTGAGACTGAAAACCCCATAGCAGAAAGGTCTGGGACCTGTAGGGGGGAAGAAAAAAAAATAATCGAGAAAGGCAAATCATTTTGCACTGTGGGGCAGGAAAAGAGGGAAATTCTTATACACCTGGGAAAAGAATCAGGAATAGTAATGGGAGGAGACCCAACAGGCCTTATGAAAACTGGGGAAGAGGGAAGATAGTAGAGGCAGGAGGAGTAAGATCAGATAAGGTGCCTATGTTGAAGATCAGTGCCTAAATATAAGAATTGCTTTCAGAACCTTAGTGCAGTTTGTACTTTTTAGCATGTCATATTGAATGAAATAGTTTGAATGTTTGTAAAGGTTGCCCATTAGCCAGTTTCAGGAAGAAGATAGGATCTATCTCCTTATCTAAGTCATTGTTTTCGGGGCTACGTGTAAAATGTCCTGACTTCGCTTAATTTAAACGTTATCTTTAGAAGTCTTTTACAAAGAGAGCAAATATCCTGAATTCCGAGACATCAAAAGCCTAGGGCCTTTTAACAAAATTGGTAAGAAAAGGACGTTCACAGTGATATGGAAGTCTCCCCAAGAGTAATTTAAAATGCTCAACAGAGGTAATTTCAAAAGAACCTGTTGAGTAAGATCCGAGCCCAAATTTGGGAGTAATGACAAGTTGAGAAGGAGGAGCCCACTGACGGCAGCTCGCTCAATAAAAACTGTAACTTACTGTCCCAATTTGGAGGTGACTTCACTTGCAGAACAACGAAGGAAGAATCGCAAGTGTAGCCCGGAACAGACTGATCACCTGACCCAACCTCTCCGTGAACACGAATCTCTTAGTTCACGCTGAAGCTGCAGAGCACCCGAAAGGGACTGAAGGAAGGGGACCTAGTCCTATCACTGCTGAGCCCAGCTCATTGAATCGTATTGCTGAGGCCAGCCTATTGAATTGTATTGCTGAGGCGGGCCCATTGAACCGTACTACTGAGGCCAACCCATTAAATCGTACTACTGAGGAATGAAACCATATTTTGCTATTTGGCTTGTCGGAATTATAGGATTGTAAGTATATTATGAAAATAATAGTATTGATTCAAATTTAACTTTTAGTTGTAATTGTAGTTGTTTTTGTAACACTAATTCTTATAGCATTGTTTGGGAAGGAAGTGCATTCGGAGCATTGTTTCTGATATATGTAATTATTGTGTTCTTAATGTTTGTGGTGTTTCTTAAAGCTAAGCAGTGTTATATACGTAGCAAAGAATTTTAAAATAAAATTGTGTTGTATGAATTAAGTGTGTAATCGTGCAATCAGCTAACTACTCCCCCAGCCAGTGCATCAAAACGAATCAGTAAATTGTGTGGGATTGTCTCTATTCCATAACCCACTAGAGACATAGCATTCTAATAGTTAACTCCAATTTGAGGTTTTTCTTAGTCTCAAGCTGCTGTGGTTGTTATTTTAACATTGTAGTTCTATTTCCTTTCATGATACAATCCTAAAATAACCCCTAGACGTCAACAGTTAAATAAGGTTTTGCTTAGACAAGCTGAGAAGCAAAGCTCCTTTAGCTGTGAAAGTTGAATTAATTTTTATTTTATTTAAAAAATTGAGTCGAATATAGCCTGAGGTAGTGTACTTGTCTCTTCTTCCCACTGCCAATTGTTATACATTTGCAGTTACATTTTCCAGTTTAAAATAATCTTTGTTGGGTAAACCACCCTACACAAACACAAGGGAACACTAATTGTACATGAAGGGCTATCAAGTGCAAAATGAATAGCCAAGGGAAAAAAGGCATTTTTCTCTCTAATTTTGATAGGTGTAACTCATTGACAGAAGTGGCATTTTAAAATCATTATGGTTTTCCTTTCATTTTCTCACTGAACCTGCACGGTCAATGATCATATTTAATCCCACAGGATGTAATCCAAGTGGCTCCATTGTAGTCCATAGTCTGGACTGGACGATGTACACTTCTCTGCCATATATTCTGTGAATACAATGCATAATTTACAGTAAATGCAACCCTGAGGTTTTGTTGCCAGGGAGCCATATCAGGCTTCTGCTAAAACTCGGTGAGTGTCTCAAAAAAATCAAAAGGAAGGAACTGCCATCTTGGTGCTAGTCACTGTACATACAGTTCCCTTTATGAAAGAAGAAATGAAAGATGGAACACAAGATCTGGGCCTAGACAGCTTCCTGGTAAATTAATTTATCAGTTCAGCATTGGATTTATAGATCATGCCCCACCTTTATAGATCACCTTTAAACTGGTACTCTAAACCAGTCACTGAAGGTTGTAACGGTGTACCTCAGTCCTGGGTAAGCTTTTCGAGAGAATTATCCTGGCACATGTCCACGAGGGGCCAGCAGGGGAGATTATGCTTAGGGGCAATCAACACGGGTTCATTAGAGGCAGGTCCTGTCAGACCAACCTGGTGGCCTTCTATGATCAGGTTACAAAATACTTGGACGCAGGGGTAGCAGCTGACGTAGTCTTTCTGGACTTTAAGAAGGCCTTCACCACTCTCTCTCACCCCATTCTCATTAAAAAAAGCTAGCGGACTGTGGCGCCGACACCTACACAGTCAAATGGGTCACTAGTTGGCTGGAGGGCCACACCCAGAGTGGTGGTGGATGGGTCTTTTTCGACCTGGAGGGATGTGGGCAGTGGGGTCTCCCAGGGCTCAGTCCTTGGGCCTGCACTGTTCAACATCTTCATCAGCAACTCGGACGAGGGGTAAAAAGCACCCTGTTCAAATTCACAGACGACACTAAGTTGAGGGGGGAAGTGGCCATGCTAGAAGGGAGGAATAGGCTGCAACTGGACCTAGACAGGTTACAGGGGTGGGTGGATGAGAACAGGATGGGTTTCAACACTGACAAGTGCAGGGTACTGCACCTGGAGGGGGAAGAACCAGCAGCATACCTACAGGCTGGGGAACTCCCTTCTTGTCAGTGCAGAGGCAGAAAAGGATCTTGGTGTCATTATTGATGCCGAAATGAA
>NW_005842008.1:1969176-1982714 GCF_000455745.1 Alligator sinensis
ACTGTCAGGGCAGCTAGGATCTGGAACTAACTCCCAAGAGAAGTGGTGCTGGCTCCTACCCTGGGGGTCTTTAAGAGAAGGCTGGATGAACACCTTGCTGGGTCATTTGACCCCAGTACTCTTTCCTGCCACGGCAGGGGGGCAGACTTGATGATCTGCTCAGGTCCCTTCTGACCCTACCTACTATGAAACCTTGAACAAATTTGGTCCGAGAACCTTATCTTTCTTTTTTTACTATCCATTAAATACTAAATCTTAAAAATAAAAATCCTAGAAACACCAAATTCTCTCACTAATTACACCTCAGGACAGAACAGCCCATTTCTAGAGCAGACCCTGCTTCCAGGCTTAAATATTTACAAGTCAGAATAGTACATTGTAGGTCTTTTTGGCAAGGGATGATGGATCAGGTTCATGTATATATGGAATGTAGGAAGGCAGGAAAGATATCAGAGTCCCAGCAAGGGTGTGGGGGGGGGCGGAAAAGTGTAGGAAAAGTAAATGAAATATGGAGGTGGAACTGAAGCTGAAAGGCTGAGCAAGTGGCTAAGATGCAAAGAAAATAGAGAAGAATAAGGTAGTGAATAAAAAAAAAACAGAAGGCAGGCAGGGGAAAGAGGTATAATTCAGAATGGGCGATGCAAGACAATTGTTAATAGGGGCAGCAGGGATATAGTGGAAAGATTTCAGATGCAGACAGAAGTGCAGCTTCCTGCTGCAACTCAGTGTTTTACAGGAAGTACTATGAATTATAGCAATACCCCAGACCCAACAGACATTCACTTTTGGATCCCAGGGGCTGGGGGATTCAGCTACAATTTGGAGTAGCTGCAAGTCTGCAGCACCTCTCCCCTAACCTTCCCCCTCTCCATCTCTAAACTAGTGCTCCCAACCCTGGCTCTGTCTTCAGAAAGCAAGCGGGGGGGACGGGACACGGAGTTCAGTCTGGGTTTTTTTTGGCCAGGGCTAGAGGGACCTGGTGGGGGGGAGCATTTAATCCACCCGTCCCATCCGCCAGCACTGAAAAAACCCCAAACCGAACTCACCCTGCTCCCTTCCCCACTTCTATCCCAGAGACAAGAGCCAGGACCAAGGCTGAGCTATGTCAGCCCAGCCCTGCTCCCAGCATGCAGACAGACAGACATTAATGGAGGTGCTCCATTTTGGAGTGTCTTCATCAGAACTGTCTTGTAATCAGGGTTCTGACTGGTGTGGGATGAGGCCCTTCTAAAGCGCTGTTGCACTTGTGTTTGTCATGACTGTAGAGTGCTTTTAGGAGCAAGATCAGATGAAAGTTGTCATTTCTGTCTGTGTCTTCAGTGAAAGAATAGGTGGAGAAGCAGCAAAACAGAATAGGAAACTAGAGAGATGTAGTACTTGATCCACAGCACCAAGTACTCTCATTTACTTCCTTGGACTTTGGGTCTAACCTCAGAGTGTGAAAAGAATGTTACCAGTGAGAGAACCAGACACAGGGCAAAGAGCCATAAAAGAGAACAATGTAAAATGGAGAAAGACAATGGGAATTCAGGAGTTTAAAACTGTGTTTTTGTTTTGTTTTTTTAATTGTTAGTGAAATAAACTGTGTGTATATATGAGGCATGACTGTGGCTGTACGATTGGTAGGAAGTTTATTCTTCTTAAAATATATGCAGCAGAGGGTAAACAACCCCCCCCACCCACAACTATTACCACCTTAAAACAACACTGACCCTATTTTGAATGTGACATGCATTGCTGTTTCCAAGCCCAGGGGTTTTAGATGTATGGATCTGTGTGTTTTCAAAGCATAGAATTTGGCAACATTTCCCATGACTCTAAACAAAATAGTGGATAGCTCTCTTTTTGGATTCTGGTTTTATCTAAAACCTTCTAAAGTACAGACATTTGTGCCTGGTATTTTGCAGTCTCTTGGGGAAGGTCTTCAATCCCATTTATCATCTTTCTACAGCATCCTCACTTTTGTTTGCATAGCTACTCACCTCAAATTGTGGGAGTTTCAAGGTATGATCTCTGCTGGTATTGGTCATGTATTTACATTGTCTCATGAGCTACAAGAATGAAACAAGCAGGGGAGATTTTATACATACATAAAAGAACAGTTTCTCAAATCATATTGGAATTTCTCTTCTTATGAGAAATTTACTAGGGACAGGTCTTAAAGCTATCAGTGGGATTTACACATGTCAAACCTTTCTGTACTGATCCCATCACCTTCACATTGTTATCTTTTTTTTAACAACATTGACATCACCCCCCCTTTAAAGTCAGGCTGACAAGAGGAGGAAGCCCTTTCAAATCCTAACAAAGAACTAAAGTCTGGAGTTAGGAATGGGACCGGATTTTTTACCTGTTGATACAAACCACAACTACCAGATCACAAGATCCTTGCAAGTGAAACAACATAAGCAAAATTACTTTTGGAAGGTGACATGTACAAGGGAAATAAAGGGCTTGCGAGCCCCTGTGGCTCTCCGAGTCATGCTAAAGAAGGCCTATATTTTTAAACATCCTTTTTCCATTAATTTTGTTACATTAGAAATTCAAACCGTGTCCACCCTGGAAGATTTTATAGAAACTGGAGAACTAATGAACATAAAATTCAAGATGTGAAAGCCGAGTTACTGAGAGAGGAAGAGATATTTAGTCAAACTGCATTAAACTCTCCATTTGCAATTGTTAATATTTATTAAAAAACAAACAAACAACCCCCCCCCCCAAAAACATACAACTAGATTTCATAGACATTAGGGCTGGAAGGGACCTCGGAAGATCATCGAGTCCAGCCCCCTGCCCAAACGGCAGGAAGTCAGCTGGGGTCATAGGATCAAATAGCTAAGTAACATTTAAAAAGAAGCCTTTGTTAAACAATCAGTATACCTAGGTCTCCAATTAAGACAGGTGTTCATAGTACAACTGATTGGAGAAATCCAGAGAGTCAGGAAAACCGAGGAAGACCAGACTTGTAATTTCTGACATTTCCAGGGTAGAGTGGGAAGTAGTGAGAGAGAGGAGGAATGGACATGAAGTATATACAGGGAAGGTCTACACGTGGTTTAATATGCAGTAGACTTTTTTCCGGTGCATTAAAGTGTCATGTAAAAAACTGTGACATTACTCTAATGCACATTAAAATAGTCTACTGCACATTAGGTATCACTAAAAAACATGCAAGTACACCAATAGTGCAGTCTAATGCGCATTAATTTAGTACCCGACATTGGAGGTACTAAATTTAATGTGCATTGAAAAGACGCATTAATGATTGTATAGATATGCCTACAGAAACTCGATGAAGTATTTAAAAAAATTCTCAGGTCACCTTTAAAGCTTATTAAAGAAAGCATCTCATAGATACATACGTACACAATGACTCTGTCACAGGCAGGGTCCTACAGGAGGGCCGTGATCTCCTTAAGGCCCCCTTCCCGTGCCAAGTTGGCCCAAGGGCACCCTCAGTTTCTTGCCCGCCACGTCTTTGATGTTGAAATATGTTAAGGGAGGCTGCCTTTTACGCCCTCTTGGTCACTTCGATGGATCCTACAACCCCGTGGTTTCCCAGACCCCTTGTGGGTCCCGTTCTGCAAGTGGTGCTGTAGGGGTACCCTAGCCTTGGGGTGGTAGGAGCCGGCTCCTACCACCCCAATACCACGCCCCAAGCCTCACAGAGGGAATGGACATTGCTCTGTCCGGGTCTATACTCTCTCTGGTGCTCGGGCCCTCCGTGGCCCTGTCTCTCTCCGTGCCCTTTCTCTGGGACCTTCTCCACAATGCTGCCCCTCCTCAGTATTGCCGCCCTCCTCTGGGGGCTCTTCTACTATGCTGCCCCTCCTCAGTATTGCCGCCCTCCTCTGGGGGCTCTTCTACTACGCTGCCCCTCTCTAGGGGCTTCCCTGTAAAGCCGCCCTCTTCTGGGGCTCTTCTACCATGCCGCCCCTTCTCTGGGCTCTTCTGCAGTGCCGCTCTCTCTCGGGGCTTCCTCAGTAACGCTGCCCCCTTCTCTGGGGTTCACCGCTATGCTGCCCCCTTCTCTGGGGTTCACCGCTATGCTGCCCCCTTCTCTGGGGCTGGGGTCTATGCACCCCAAATACTGCGCCCTCACTGGCACTGGGGCCCTCACGCTACTGTGGGTCCCCTATGAGGCCTCCTCCAACCCCTAACAGCCTCACCCAAACCACCGGCGATAAACAACACAAAACACAAGCCCCTAGGCTATAACATAACTTAAAGCCGCCCGGCTAAAACCACGCTGCTCAAACATCCTAGAGCTGCCATCCTTTGCCCAGCTTGAGCTGTACCTGCAGTCAGGCTTCTTCTCGCATCTTTGCTCAGAGAGCTCCTTCCTCTCTAGCTGCTGGCAGGGAACTGCCTCTGGCCTCAGCCCCTAGGGTTTATAAGAGCCAGGCCCTGCCCCTTACAGTCAGCTGACCGCTGGCAGGTGTGGGTTGCTTGCTGACTCCAGTTGCCCTGGCAACCAACAGCTGGGCTCCTTATTCACTGCTAGGGCTCTGTCCCTAGCAGTTTCTCTGTGACAGACTCCTATCCAAACATTCACTAGCATTCCTCAAAATATACACTGTGGTTATCTTATAAAGCTAGAACATTTTGTGCCAGAGACCCAAAAGGAATGATGTGTGGCCAGGCCAAGATCACTGCCATCATGCCCAACTTTTAGGTACCAAGCTCCTACAAAATGTGGAATGTAGGAAACTGATGAAGCACCTCAAGTTCCCTATATAGTACTGAGGAGAGTTAGGTGCCTAGGAATTAGCTGTTGTGAATCCCATAAGCAGAGCAGGGATATGGCTAAGCTAACAGATAGGAAATCTTGAAGATTGAGGGACATGAAATTCTCTCTGTCCCCCAGATTTAAGCACCTATCTGCAGCCTATTTAAAACTGGGATCAATAGCTTGAAACTCCCTTCTAGACTTTGGTGCCTACAGACCACTTCAGTTGCATGTTAAATGCTTAAGGACATGATTTTTGCAAATTGGCTTCTATTCCATTCAGGAGAACACAAAACAGCAGACTCTCCCTATGCCTGAAGAAGGGTGTTTGTGCTTGTGACAGGATGGGGTCCTCAAGGGTGGCTGTGTTCTCCTAAGGCCCCTCGACTGTGTCAATTTGGCCTGCTGGGCGCACTCAGTTCTTGCCCACCACATCTTTGATGGAAATATGATCTTTAAGTCCTCTTGGACATGGTTTGGTGGACTCTCTGACCCCCATGGGTTCCCAGACCCCTTGTAGGTCCTGTCTCACAATGGGCGCTTCGGGGACACCCTAGCCTTATGGGCTATATGCATGGCTCCAGCCACCCCTTTACTACACCCCAAGCCTCACAAATGGTACTGGCATTGTCTTGCCTAGACCTCATTATAGTTCAGCCCCTTGTCCTCACTGGGCTCGCCGCAGCCCTGTCTCTGCGCCCCTTGGCACTGGGCTCGCTGCAGCCCTGTCTCTGCGCCCCTTGGCACTGGGGTCTGTACCCCCCAAAATACCACACCCTCTCTGGCACCAGAGTCCCCATGCTGCAGTGGGCCCCCAATGAGGCCTCCTCCTTCCCCAAACAGCCTCACCCAAACCACTGGTCTTATAAAACAGCAAACAAAACATAAGCCCCAGGCTCTAACATAACACAAGCTATACAAGATGTGCTCAGCCCCTTTTTATTACCCGAAGCAGAACTTAGTCAGACCTCTTCCCTTCACTTCACTTGCTCTACAGCAGGCTCTTTCTCCCTTGACCATCAGCAGAGCACCAACTTCTAGTACCCCACCCTGGGGTTTATATGGGCCCACAGCACTGCCCCTTCCCGCCAGCTGACCAGGTGCAGGTGCAGGCAAATTTCCTCATTAGCTAGCTGCCATGGCAACCTGCACCTGGGCTCCTGTCTGGCTCTTTGGGCTCTCCCCAGGCAGTTACTGCTCTTTTAGGAGCAGGCACCTAAGTGCCCTGCATCAGTGCCCAAAAGTTTGCAAAGAATGTTTTTTCCAACTATTTAGTTGGTCTAATAAAAGATATCACATTTATCCAAATAACCTTATCTGCCTAAGGACATGCCTATACTGTGGCAGTGGCAATATGCCCCAACTGCACCATTCCTGAGCATGTCCCACACCCCTGTGCCTGGGTGAATGTTTCACACCTGGAAATATGCCAGTGAAGCTGCTCAAGATTGCCCCAAACAGTCTCCATGGTATATTTCTATTTTTGCAGCATATATGTAAATGTAGGTGGGCAGTGTATGCTCAGGATAGCCTGGTCAGGTCTTCCAATGCTGTGGTTTGTGTTTCAAGTCCAGCTGGTGTAAATTGGCATAGTTCCATTTGGCTCCAGGAAAGCTAAATGGATTTACATCACTTGAGAAGCTAACTCTAACCACTAAGATCCAGACTGCAAGAGAATACCACTATCAGGAAAAAACCTTGATGGATAAACATAGGGCAAGTATACTGGCTTCTGATATACTACTCAGGAATGAAATACTAACATTTAGACTACAGCATATTTTAATTCTAGACTCTGAGTAGCTGTGTAAACCCTAGTAGCATTGGTTTCCCAGGTGTCATTGCAATGTTTTCTACTATTTTGGGCTGTGTGGGTTCTCTGCAAAACCCTAATGCTCACAGAAAATAGTCACGAACAGTGGGAATTGCTTCATGTCAGTACAAAACCATAATGCAAACCAGAGTTACTTAAAACAAGGTCCAGAACCATGCTACAAACTAACTTAAAAGGCTTACTGATCTTTTCACAAAACCAAGCCATCTTTTGAGATGATGATGATGAACCAATAAAGTAGGTGAATTCTATACGGTTTGGAGGTTTTGTGCATATTTTACAAAGCTCTGATAATCTCTCTCACTTCCACCATGCAAGAAAAAATGGGATTCTGGTAAGGATACAGGACTAGGAGTCAGGAGACCTGGATTATACCTTGACTCTGGTATATGCTCCTTGTGAGACCATACATAAAGTCAATCAATCATCCTTTGCTTCAAAATTCTTATCAATATTTCCTAATTCGTGGGACAGAGGGTCTGAGGCTTGTTTATTTATCGGATTATCTGGTGGAAGGTGCTGAAGATGTACAAACTAATACCTTCTTTATTGTGGGGAAGAACATTTCTTGCTGCCATAGATGAACCAATTTTCCCTGTTTAACAGCAGCATGCATAATTAGATCACAGAGTCAAATCTATTTTAGGAAATGACTGATTTTAAATGTCCTGCAAATTTCCAGGAACTGTAATTTTATCATATGATTTTAGCTTGAATTGTCATGTTTTTATGAATAAGAGCTAAAAAAATAGTATAGATTTCCCTAGCAACATGACTGGGTGCTAAATAATGGGGTAGTAGCTGGGCATTACAACCTATGCTATGATTATTCTAGTGTGAGTCATAACTTCCTTTTCCTACCAGTTTTGTTCCATTTTCAGATTAAATGGAAAACTTTTGGCTAGATAATGTTCAACTAGAGATATCATTAGACTAGGAAGAATTCTGCATCTAGACTGTCAGAGATTTACAAATAGAAGGTTTCAATATAATTTGCCTTCTTGAGAACTGCTGGGTCTGGTAGTTGATAGTGCGCTTATTTATGCTCTGTCAGCTACACTGGATGCATTTAGTTTACTAAATATACATCAAGGCCATAAGCCATAAAATAGTATAATCATCCTAACTGAGGGATGGTCAATTGCCTCAGTTTCTGTCAAACCACTTGAAGATGTGAGGCAGTGTCTGTGACTGTCTAATGCAGGTCTGTTGAAAGAAAAAACTCAGAAAAAAAAGAAGCTGCTTTGGAGCTGCAGCAGCAGGCATTCACCCCAACCCAACCACCCCCCTTGGCGACCATGCATATGAAATGAGTTATAAACCATTAAAGACTTACTGAAGTCTTTAAAGACTTGCTAAAGGCTAAAGGCCCTGGGAGGTTCATGCATGGAGAAGTTTTGCAGATTGCCTGCTTGCTGCTGGGGGTGGGTAGGGTTGTTTAGTCTTTTTTCTTACAAGAAATGCTGGCTGCACCGTACCCAAGCTAGCACTTAACTAGCATTCAACCTCCCTCCCTCTGATAACAGTCTACCCTGCAACTCTTTGCAACTCTTTCCAGTAATGCCATGACTCCATAAACCCCGTCCCACACAAGCACAGCATCCCCATCCTGAGGCAGGCACGGTCTCCGAAAACTAACCCAACCACCCACCCCAAAGAAAACATGACACATATATAGAGCAAAAATAAAACACTTTACTGAAAATGCTGCAGCTTAACAATAACTATATACAACTTAGCAATATAAAATATATACAAAATGTAAAAAAAAATTAAAAAGCTGAAGATATTTCACTCTACTCTCCTCTTCACTATCTTCATTCATTACTGGGCTGGTTGCCACCCACTGCGAGTTCCTCCCGTGAAAGTTTTCTGTGAGGAGGGGGAAAAAAAAAAGAAGGGGAAGAGGAGTGGGGTTTGGGGCACATTCGAAAAAACAGACTTTTGCCCTTCCACCCCCTCCACACACACACACAATGTCGGTGGGACATACTACCTACATATCACCTGGGATGTTGCTTAACCTGGGCGTCAGGTCTGGCAGGCAGCGTCCTGCCCCTGGACTTTTGGTCATGGTTCTGACATGGAATGTGATGAAGTTCAGAAGGTTTGCAATATTGAAGGAAGTCATGTAATCACTCGCTCCAAAGTTTCAAACTACTTGCAAAAAACTTACCATTATGGTGATGCTGCAGCTGTCATCGGGAGCTATGTCCACTGTAGTGGCAGCACATGACGTGGGGTGCGGGGGTTGCAGGTGGAGGCTACATGGGGGGACAGGACAGGAGGGTACATGGGCGGTGGGGAGGACATACATTATAGGTGGCGGGGGGGGTGTGGAAAAATTAAAAGGGGGTAGAAAATTAAGGGATTATTGGCCTCCCCTATTTTAAAATAATAATTGGTCTGAGTGGACCTGTCCCGACCTAAACTGCGTGCTGTGAGGGAGGAGTGAGGAGTGAAGGAGGGCAAAAAAGAACACACAGCAGCATCTACTGGCTAAAGACTGGAACACAGTGCCCCCTCATGGTGAAGGGGATTCATTAGACGTCTTTGGAGTCCCTGGCTGTTGGCACAAACAAATCCACAGTTGGAACGGTGTAACTGGAAAGCACAGCAAATTAACACATCTCCGAGTAGTGTTAGTTTAAGGTGCTAAATGGACTTTAGAGTGACAGAAAATCCCAGGTTGTGCAAACACAAATGCAGCTGCATCAACATAAACAGGAAATATTATTTTGTCTACATACGCCTTACAACTAGGGCCTGAGCCAGTCTACAAGTTTATAGATGCTTGCAGTAGCCTGTTTACATTTATCATCATGACAATATCAGTGCTCACCAATGTTTCTTGAATGCTGCCTGACTGCTCTTGGAAATGGGTGTAGCTTGTAGAAACAAAAGAATGATGGGGTGAAACAAGAAAAATGGCTGGAATCATTAGTTTGACACTAAATCCTAGAATTCCATTGCCTTTTGTTACGCGCACACACACACACACACACACACAGAGCGCCAGGAAAAAAAACAACAGAAAAAATGTAGCATGGCAGTGGAACAAAGCTTTAGGGATGTGTGACTAGAATAACAGAATCAATAAAACAAAACAGAAATATTTAATCTGCCATAAAGCTAAAGCTTCTGGGCTCCTTATTCCCTAAGGCAGTCTGTGTGGTAGGGTTAAAACAGTCATAAACACCAGAATGCCAACATTCCCAAAAATTCTGTTTCATCATAAGTTCATCGAAACGAGATGTTACTGAGGAACTTTTCAGCTTCACCAAGTCAGCATCTTCCAATTAACATGTGTTTCATTGGAAAATTACTAAATTACTTTAATCAGCATCTTCTACAGACATACCTTAAGTCAGAAAGATGGTAGGAGATTTGGGAAATTGAGGAAGAAATAATTTCTGTGGGCAGTTCTCAGTACTGCTTGCTATAGGGTTTAGTGCATGTTCTTCTAGTTAACTCATACTGGCCACTGTTGGAGGCAGGAAACAGGAAATACAGTACTGATCTGATATGATGATTCAAAAGATACTGGATGTAAGAAAGACTCATCAGCTTATCCATAATATTTACTTGATTAGTTAGGCCAGTCTACACTAGGCAACATAGCTATTGCTGATAACAACTGTCAGCAGTATATTGCCCTGAACCTGTACTGAAACTGTTTAAGTAGCAGTACAGGCTGGTGCTCCAAACTTTTTAAATGTACAACCACAGACATTGTATAAAACAGGGTTTAGTTGCTTTGTTTTTGGTAATACAGCATTTACTCAAATTCAAGACAAGTTTTTTCCTCCATTCAACATGGGGAAAAAAGCCCCTTGTCTTAGATATGAGTACAGGTTTCCCTCACCAACCACGGTTTTGCCAACCATGGTTTTGAGTATCCACAGTTAATATTCTGTATACCATTTTGGCTACAATGGTATACAGGTTTGAGTAACCACAGTTTTCCATGGCCATGCATCGGCTTGCCAACTCCCTGGCCCTGCTTGTAACTCTCCTTCCCCTGCTGCCATACAGCCCCTGCTCCCCCAGTCGGAGGTGGCCCCCAGTCCTGCTGGAGGTGTGTGCAGTGGTGGGCAGCTGCTCTACCCACCATGGCAGGGAACAGCAGGCCTGCTTGCTGCTGTTCCCTTCTGTCCTGCTTCCCTCCCCCATGACCCAGCATGGCAGGGAGCAGAGAAGCCACGTGGGGATCTCCTCACCTGCCACTGCTCACCCCATGCTGCCCTGGTGATGCACCTCCTGTGCCTGCTGCTGGTTTGAGGGGCACAGCCCTGCGCCACTGCCCTCAGTGCAGCCCTGCGTGCAGGAGGTGTATCGCCAGAGTAACGCGGGGCGAGCAGCGGCAGACGAAGAGATCCCTGCATGGCTTCTCTGCTCCCTGCCATTCTGGGCTGTGGGGGAGGGAAGCAGGGCAGCAGGTCCTACAACCCAGCCCTGCCAGGGCCCCATCTATGGGTTGCTAACCAGCCAATCATGTGCCACCGGAGGTAGATACAAAACACCGCCATTCAGATGGGTGGGGGCGGGGAAGTGCCGCTGTGTACTGTGCGGGCCAGCCGGCACATCTCACCCCCCACCTCATCTTCCTTTCCCCTGTCCCCCTCACCCAGATAAGAGGCGAATGTGCTGGAGCAGATGCTGCCACTGCACCCTGGGTGCACTCCGTCCTTGCCTGCTGATGCGTATGCCCTATAACCTGTCTAAGTAACCTTAGGGGTACGCCTACGTCCAGTTGACCATCCTACATACTAAAGATAAGTAAAAATTATTTTTATACACTATACTGTACAGTATTCAAGTCCCTAACACCATTTTCCCCATAAGCCTTTAGTTTTACCAACCATGGTTTTGCCAACCACAGGAACTTTCTGGAACCTAACCCCCATGATTGGTGAGGGAAATCTGTACAAGCAGGATGGGGAGTGGAGCAGAGGTCCTGGTTCCAGCTCCAAGCCATAACCAACTCTCCTTCTACCACTGCTCCCCACACCTTTGTTCCCCACCACCATTGCCCCAACACCATTTCTGCCCCACCCTCACTGTTACTTCCACTTACCTTCCAGTCACAGCTCTGGCTCTGGCTCCATTCTGGGGTAGGGATCACAGAGCATGTGCTGCCTCCAGCCTCAGCCTAGCCACTCAAGGTGCAGACAGAAGTGCAGCTTCGTGTTGTAACTCATGGTGCTTTGCAGGGAGCACCATGAGTTACAGTGATCTCCTGGACGCAACGGAGGTTTGCTGTCGGGTCCTGGGGGTTGGGGGATTAAGCTGCAGTTTAGAGTGGCTGCAAATCTCTCTTTCCTAGCCCCGCCCCCCCTCCCAGCCCAGTGTGGGGGGGAGGGGGAGACTCCAATCCACCTGCCCACCCTCCAGTACTGGTTTGGCAACCCCCAGAATGAGCTCCCTCCATTCCCTTCTCCACCCCCCCATTCTGAAAACAGCGCTGGGAGCTGAAAGTGGTCTGCTTTAGAGTGCCTGCATCTGAACCTTCATGTAGAGGGTAGAGTGCTTTCAGTGGCTGATAGTGCAATAAAATCTCACTTCTGTCAGTGCTCTCAGAGCCTGGGATGGGGCCAGAGATGCTGCTGCCACAACAGTTGTTTCATGGCTGGGCTAGGGCTGGAGCCAGCATGTGCTGTATTTCCTGTGCTGTATTTCCAGAGTGGGACCCCAGCCAGAGCCATTGCTGTAACAAGAAGGTAAAAGGAAATGGTAGGGGAGCTGGAAGCAGGAGGGAGGAAGTGCAGGGGGCAGGCATGAGGGAGAAGCAAGGGGGGGATAGGTGCCAGGGGTGCAGACACCACATGGAGGGACAGGCATTAGGGGGCACAAGTATAGAGGGCAGGTTGAAGGGGAGGCAAGTGGCAGAGAGCACAGGCACTAGAGGGCAGGCAGGGGGGCAACTGGCAGGGGACAACATGCTGGGGGTGTAGGCACTGTGGCAGGCAGCAGAGGGGCAGTGTGGGGGGGTAAGTTGCAGGAGGGCAGGCAGCACTGCAGGGTGGGGAAGTGTGGGCATGTAGGCACGAGGGGTCAGGCATAGGGAAGTTAGGCAGTCATGGGGCAAGTTGCAGGGGGAACAGGTGGCAAGGGGCAGGAGTCAGGCCACTTGGCTCCCCTGCTGCCTATCTCCCTGCTGCTGATGCCCAACCATAGCAGTGAGGGAGGGATAAATTTAAGACAACCCTTCAATAATTACATTCTAGACATGGAAAACAATCACAAGTTTATGTTTTCCATGTCTGGAATATAATTATGGAGGGGGGTGGTCATTTTAAATTTACCATTATCTTGGATTTAGGTAAATACAGTACATACACACTTTAGGAGGTGGAATATACCATGGTTAAAGAAGAAGATTGAATGAATAAGAACCTTGATCCTGCTTTAAAGAAAAGAGACTTTGTTCCCTTTTGTCTCTATTTTCTGCTGCACTCTATTTCTCTTCTTGTAGTACCACCAGTGTCAATGAAAGCAATGAATGAAGTAATGAAAATAATAAAAGTTCCCTTAAGTTTGAAGAAAGCAGGCAGTTTTAATTGCATGTCTACTAGCACACACCACAAAGAGCAACAGTGAAACAAAGAAGGGAGAAAAGATACCATCATGAGATGGTTTTTACCCATGATGAAAGAGTACGGGAAGAGCAGCTGTAAAAGTCTTCATGGCATGGGCGACTGATGCCACCTGAGTCAGGGAGGGCACGTGCCCACTTCCCCCCCCAGAGGCCAGTCAGTGACTGGGGGGGGACTAGCACACACCACAAAGAGCAACAGTGAAACAAAGAAGGGAGAAAAGATACCATCATGAGATGGTTTTTACCCATGATGAAAGAGTACGGGAAGAGCAGCTGTAAAAGTCTTCATGGCATGGGCGACTGATGCCACCTGAGTCAGGGAGGGCACGTGCCCACTTCCCCCCCCAGAGGCCAGTCAGTGACTGGGGGGGGGGGCC
>NW_005842008.1:1982868-1985505 GCF_000455745.1 Alligator sinensis
GGTCCCCCTGCAGCCGACTACGCCAGCCAGGAAGTGACTGTGAGCTCCCAGAAGTGGATGCGGCGCTCCTGGAAATGCCAACTCTTCACCTGGAGCCCCCACTCCCCAGCTGGTGCTCACGGGGGGGCACTGGTGCTCCCCCATCTGTCCCCTCTACCCATTGCCTAAGCAGGGAGTGCTGCCTGTCAGGGAGTGCACCAGCGCTCTCAGGGCTCTTCCCCTATGTGTCGCCACTGCTTCATGGTGCCCTTTTCACCATCTTCCCTTTTTCTCTCCAACAGTGGAAAAACACCACTGCCACAGGTTACAGCAGTTAGTATGTGTTGGTACTGTTTTTTGGCCCATGAAACTGTATTTTTTTCAAGTTCTGTGTGAAAGCTCAAATATAAGTGATGATTTAGCAGCCTTTCTTTGTGTGTGAGAAGAACGTTTTGTTAGATAATATCTTTTACTGGACTAACTGCATAGTTGGGAGAGATGTTAGATAAACTTTCAGACACTAAATGCCCTTACTAAGGTCTTGGAAAGAGGCAGATACAGCCCAGGCTAAATACCAGATAGGGCAATTTTGTTTAACTTCATTATGTAAATGAAAAGGGTCACTTAAAAAACAAGCAGAGCAGTAAGGCTATGGAGAAAAGAAAAGTTATCAGTAGTAGTTACAGATAACAGCTGAAACAGACAACTTTAATTTTGTAAAAGGCTAACACCATTTTCTTTGTGTGTGACAGAAACTGAGGCCTAATCCACACTACAAAGTTTTGCCAATGAAACTCCAAACTTTTGAATGCATTCACACCCTAAGCCCTTCTGTGATGGCAGAACCCTCCATCCCACTGGCAGACTTATCCCACCCAGGAGAAAGATGAAGGCATGTTTGGACAATCCCATGCCTTCAACTGGCTGTCATGGTCCATTCACAGTTGGTGCCGCTCCAGAGCATACTTTGTTGACAACCTTATGAGAGTTGCTGCTGGCAATTGCCAGAACTTCCTGCCACTAGCACAAGTAAGCATAGACATAGCCTGAAGATTTTTTAAGTTCATCTTATGAATGACAAGGAAAATAAGATGAAGAAGAAGCCACACAGAAACAATATGAATAAATGAAGTTTAAATGTTCAAAAGGACTGGGGTGTTGGTTTTAACTCAGCTGCTTTTAGGATTTGAAACTGCCTAAGGGCCCACGTGGCACATAAAAGCCAGATCTGTATGTTTATAATTTTGCAATAGTGTCTACATGTCTGAGCTCTTCAGAAGTAGTGGGAGAAAACTTCCTGATCCTGATACGTGTCAAGGGAAACAAAAAGACCACACAAGTATTGATACCATCCAACTGTGTTATGCTAAAGAAACTGTTTGGAACAGCCTCCTCCATCTATTGGAAAAAATACCAGCACACTTTAGCTCTAGCTTGGACTCTGCAAAGCAGATAGTGAACACCACTTAAAAAAATACAATAAAATAAAAAACCCTGCAACACACCCAAAATGTAAAGGAAGGAAAAAATGTTCTATCTGAGAATGATTTAATGCCTGGGTATTTTTGCAAAAGAGAGGACCAACTAAGTTCTTTTACTAAGTTTTTTGCCTCCCTAATAACTGAGGTAACTTCTTATTCATTACTATTTAGGACCTGCCTAAGAACGAATCTTTTATAAACAGCTGTACTGTCTACTTACCTTGTTCCCATGACTGTAGTATAATCTGTATATTATACAAGAGCACAGTTCTGGAATCTATAGTTTCTAGAAGTGTGTTTTCTGGAGATTACATCTATTTGTGCTTGTACTTACCCATGTACATGTGAGGGGGGGTTTAGTTCCTCAAAATTGAAATGGTGGATTCTTAATTGGTGAGTTTGTGACCCACTGTTTCAATTTAGGGGCTTCCGTCACTGTTACAGAACAGTGACAGCCCACTGGCAGCTCACTCCCCTCCCCGCCCAGCCGCAGGCAGGCTCCACGGGGAGAGTGGGGGCGGCAAGGGGCTTGATCCTTTTTTTTTTCGTGGAGCCTGCCCGCTTCTCCAGAGGCCAGGGGGTGAGCTGCTGGTGGGCCCTGCACTGTGGGGAGGCCTGGTCCTACCCTTCACAGTGGCGGCATCCCCCAGGCAGAGTGCTAGCTGTGTGCGTGCTGCCCCAGCTGGGAGGCAGCACCTACTGGATCCAACTCTTCACCAAGTCTGTGCGGGAAGCAGCGAGGCACTGCCACTGCGGACAGAAGGAACGGGCCTCTCCGTAGCTCAGGGGTTGCATGACCCAGTGGCAGCTTGGGTGGGCAGGCTCTGCCAGGAAGAAAAAAAAAAAGCAGCAAGGAGCCCAATTATTTTTTTCTGTGGAAATCCTTTTTTGCTGCCCACCTCTCCTACTGCCAGGGGGTAAGCTGCCTGTGGGTCCTGAGCTTCAGGGGTTGCCAGACCTTCACTTTGCAGTTGCGGTGCCCCCCAGGCAGCACCAGCCTTCTAGCAGCCTGCCTGGGCAGCCCTGGGGGGTGCTGCCACTGCAGAAGGAGAAGTCAGCGCCCCCCCAAATGCAGGGGCCACTGGCAGCTCAACCCCCAGTCATGGGAGAGGTGGGCAGGCTCCATGAGAAAAAAAAAAGAAAAAAGATCAGGCCTCTCATCACTTTTTTTTTCTCG
>NW_005842008.1:1985515-1988749 GCF_000455745.1 Alligator sinensis
AATCTGCTGCTGGGTTGCGCAGCCCCTGAACTGTGGAGGGGCCTGGTCCTTCCCTCTAGTGGCATTGCCCCCTGGGACTGCCCAGGTATGGTGCTAGCTGCATGGGTGCTGCCCCAGCTCACAGGCAGCACCTGGCCCCGTCCAGTGGTGCATGGGATGCTAGAAGCTGGGGCATGGGGAACCTCAGACTTGGCACGCTGGCTTGCCCCTGGGGCAGTATGAAAAGGTGGCAGGAGGACAGATGGGTATGCTGGCGGCCAGAAAAGGCAGCAGGGATGGTGCATAGGGTGCTGGAAGCCCACCAAGCCCAAGCTTCCCTAAGCATGCCTGGGCTTCCAGCACCCACCATCCCCGCCACCTTCTCCAGTCAGCAGCACATGCAGCCGCCTTCTTGCCACCTTCTCACACTGGCCCAGGGGCAAGCCAGCCCATGTCTGTGGCATCACGGGGAGGCAGCAGGAGCTGTCTGTACATGTGCATGATTTTTTGTCCACAACAGGACAATTTGCCTGGTCAAACTAAAATACATCAGAGGTAGTCTAAGTTGCCATGCTCAAAGAAATTTTGACATGAAAAAAAATTGTGCACATGTACATGGTGACACCATTATGTTAGACAAATGGCAACTTCCAACACTTTTTGTCATGTGTACATGGCCACATCATCACATGTACACGTGTCCATAGGTAACTCGCGTTAAACATGAATAGAAGTATTACTGTTCACACATCTCCCTTTTTAATAACACATCAGGCCTCTTCTACCCTGTTTATCTTGAATGAAAGAGCAGGCAGGAAAAGAGAAATGTGTACATAATTTGATACCACCAAAAAAAGAAACAGAAATACAAAACCAGAAGACACTATTACTTAAAAAGCTATTTTAATGTAAAATAGCTTTCCCCACTGAAAGTAGGAGGGTGTAGCATGCTAATTTAATTCTATTTAATTCAAGCTTTTGGTCATGCTTTATATTCAAAGGTAGTAAAATATGACAATGCTTACGTTTGTTTAAATCTGTCAAAGTTGGCCTTCTTTTCATCAGCTATGCTAATAACCTCATACAAGTTCTAAATACTAATTCAATTACAAGAGCAAACTGTGTCTACAGGAACACATAAATATAAATCAAAAAGTCTGCAGGAGCCCGGCAGGGGGGAGCAGGGAGCTCCCGCAGATGCTGCCGGCACTGTCGGTGGCAAGGAGGGGCGGGGGGTCAGCAGTGGCCAGGGGCGATCGTAGAATGGTGGTGGGGTGGTGAGCGGCAACTACCTGCAGGCACCCCTGACAGTGTCAGCGGCACCTTTATGCAGGGCATGCACCGCCACGTGCAGTGGGTGCACATGCACCTGCATGTACCCCCTACACTTTGTCCCTGCATATAAAGCTGTGTCTATGGCTGAATCGCTGATTCTCTGAATCGGAATAGAATCTTCAGATTCAGGTTTGGCTGAATTGAACCAGGACAGTGATCCAAATCAGTGAATTGAATCACTGTCCCTCGAATTGGGCTGAATCTGAATCCAAATTGAATACTGCCTGCTTTGCACACCTCTATATAATATGCTCCGGCTATGCTGGCTTGTTGTTTTATGCTGTCTAATCTGAAAGCTACAGAGGGATGAGTGTGCACCTGGTGTAGGACCCAGCAAACTAAGCTACATCCTCATCATGTTCTGTCAAATGCTAGAACTCCCTTGCAAGCAGCAGAATGGAAACATTCAACTGTTTTCCACCTCCTCTGCATTTTCTGAGCGACATCAAGGAGCCAAATAGTAGCAGAGAATAGGCCTTGCAGGGTGGGCAGCCAAAGAAACTGTTGAAGGGAACAATTACAGACTCCAGATATATGACACCTCATTGCTATTTCATCTTGGTTAGACTTAATAGTCATAGGAAATAGTGAGTCAGTTACTTTTTGTCAGGAAGCACACAAATGGCTGACACAGATGCAGAAGAGCCCTTCTCCTGTGTACTTTGGTTTTCAAAAAAATGAGGCAGGTCATTTGCCCTTGAAGGTTTGGGAAAACTCTGAGGTCAGATAATCAGGATTTGGGGAGAAGCAGTATTGGGACACAAACAGAATTGCAAGGCTCCTCTCATGAGAGCAAGTGGGTTGCTCAATTCAACTTTTGCAATTGCTGTAGTGGGACCTGTTCTGCTAAGACTGATGGTATTGAGTGGAGTCATATTTAAGTTCCTAAACAATAAGAAATGGACTACAGTATTTAAAAAATGAATTATCATTGTTAGGAAGACATGCCTATGTATTCAATAAAACCTATCTTCTGAGTGTGCTTGCATGTTAAAGGTATGGCCATACAATCAATTTCCTTTAGGGTAAAAAAGTGTGGGGCTTTACAACGCATCATCTGCTCCCAGGCAGTTACCTTCATGCATTATAATTTCCATGGTAAATGAAAGATTAATCTGTGATAAATTACCCCTCTTTCATTAAGATTAAGATACCACAATTTAACTTCCATTTACCATAGGGTAGGCCATGGATACAGGCAGATTCTGCAGAGCAACTCATACATAGTTAAGCCCTGTCTTCTTTACCCAACAGTACGACGTTCATATGTCCATACCCTAAAGTAACTTATCACATCTAGTTTTACATGGAAAGTGCCCAGAGCAACAAGTACAGTGCTAATTCATGATTTTTTAAAGTTCAAAGAATGAGCAGAACAATATATTTGTTCTGTTTATTACACAATTATGTAACCTTGGTGAGAAATTAACATTTATTTAAGAGAACAGAAGGAAAAATAAAACACTGGGATGCTCTACTACTGGATGACTTCAGTGCTGTTTAATGCTGAAAAACAAGTGCTTTCTATGTAACTGATTAGCTAGTCTTGCTCCTAGACACAGCACTTTATCAGACAAGACACAAAACAAAAACACTTCATAATAGGCTGGAGACCAGATAACCACCATTAGTCCCTACTGTGAAAACAGAACAGTTTGCAGTCACATTTCACAATAGAAATGATCTGTTTTACAGCTTTTCTTTCACATAATGGACCTGTCGCAGAGCACTGAGGTGCCCTGCTCCTAGAGGGCAGAAACTGCCAGAGGAAAAGCTCTGGCAGTGCATAGGGAGCCCTAGCAGGGAATAGGAGCCCACCTGTGGGTTGCCAGGGCAACTGGAGGGAGCAAATGACCCACACCTGCCAGCGGTCAGCTGCTTGTAGGAGGCAGAGGCTGGCTCTTATAAAGCCCAGGGCTG
>NW_005842008.1:1989458-1990685 GCF_000455745.1 Alligator sinensis
AGGCTACCATATGGAGTAGCCCAAGTTGGGCGTGGCGAGCCCCAGAAGTGGGGGTCGCACTTCTGAGAAGCCCCAGGGCGGGCGTGGTGAGCCCCTATGGAAGGCATAGTACTGTGATAAACCCCGGAGAAGGGTGGAGTACTGCGGTAAACCCTGGCAAGAGGAGGTAGTGGTGCAGTGAGCCCTGGAGAAAGGGGGTAGCAGTGTGGTGGGCCCGAGAGACAGGTGGCTCAGACAGGAAGTCCCAGAGTGGGCACAGAAGTCCCCAGGAAAGGGGTGGCTTCATAGGGAAGGCCCCTGAGAGGGGTGATTATTACAGGGAAGGCCCAGAGTGGGCATAGAGAGCCCTAGGAAAAGGGCAGCATTAGAGAGAGAGCCCCAAGAGAGGGGCAGTATTCTAGAGAAGACCCAGAGCGGGCACGAAGAGCCCCAGAGAGCGGGCGAGTGTACAGAGGAGGCCCCAGAGAGCGGGCAGTGTATGTATAGAGACAGACCAACATCCATCCCATCTGCAAGGCTTGGGGCGTGGTATTGGGGGTGGTTGGAGCCACGCATAGCCCGTAAGGCTAGGGTGCCCCAAAGCACCCATTTGTAAGACAAGACCCACGAGGAGTCCGGGAAACCACAGGGTCCAAATAAACATAGAGACGTGTCCGAGAGGGCGTAAGGCAGCCTCCCAACCAATTTAAACCATCAAAGATGTGACGGGCAAGAACTGGAGGGTGCCCTTGGGCCGACTTGGCACGGAAGCAGGGGCCTTAAGGAGATCACGGCCCTCCTGTAGGACCCTGCCGTGACAGGACCAAATTCATCTTTGGTAGAACTCTGCTGGTGTCAGAGTAACTCAAGGGATGAATATGGCTCCATACTCAAGTATTTCAGTTACATATGCAATTGTACTCCAAATTATTTTTAGTTTTCCAGAACATTTTTATTAAAACTTTGTTGTAGAAACTCTAGCACTTCACTGCTAAACCTGACAAGGTAACAGGATGATATTAGGGCTTTGCGAAGCTTCAGGTAGTGATTTGATTTGGAGGAGATTTGGCCAAATTCGGTAGCTGATTCGCTGAATCTGAATCAAATCAGGGGACCAGTTTAAAGGTCTGAATCGATTCAAAGCTCTCTGAATCTTCAGCAAAGATTTGGAGAGCTTTGATGATTTGGGCAGTCCCCGGTGGCTGCAGCAGGGAGCTGCAGCCACTTTGAGCTGGTAAGTACTAGAGG
>NW_005842008.1:1991016-2001230 GCF_000455745.1 Alligator sinensis
GGTGTCTCGGGGTTTCTTCCATTTTTTTTTTTTTTTTTCTTAAAGGGCCGGAGCTGGCCTGTGCAGGGCATCTGTGAGGGGGCTGGGGGAGTGGGGCAGAGGGGGCTTGTGCAGAGCCCCCCATGCAGCGTGGGGTGGTGGGGATTGCCCCCCACCCAGCAGCACGTGCTTACTAGGGGCTTTTTTTTTTTTTCAGCCATTGCTGGGCTGGGAGAGGGGCAGGGGATGGGCCTGGCCTGGCTGATTTGGAGATTCGGCTGGTGTCAAATCTCTGAATCAGATTTGGCCAAATCGAATCAGGGCAGTGATTCGAATCGCCGAATCGAATTGCTGTCCCCTGAATTGGCCAAAACCGAATCTGAAGCGAATACTAGCTGCTTCGCACAGGCCTAGATCATATGTCAAGAGGACATAAAATATACGCTTTACCTCAGGACAGAAATGCTTAAGTCTAGTTCAGATTCATTGAAGCCTTCAGCATTATGCTAGGGATATATTTAGCCACACACGTTTAGCTGTACAATCTTAAAATTGTGGTTATTTTAGCAGGCACCGTTGAGCTGCTTGAACTGATCTGTAAATACTTATTCACCAAATTATTGTGTGGCTGAAGATCTAGCAGCCCCTTCTGGAAGCCAAGCAATCATAGAAAAATAGGTCTGGACTTTAGGAAGTCATTTAAGCCAAGCCCCCCTCAAAGCTGGATCACCCCTGTCTGAACCAGCCCACACAAATGTTTATCTGACTGGCACTGAAAAACGTCCAGCAAAGGAGATTTCACAGTCACTCTAGATAATCTGTTCTAGTGGTTAACTACCGTGAGTTGGAAAGTTCTCCTTAATATCCAACCTAAAGCTCCCTTTTTGTATTTGAAGACTTATCAAATCTCCCCTCAGCCTTCTCTAGAAGAAATAATCCTGATTTTTTTTTTTTTTTTTTTTTTTTTTCCATCCTTTCCTTATATTTCAGGTTTTCTTGACCACAAATCATTTTTTACTGCTGTTCTCCGGACCCATCCACATCTTTCTTTACGTATGGAGTCCAGAATTGGATACAGGACTCTAAATGAGTTCTCAAATGCTGCTTATACTCACTTCCCTTTACTGTGTTTCAAAGAGGGACAAATAATCCATTCACCACTCCAGTATGAGGAAGGTCACACAATTCCAGTCCTTTTTTTTTTTTAAAAGAAAAAGGTAGGGGGCTCCCAGTTTCACTAAAATACTGTAATCAAGTTGTACACTATCCTGCTCTTCATCATATAGGACACAAAATAAGATATGGCAGGTCCACATTTTAAATGTCTCTATCCTCTGCATTTGTGAACATTAATAAACTATTCTTCTTTGATCTTATTTGAATTATATTTCTCTGACTTTAAAAAACAGTTATAGAACATTTATGTTCTACACATCTGGCTATATGTAACTGCTTTGCAGTGCCCCTGCACTACATGTTACTTCCAAACATAAACTCTAGTACTGATAAAAACTTGTTTGTGAAGACTCTGCTCCTCCACATGCTCTAGCCCCAACCAAGTGTTCTCACTTCAGTGGGAGCGAAAGAAAGAAAGGGTAAGATAAAATGTTGGTTCCTGTGCAGTCTGAGAGAACCTTAGAATGACCAGGATATTTTACAATTACTGTGATTAGACTACGTTATAAACAGATCTTATTGTCAAAAGTAACTAAGTGTTAAAAGATCCTTTGTAAAGACTAAAGACTTACAAGTGATACCTTGCTTTGTCCCTCCACTCAGAACATTTGGAAGAGCTGAGAGCTGAATTTTCACGCTTAGTTGGGAAAGAGATTCAGTATCAAAAACCAACAAAAGGCATCTTAATTAAATCCTAACATTTCAGAACACGCTCCTGTATGGCAAGAGGAGGGGAGGGAAGGGAATCCCTTTGTTATTAATTCTTCCTTTAAACCAGCACTACTGCATTTACTGCCTCTTTTCTCATAAAGCTGAAGTGACATATGCTGAATACTGTTCAGTCTTGACCTTTTAGTCACTCTAAATGAGAGAGGAATTCATGACTCAGCCTTTCATCAGCTAAACGGTCTGTTAACACTACCATGTCTTATTGTTAGGATAAAAACAGTGAGGGCAATAGAAATTAAAGTGGATGTGCGGCCTCTTCTAATAAAAAAAATCACTGCAATGAGAGTGGCTTATTGAACCCTTGGACACCTCACAAATAGCTTAACCTTCAGCCATTCACAATTAACGTCTGAATACTGTAAGAATGTAGCCCCTGACCAGAAGCAACACCCTAGGCTGAATCACCATATTCATTTCTCATGACTGGAAGATTATATTAATCTACTTTCTTAGCCTTTAAGGAACAACATAGATGCCTTACCTCTTTTTCTTTCTGCCTCCTGTAGCAGCAAAATATTGGAAATTATGTGTGTTCGGTGGATTTGGTTCTCAATTCCCATTTTCCTAAGATCAACTTCTGTCAGATGGAGCAAATCCTGCAGCAAACCCCGGAGTAAAATACATGCTATAGAAGGTTATTAGTCCAACAGCAAAATTCAAATCTCTTTCAGCCATATTGTCTCCTTTTACAGCTGTAGGCTAAATAACGGCAGATTTAGGAAAACAATTATGCATTATGTGATGTCCCTTTGCAATGATAATTTCTGTCAGTGAAGCAGGAGGGATCTAATAATGTCCTTAGCAAATACAACACTAGTTAACCAAGAAGATAACAATATTTTAATTATCCAAATATATTTCTGTGATTTTTATAACTCACCAATATAATTTTATACGGGTTAAATTATTTTTCCTTAAAAAGCCAGTCATATTGAACAAAAGAGCCACTTACTATCTCTGCATTTTCTCAACACATATCAAAGGGCAAAGATTTTGCTAATTTAATTTTGGTTGTACTCTGCTGGATATATTTAAAAATGAGAAAAGGTTTTTCTCTTCAGCTGTTACAGTTCAAAAACAGGAAATTTTCACTAGGCTGACTCTTCTAATAAAATCCCACATCGTTAACACACCAATTTCACATACATTAATGGTGGAAGGTGCACTGCTATCCCAATTAGGGTGGACATAAAAATATTGGAAATAAAGGCTTTGGGTAAACAAAATACTCAATGTAATTAACAACCATCAGGGGACATGACCCTATTCTGGATGACACGGATTTCTGAACAATGGAGAGTCAGATAATCAAGGTTGATTGCTTATCTCCTCTCCACTAGGGGTATTATTTATGAAAGTCTAGAATGCTACAATTTTATATTACCCTCTCTCAAAGAAAATAAACAAATAAGCATTGCAATTTGAGGAAATCATTATGTAATATATAATTCCTTTCCTTGTTCTATTTTAAACTCTTTTTATCTTTAGTCTGTGGAGCATATAAAAGTTATTTTTTAGAATTTACTCCTTTTTTGCTACTACCAGGTGGTGCTCACAACATTCTGATATATAGTAGTCTCTTTTATGAGACCTGGCATCTCAACTTTAGGGCCATAAAACACAGATCACACAATTATTTACTGTAGATGCACAGCCAAGACCACCAACAAATAATTTCTGTTTAGTTGTACCATAACATGGGAAATCTTCATTCTTCTTTACTAAAAACATTATATGTGAGAGACAACATTTGATTTAGGGCACCCATTTTAATCACTGAAGTCTTTCTTCAGAAGAAGTAAGGCAATTTCTATAAAATTGCTAAAGGAAGACTTAATGTCTTTATTTTTAAACTGGTTTCTCAGATGTTGATACATTACATGGATGTCAACAACAGGCAAGGGACCTAATGACCCTCAAAGTGGTATGAGCAACCATTAGGCTTATTTTTCCCTTACTACACATACCAAAAAGGGGAAATATCAATGTTCAATCCACAGATAAGTGAGACATGTTTATTACTGACACAGGTTCTTTCCCCCACCATCCAAAAATGCCACACAAATAAAAAAGGAGGTGGGGGGGAAGAATCTCTCTCTGCTGTTTAGCCTTTACCAAACATGAAGAATGACAACACAAAAACAGTAGTTGTTTACACGTCTGGACTAGACAACATATGCTGGTGGTTACACAATGTGGTCTTTTATTAACTCTGTTATTTTAGAGTAGTGTTAGGAAAACTAGTACTTCTGTGGCAGCAGAGAATGATACACAGATGCCATGATTTTCAGGGAGAATAATTTTCTACCTGGAGGACTCCTGCCTTATTCAAGAATTCCATAATACATTTCAGGTTCCCATGTGAAGAGCATTCAACTGACCTGCACTACGAATGAAAGGGACCTGGGGGTAATAATTGACAACAGTATGAACATAAGCCAACAGTGCGACGCTGTAGCCAGCACGCCCAACAATACTCTGGCATGCATCAATTGATGCATCTCCAGCAAAACCAAGGAAGTGATTCTCCTGCTCTACTCTGCACTGGTGAGACCACAGCTGGAGTACTGCATCCAGTTCTGGCCACCGCACTTCAACAAGGATGTGGTAAAGCTTGAGAGAGTCCAGAGAAGAGCCACCTGTATGATCAGAGACTTGCATGGCAAGCCATATGAGGAAAGGCTGAGGGACTTGGGACTCTTCAGCCTGAAAAAGAAAGGACAGAGGGGACTTAGTAGCAGCTTACCGCTACATCAGGGGAGTACATCAAAGGCTCGGTGAACAGCTGTTCGCCAGGACACCCTTGGGGAAAACCAGGAATAATGGCCACAAACTCCTGGAAGACCATTTCAGGCTCAACATTAGGAAAAACTGCTTCACAACTAGGGTGTTCAGACTGTGGAATAAGCTCTCTCCAGAGGTGGTGCAATTACCTACCCTGGAAATCTTCAAGAGGAGACAGGATGGGCACCTTGCTGGGGTCACCTGACACCAGTTGTCTTTCCTGCTTGGTGCAGGGGGCTGGACCCAATGATCTTCTGAGGTCCCTTCCAGCCCCTAACAATCTATGAATCTATGAATCTTCTACTCTCAGCATTGTCACAGACTCACTGTGTAGCTTCTTAATCATAACCTATCTACATCTATCATATAACCTTTCTATATCTTTCAGTTTCCTCCTCTGAGAAATTGGGATGATCATAACCTCTGCTGTAAAAATAAAAAGCCCTGTGAAAATGCTCCATACTACTAAAAGAAATGCTAGGAAGTTGATACTGTATAAGCACTTACTAAGACTTCCAACAACTTTAAACCTTAGGTCAAGCACTTAAGCACATGCCTAACTTTGAGCATGAGTACTTCCATTAACTTTTAACAGGATTATTTTTTTGCTGAAAGATAAGGATATTTTGGAATATCTAAGCTAGGATTCAGCAAAGTCCTTAGCTCAGGAACTGGGACTGCCCAATGATGACAAAGGAGCAGAATCTCCTGAAACTATAAGCAAAATTAAAGTTTGACTCAAGCCCCTAAACTCGAAAAGCCTATTGAATTTGGAACGACATACTGGGTGCATCTGCATGTGCAATTAATGCACTGCAATAAACTCTGGCACATATTGTGCCAGAGTTTATTGCTCCCAGGTGCCGTGTTTGAACACATGCCCAGGACTGCAGCACATTGAGCAGGGTCGGAACAGCCCTGGCTGGCAGGGAACCTGTGGGGTCAGGCTGCTGCAACACAGCTCAACGTGCTGCAGAGGGGCTGGCTGGGGCACCAGGGTGCTCCAGTGTAGGGCTAGCCAGCAGGCAGCCCCTGCACTGTAGCACCCCTGTGCCCCAACCAACCCCATCAGCATCTACATGTGTGTTACCGTAAACAACTCTGCCATAGGATAGTACTTGTATTTACAAGCACTAACCTACAGCAGTTAGTTTACTCCAGGGGCAGGCAATTATTTTGGGTGGAGGACCACTTACCAAGTTTTGGCAAGCCATCAAGGGCTGCATGGGTAGTCCCGCCCCTTGCCAGGTGCCCCACCCCCTGGTTGCCATCTTGGACCAGAAGTCCCGCCCACTAACTCCTGACTTTTGCCACCAGAACTCCCTCCCCTTGCCCCCCGAAATTACTCCTTTCATCAAGGCATTTTGCCATCACTGAACCAGAAAAATACCAAATTATATTCTAAAAATTAAACATGTACTACAACATTCATTAATTTCTTTAAAAAAAAATTGTCCTGATTTATGTGTGTTAGTGTAGTGTAGTGTAGTGTAGTGTACATAGAAGTGATAATGTAGTAGTTTAAAATGAAGTCTTACTTTTGTATATTGTAGGAGGGTGGGTATAGGTTTACGGGTGTGGGGGAGGGGCTGTGTGTGTTTGAATTGTGGGGTGTGGGGATGTGGGGGGTGTGGGTGGGTATGGGTTTTGTGGCTGCCACTCCTGGCTCCGGGGCACTGGTATGGGCCCCGTGCTCCCACTTGCTGCCACTCGCCGCCCCCCTCCCCCCCAGCCACTCTGGCACCACATCCCAGCTGCTCCTGGGGTCCCAGTGCTGCAGCTGGGAACAACATGGTGCTGGAGTGCAGCGGACAGGGGTAGGAGTGAGGAAATGGCTGTGGCAGGGAGCTGGCACCTGGAGCACAGTAACAGTTGGGCGGGAGCACAGGGCCCACGCTGGTGTACTAGGGCCAATGCCAGCGGGGCCCAGAGTGGGGTGGCAGGAGTGCAGGGTCTGGGCTGCCAGGGGCTCTATGGAGCTGGGCTGCACTGCTCAAGCAGGGAGAGGAGGGAGCCAGCCTGGCTTCATAGAGTCCCTGGCAGCCCAGCCCCACACTCCTCCTGCCCCACTCTGGGCCTTGCCAGCTCTGGTCCTGGGGCACCAGTGCAGGGCCCGTGCTCCTGCCTGGCTGTTGCTGTGCTCCATCCGCCTGCTCACTGCTCCTTCCCCCTACCTGCTGCAGCCATTTCCCCACTGTCTTAGAATGAACTACTGGGTTCAGAAGATTCTCTGTGCTTGAACAAAGGATGTACTCACGGTTGTTTTCACTTTTGCAAAGCTTTATTTAAGGATACTTGCAGAGGCAGGCAATAAGACAGAGCAGAGAGGATGATCACTTCAAATCGGCTCTAGGCAGCAGGCGCTACTCCGCATAGTTCCCCTAGCCCCGGAGTGTCTCAATCTTGGGGATGTGATAGCCCGCACCGGGCTCTGCACAAGATCTCTTGCTAGAGTGCAGGAACTCTCCGTAACTTAAGAATGTACAGCTTATATAGTCTGGAGTAAATAATGTTATCTCGAACTAGGGATTTGGTTATCTCAAGCTAAGAATTTGGGGATGAGTTGTGATCTAACACACTTGGTGTTTACTACATTCTACTGTATTACAACATTCTACTATCTAGGTTCATGGTTCAGTCACACTCACAGAGCAAAAAGCTACGTGCTGTTTTACTGGCTTACTATAGAGTCAGCATACAAAACTCTTGCTATGAGCATTAAGCAAAGCCCTTACTATTATACCCACCCACCCACTGGTCAGCCTCTGGCACCATGTGGTTCCCAGCTGCAGCTCCAGGACTGCAGCAGGCCCTGAGGCCTGGTGCAATTGCCCACAGTCCTCGCTGCCTCCCTCCCTGCTCCTTCTTATCTGTATTTCCCGCAATGCGGGGAGGCAGGAACAGTCCCAGGCCAGAAGTCTCCAGAAGCCCCTGATAGACAGAGGCTTCCGGCTGGGCCTCAGTGGGAGGGAGGGGGAGAGGGAGGACTGGGGGGCAGGGCCAGGTTGGACTTGCTGCTGCAGCTGTTTAGTTCTACCACTGGCTCCCCCTGGGTCCTACTACTCCTGGCTCCTGTCATCTTTGACAGGCAGTCAGGGGCAGATAAATATTAATTTTCTAAATATTTTAGGGGCCCTGTGGACTGGATAGAATGGCCTGGCAGGCCAGATCCAGTCTGCGGGCCGTATTTTGCTCCATCCTAATAGCACTGCATGTGTAGATGCTGGCACATTTACTGTGGAGCTAATTTGGTGGCAACTGTCAATCCTCCTGGGTCATGGTGTAATCATGAGGGCCACCCAGATCTTTGATTCATATGCCTGGGCAGGAATTCTTGGAGCAGTGGAGCCTGGAGCTAATTAGGCAATTTCTTAGTAAATGTCTCATGTAGATATGCCCACTAAACCTATTTCTTTGAGCTGCAGCTTTGAGCTGAAGCTAATTTTTTTTTACATAGGCTTTCAGGCCTATTAAGCTAAAAAGTATTTTTGCTGCATCTGTTTTCAAACTGCTCTCTGTCAACTGAGTCCTCCCATGTTTCTATATTGGGATCTTTTGTGTTACTGTTATATGATTCATGCTAACTTTATGGTTCAAGTTATACTGCATTTTGTCTCTACTTGGGGACCTACCTTATTAGGGAAAGTGCTATCCTTTTATTAGTTATCACATTCTAGGTTATTTTTTAAATCCTTTTATCTTTATTCTGATTGTATTATCAGATTACCCTTGGCACTCATTAAGAACACTCATATAGAGGCAGAACAGATGTGCCATAAGATCACTTTTAATTAAAACCTTATTGTTTGTCTGTGTAAAATTTTACTGGGGGAAAATGACTGCTTAAAAATTGTAATTCATTTACATAGGAACCTAGAGGTGTCTCCAGTTGCAGATAATGCTTTCATCAAATTTATTTTGTTTCTGGACTTTGTGGTATTTTGCAAAAGAATTAAAATGCCTATTGATAACATTAAGAGTTCAGTGCAGTGCACAATTCTTGATAAACTCAATGATCACTGAGCATAGTACAGAACACTAAAGGTAGGTCTGTGAGTTCATACATCCTTGCAACAAAGTTAGGATAGAAGACTGAAAAGACTCCTGGTTTAGACATCCAAATATATGCTTATAGGGGAGATCTTTCTCAGAATTTACCAGTTAACTTCTGGAGCTGGGCTTGAGATCTTCAGACTAACTCACAGGACTTCTGGCATTGCAGCACAGTGGGGAAGAGACAGAGCAGCTGTTCTTTGTCTTTAATTTTAAAAAGCTAACTTCATCTGTTTGCTCAAAAGAACAAAAAGATGTCATAGAAAGCCTCTTGCCTTCTGTACAAGCAGCAAGGCAGGATGCCATCCTTGAACTCAAAGACCTGTAGAAATGTCCTTGAACTCAAAGACCTGTATGCTACAATCCCAAGTAGATACGGTTGGCCGGCCAGAAGGTCAAGTCAGGAATGACTCCAGCCAACTTACATATATACTAGCATGTCAGCAGCATGTATTAGTCAGGCATAAGCTTAGCTTTTGTTAAAAGCAGCAGTGTTTGCTCAGCAGAATTCTGTACTTTCATGATCCCCATAACAAATGATGTTTCTGCTAATGTTGCTTCCGGTCCAGTTTCTGCAGTGGGGTTAATAAGCGTAAAACTGAAATACGTTTGGTAAAACTTTGTACTCCCATACAGACCTCCATCTTACAATCAATTAGCTAAGCCTCACAATATCCCAATAATGCAGGTTTGGACAAAGATGATCCTGCTGTGTGAAGGGAGCAGACTAGATGACTTCCTGAGGTCTCTCCCAGCCCTACTTTTCTGTGAGTTTAGGTATTACACCAAGATCAGGTACAGACATTACACATAAACCGGTATAAGTGATCAGAAACCAGTCTATACCTGTAACACAGTGGTCTCCAACATTTTTAAGTAGGAGATCACCTTTGGCATTTAAAAGCAAGCCAAGATCTACTGTGCATCATCTCCACCACCCCTCCCACACCCAGCAGGTAAGTCTGTGGGAAGGGAAAGGGGGTGCAGATTGAGGCACAGGGAGAAAAAATTATTTGGAGGTGCACCTCCTCACAAAGTAAGTCCCACCTGGCTGGGGCCCCACTCAACTTACCCCTGTTCCTGCCTCTGCAGCACCGTCTCTCACCACAGGGGCCTCGATCTAGCCCCTTCCCTCCCCCACAGACTGATCTGCTGGACTGGGGCACGCGTGAGTAAGCACGTGGGCACTCAGCCCCCCACCCCAGCCTTGGATTGACTCAAAGAGGCTCCAAGATCTACCGCAGGGGGCTCCGAGATCTACTGGTGGATTAAGATCCACTGGTTGGTGATCACTGCTGTAACAGTGTCACAACCCAAAGGTGTGATTTTTGTTTTGTGTGTGCTTTGGCACCACTGAATTATGTTCCCGCTAAATTGCAGCTTCTTTGAACGGTGGTTTTCTGCTGCAGAGGAGAACCCCGGTGCAAAAGAATTCCCGCCAATTTGTAGCTTTCTTTGCAGGGTGCATTTCTTTGTTGCAGCACAGAAATGCT
>NW_005842008.1:2001240-2020165 GCF_000455745.1 Alligator sinensis
GAGGACTCCACGAACACCAGGAGGAGGAGACTTCACGCTGTGTGAAGATCTCTAAGCGCTGCGGAACCTATTGGACCCAGTGCATTTCAAGCAGGCAACAGGGGCCTGATCAGCCTCTAGCCTCTCCCCGTCACCGAGCGCAAACCTCGACGTATCCCTCTCCCTGCATGCACAAGTTCCACGGAGCCTAGCAAACTTCGTGTGAGTTCGAGTACTTTCTTCGGTTGGCGCGACGGGCTCGCGGTTTAGAGCCTCCAACCGGATGGGCTAGAAGAATGTTCACGGGAAGGAACTCTAGTCCGCCTCTCTTCTTTTCTATCTGTAACCGCAACTCAAGCAAGTTTTCCTGCCTGCACCACGACCATCTTCGGTGTAAGTAAATAATCTTTAAATCAATCATTACGCGTCCGTGCCTAATTCCAGCCTGTTCTCTCCGACCCAGCGTGCCCAGGCTGCTGGCCACAGCCCGCGCAGCGCGAAAAAGGGCCCGGACCACTCCCGGCCCGCACAAACAGAACAGAAGATCAGGGCACACAGACCAGTTTAAAAACAGTGAAACCTCATCTAAGATTGACCTGGATCGATGAGGTATTAGACTTAATCAATTTAGGTTAGATCTGTCTATTAAACTTCTGTACCAGATCCCCTATCAGTTCATGTTAGGTCACTGTCCACCAGCATCCCAGGCTCCTTTTCCGGCCCCCACCAGCCTCTTCTTTCAGGGAGGCATGCTGGAACTCCGCTGAGCTTGGCTGCTCTGGATGAGCATGCAGAGGACCCTGCCTTTGGGCTGTCACAGAGCCAGCCAGCAAAGTTTCTGTCCCCAGCACCACCTCCTGCCTGTGGCAAACTGTCAGCCACGGGGGGAGGGTGTCTGTAGCTCAGTATTTTTCGATCTTTAAACAATGTCCATAGGTAGGTGGGAGAAGTGCACTGAAGAAGGAAGAACTGGGCCCCTCAGAGTTGTGGTGAACTGCAGGCAGTGGCAGCAGGCACTCAGTGTGATTCCTGCAATCACAATTCCTGCAATTGCACTGTGCACCTGTTGTGTGCAGCAGCACCTCCAACCGGCTAGTATCAGCAGCCTTTGTGCTTCCCCCATGAAAAGGCAAATTTGTGTTCTATTTGCTCCTGGGCTAACCTAGTCCGCTTAGACAAACCCAGGTAAATCAGTTTGAATCTGCCTCAGGCTTTTAGAATGTCTGTACCTAGCCCCATTTTACAGATAGGTGAACAAAGGCACACAATAACTAAGTCTATGGCTACCTGAACAAAGCTGCTACAAAACAGGTAACCTTAAGGCAAAAACCCAATCATACAGTTGCCCCAGGAGAAAACTATGCTGGATTGGAAACTTTCTTGGATTAAGATAGATCTACTTCAGTTCACAAGGCTGGCACAACCCTTTTCTTTGTCAGGGCAACTGGGATTTTCCTGGGATATCCTACTCAAGTGCCTGTGGCCTAAGTAACTTGCCACAGCAGATTAGTGACAGAACGAGAATGAGAATACAGGTTTCCTGACTTCCTATTCCTTGCCCTAACCATTTGATATTCCCTTACCCATTACTAAGCAGCATTAAGACAAGACTGGAGTCAAACAGGCTACTGAGCAATGCTTTTCAAATTTTTCTATTTCTCTTTGAGATTTCTCTAATTTCAAAGGATAAAAAGGAGTTCTAGTGGTTGTTACCAGGTTAATATATTGGTAGAAATGTTAAAATAGTCTGATGCAGTTCAGTAACAGTTCTTTGTTATAAAACTTTATTTTAATAGTATAACATATAAGTTCTGTGAATATATGCCAAGAGTCATAAACAACTTGTTAAAATTCACAAATAGATGCAAGATAATGTCATTTATTTGTTAAAATTTGAAAAACAAATGTTATCTATTTGTTCTAACTTTACTAAGGGTTCAGGTCATGCTTTAACTCATGGTGTTTTACATAAAGCGCTGCAAATTAGAGCCCCTTCTGAACAACAGACATTTACCCATTGGGTCAGAGGGATTAAGCCTGCCTGCACTGGCCCTTGGTCAGCCAGAAGGTGCTCTCTAGCAGCCTCCAAGGAGGCTGCTCAACTGCACCTCTCCCCATCCTCATCCTCCCTTCTCAGCTCTAGGGCTGTCAACCAGAAGGGAGGGGGAAGCCAGCAGCATGGAGCTGTTGGCTTGCCTGATCTGAGCTGGGGGGGGGTGGAACAGAGCCCCCATGCCTCATAATCCCCCCACTAAGCTACTCTGGCTGGAGTACTACGGGGAGCTGGGTCACACCCAAGAGACAAGGGAGCTCTGTTTCACCCCCTCCTCCAGCTCAGGTTGGGCACAGCAGTCAGCAGCTACTGCTGCCATTTTCAAAAGGCCTGGCTGGAGCTGGGGAAGGGGGATGCAGGGGAATGGAGCCCTCTTACCTTGCAGGCCCAGCTTGACTCCCCACCAGTACCCGAGCTGGGGGGGGTCAGGGCGGGCTTGTGATGGAGAGATGGCTCTGTACCACACTCCCACCCCTCCTCCAGTTCAGGCCACACAAGCTAGCAGCTCTGTGCTGCTGGCTTCCCCCTCCCTCCTGGCTGACAGCCCTGACCCTGCATGAAAAATTAACCCTCAAGGGAACACGAGTTCTCTAGGGTGCACTAAAGCAGAGCACCTTGATCTAATAACAAACTTGACAAGGGTTAATTTTTCATGCAATCAGCCATTTTAAAAGCACTGCAGCTGTGCACATGCATTAGGTCATGGCAGCAGAGCACTTTCAGGGGCCAGACCATGTGAAAAATGTAACTTCTGTCTGCACCCTAAGTGTAACCATTTAGCAATTCTCAACTAGGGTGCCAGGGAACACTAGGGTCCTGTCAGATCCCTTGAAGGGTGCCAGATATAAGGTTTGAGGATATGTAAGAGGTGATAAGATAAGCAGATAAGTACAGGCTCAATCTTGTCCCTGTCTGACCATCCTCTACCCCACTATCTGGCCCCTCTGTAAGTAGGTCAGCACTGTACTATAAATTAGTTTTTGAAATTGGTTGCCAGTCAATTCACAAAAGTTATGAAGGCATGCCTTGAGTCCAGTGAAGGGTGCCTCAAGCCCAAAAAAGGTTAAGAACCACTGATTTAGTGTTACAAACTGAGAGGCTTTGCTTAGTACAGGACAAATAGACTATACTGCTGCATTTTGGCAAAGTGGCTGTGTTTGCAATAAGTTTTAGCAAACAGTTACAAAACGTGTTTTTGTTCTTTCCACTTTTGTTTGAGATGAGACAAAGCCCTGCTTTCATCTTTCTGTCCTTAGGCTTATCAGGCAAAGAACTATATATTGCCTGCTACTAGGAGTAGTTCCATGCACAGTAGTTAATGGGACTATTCCTGGTAATAAGCATTACAGTTTACAGAAGCTGATTATAGAAACAGGATCCTGTTTGTGTCTTGCTTAATCACATTACTTCAATTTGAGACAGAATAGTTTATTTATCCATAAATTATGAAAAATAAAAGCCCCAATCATTTTATCTTTCAGCCAACAATACACATTGCAAGGAAGTACTAATTTAATAGAATCAGCTCCAACAGTTGTTAGCATGAATGAGTAGACACAAAGCATTACACATCAGACTTTCAAGACCTTAAACCCTAACTCTGCATGGAGATGCATGTAGGACTTAATTGTGTTCACACAAAATTACACACTATCCTGAATGATCTTTTTTTTTAGTTCCCAGCAGAAGTACTGATAAATAGTTTATATTTGAAAGAATTCAGTTAAGAAATGTATTTGTATTTACTAAGAGTATTAAAACCCCAAAGCAAAAAAGGAATATATGCTTCAATAGTAGTTTGTTGATCTTTTGGCTAAAATAAAACCAGTTGCAGAGACTAGATAGTGTAAGTGTAATGTTGTAGCTGCAATGGTCCAGCAATTATGTGAGTTCTTTTGGAATAGGTTAGGTGAAGATCGTTTTTCAGTTTTTCTAAAGTTCTCCTGCATAGTTGTGTCTTTCTCAGAGGCTATGCATTTACAGGAGGTTGGAACTAACATTAAGCTAACAAATCATTTTCCATAATTCATTTATATGCTCTTCAATCTTCTTTAAACTCAATTTAAAAATAAAGGATTACTTGGGGAATTCTTTCTTTCTCAAATCCTAACCAGAATTCAGCTGTTCACCTGAGATTTGTGTGTTAATGTAAAGCTCATATTTCTTATTTTCTAACTGTTCCCCTACTACCTCTGAGATTAACTGTGTCAGTCTGATTTGAAACTTTCATGGCAATCTTCCTGAAAATCCATTTTCTTACCTCTACGCCATCATACTGCTCATCAAAGAGTGTGCAGTATTCTGGGAGTCCCAGCTGGGTCAGCCAGTTAGAAATCGATAAATGCTTCATCGTCTGTCAATTCCCTAGTCTCACGATGCTTTGACTGCAGAACAAAAATCAACTTTTAGATCTCATGTATAGGCAAATACAACATAGTTGCTTATTCAGTGAAGCTAGTTAATGAATGATAGATAACAGTGGAAAACTGACAGCATTGAAGGTAGCACATCAGTAGCAAATGGGCTCCTTTGATTATGTAGTACTATTAATTCTAAAGAAATTCAAATGATCAGGTCATTAATGTAGAGTTACTAGTTAATTATGTATCAATATGGTCATAGTTTGAGGTTAACAGACAGATTCTCAGCAGGCATAAATTAAGTCAATGGGACCGTGACAATTTATGTCAATTGAGAAGCTGCCCACAAGTCTGCATTTAGTTCACTATTTCATTTGTAACTCTGATGTTACTGGGTGTGTTAAAGGCTCTGTGTGTTTCATTTAGCCTTCATGGTTTTTTAGAAGATGAATGAACAGAGGCCCACAGTGCTATAGTATCAGCTAAAAATGCTCAGTTCTTATATTCATGGAGAATGTTCTTCAATATCCTCATCCAAAAACCATGCCATATTCCCTCCTTAATGTTTAGTAAATTGAATGATAAAATGTATGGGAGGGAGAGAATAGTGAATGGGACACTGATATGTGAATGAATGTGGAGGAAGTGAATGGGACAGAGTGGCTTATAAGGGACAAAGAGTGAATAGGAATTTCTGGTGTGTGTTTATCAGAGACTCACAGACAAGTCAGTCAGTTAGAGAATATCCTATAATTGGGAAACAACATATAAATTGGGCTCTGTTAGAACATTGGCTGAGCTTGATTTTGAACATTCAATAAATGAAATCTTTCTAAGAACTTTTATATTTGTTGGCTTCTTCCTGTAACTAGGACTCAGCTTTGGTCCTCAGCTACAAGATGCAAGAGCCCATTTCTTAGTTTATCTGCTGGCTCACAAGCTATGCTATTTTAACCTACCACCCACACTGGATATTAAGGGATGCCACTGGGGGGACAACTATGCTGCACTGCCTGCAGTTCATAGTTGATTTTTTGGTTTTGTGGCTGAACTGAAAACATCAGAACAGATTTTGTGTTTTGATTTGGTGGCTGAAATTAAAGTTAGTTTGGATAATCCCACCTCTCAGGACTATGTCCTAACCAGTACGGCTGTCAGATATTCTTGAGTGAGTCACTGAGCCTCTTCTATTGGAGTCCTTCCTTTTGTAGAAGTAATTAAATATTAAATGAATCAGAGAAATACTTCATGATTATAGCACTCTCCTGGTAGGATGGATCTCTCAGCTTCAGTCCCTATTCTGGACATAGGTGGAATTTGAATCATGGGCTTCCACATGGAGTGTTCAGCTCTTTCTATTATATCAGGGAGCATCACTCTCCTCTTCAGTTGTGTGAACAGCACCTAAGTCAGCTTTATCTACTCCAAAAAGATCAAACTAACATATTTCAGTAATGCTAGAGTGAACTGTTTGACAACATTTCCATTTTTTCCAGCCAAAATGCATTTTGGCAAAACAACTGTTTGTCAAAAATAAATATTCTACTCAGGAGCACTCTTTCCTCATCAGCATCCAAAATGGCATTCTATCTGGCTCAGCCCTCTGTAGAGAGCCTCCAGTTATTATCACTCCTGTAGTGAACTTGTTGTGTCATGGTCTCAAACTTTAATAAGTCATAATCTAACCTAGTTGTTCTCAAACTTAGCAATAGAACCCTTAGCAGTTACTTGGTGCTGTCTTTTCTTGTGATCAGTGTACTCAACTGCACTAAAAGATATAGAAAAATGTATTAAATAGGCCCCTAGAAAATGTTAATATAATAATATGATTGGGATCTGAGGAATTTATGCCGTATCCAAAAATTGTACATCCTGTTATGCTGGATGTGCACTGAAGGATGCACAATATCTGGGATAGATTTCATAGGGCATAACATTCTTCAGATACCAATCATGACACTGCTATAGCCAAACCGGGTCCCAGGGCTGTCCCCAACCCAATCCTGGGAATTGGGCTGGAGGGATGATGCCAATCATCAGCTGATTATCAGCATTAGCCCAGGGCAGTCATAGGCCTGGTTTGAGGGGCTGTCCCAGGCCCAATGCCTGACAATTAGCTGATTGTCAGCATAAGCCTGGGATACCCCTGAGCAGGTTCAAAACCTGGGGCAGTCTTAATCCTAATGCTGATAATCATCTGATTGTTGGCATCAACCCAAGATGTGCTGTACCATAAATTAAATGAATATATGACATGTTGCAATTTATGTCATGATTAACACGTTAATCACACAATAATTGTAATATCTGCCCAGTGGCATACTTAGGGTGGGGCGAATGAGATAACTGTGCCCCGAGCGATGACTTGAGGAAGGGACCTGAAAAAAGCAGCTGCTGCAGACAGCTGCATGATCCCTATCATTAGGCAACCAGAAGTCACTGCTGCCCCTGTGCCCTGGATGCCTGGCTGTGTCCCTATGTTACTGCATCTTCATACACTCCTAACATCACTACTTCATCTAATTAACTAGTGTATTTGGCACAGAATTGTTACAGGGTTCTGGATGGGCTTTTATTAGAAGATGGAGCGATGAATAACTTTGACATCTGACTTAAACCTATGACTGGAAGCCTAAAAATGTTATGGCTCTCTTAAATATATATACAGTAAGACTGTAAATAGGATGCATTCAAATCTAGTGTCATAACATCTTAGATTTCTGTGTTAGATTTTTAAAGGTTTTTATCTTTTTCCATTACTGAAAAATTTTAACTAACTCTGTATATAGACCAATAGAAATGTGACTTTTCAACAACAAAACACTTGTTCTAACCTGCCTGCCTACTCCAAATGTATAACATGAAACTGCCCACAGGCTGATCTACTATGGTCAGCAAGAAGCCATAATTGCTTTCTGTCAAACAAAATTAGCTGTTTCACGTTCTTATAATTCTTGGAACATTGTAACAGTGCTGAAGTTATACATTCAACAGACTGCAAAGCCAAAAAAACCTACCCTCTAAAAGGAAAGCATGACATAATGCAGACATTGCATTCTTTAAAGTACAAAGATGTCTCATTACTGGGAAAGTTTAGTAAGAATTTAGGCTAGAAAAACCTATCTGAAATGCCAGAGTATTTCACAGCAAAACGGTATTTTTTGGACACCACTAAGAATTTCATCTTGATAGTCATCTTGGAAGAGAGCCAGGGGGATTACATTTCACAGGTATGAAGATACTATTACACTATGAAAGGACCCTAAACTCGGAGTCTTCTTCTGTTCTTGGTCCATAGGTACCACATCTGGTAAGATAAGCTAGATAGGCTGTAAAATGCATTTCTCTACATCCCTTTTCAAGCATTTGGTTCCTGAACCTTCATAATACTCAAGTGCATACTTTAAAAGGTTGGGTTGTGGATGAAGATGTTTAGAATGGTAAGATATGAGAACGGTTTGATCAATACTATCAGTGCAGCTTTCTGGGTTGCAGGCCATCCATTATATTATAGCTTTTGTCTGGTATGTTATATACTTTTCATTATTGTGCATGCACCTACAACAAATATATGGGTGCTTTAAGCATAAATTAAAAGAATGAAATGCATTAAACTAGCAGTTCAAGAATGCTCTGATGAAGTAACAGTTCATTACAACACTTACTAGGGGATCCCAAGAGGTATTTCTATAGATGGTTCAGACCAGAAAAAACATTCTCATATAAGAGAAGAAAAACTGAGCCAGCTCAATAACATTGCATTTCAACTGTCCCTTATCAGTCTATTTGCAATGAGTGTTTATAGCTGTAAGATGATCTGCAGAAAAGACACAATAGTTCCTGGTGAAAAAAGGGCATTAACAGAAAGCACCAGCTAGTAGGATTTTGATGCTGGTAAACCTTAAGAAGACTTTCCCATCTTGTTCTTGCCTCTTGTATTTGATGATTGCATGATGTAACTGTCATCCTTAACAATTTCTGTGTTGTGTTCATACCATTTTTATGTTCAGCCCTGTAACTTTGCTCTCTCCATTTTAAGAGTCCAGTTAGCTAAATGATCAATCTAATTTCCCAACTTTGTCTAACTAAGATTAAACTAAGTTGGTTATGTCTTTCTGAATCTCTCAAATACTGTTCTAATATTTAGTAATAACACATCTAGACTAACTGTTTCAGAGTCATTGTCCTTTTCACCCTACAATAAAGAGAAGTTGAATACCAGGAGTGAAGGAATCCCATGATTTACAGAGAGCAAAGCACACTTTGAACAATAAAAAGTGATAAATAAACCAGCTGCATTTGCTTTGTTATTAATTTTCACCTATGTTAAATAAAAGCAAATTCTAATACAAAAAAGAACATAGTGGCTTTACAACAGGATACCAAATCTCACTATTTTCAACATGCTAGGTTAATGCCTTTCAATCTAGTTATTTTATAAAAAGTATTTCTGCCTGCTGTTTACCTTTTATTGAATTCTGTGCAAGCTTTTCCTCTTTCTCCATCCCTGTAACTAAAAACTACTGTCTTTCTCATCTTGTTCCTGCCTACTGTATTTGATAATTGCATGATGCAACTGTCATCCTTAACAAGTTCTGTTTTACCAAATCTATTGTTCTCTGGGTGCAGGGACCCTACTAGGTATTCAGAGCTTGGAGAACAGCTTTTCCCTTGTTCAGACTCTAGGACAGGGGAAAGCAGTAAGACTGGTAAGTAATGGAGCTGTAATGGAGAATGCCTGGAAGAAGGCTGTGCTCTGCACCCACCATGGCAGGTAAGAGATTGAACTCCCCATCCTGTCCCCAGGGGGGAGTTTTCTGTTATTCTTTTCCAGTTCATGTTTTCACTTTTTTGATTTCAGAAGATTAGGAGCACTGTTAGTGGAAGCCTTGCTGAGTACGTGTAATTCATTTAATTACATCTTACTTGATCAAAAATATCAGCATAGATAAATATAGTGGCTTGGAATCTGCTAGTTACTGAGTATTACACCCACGAGGAAATGTGTGACCAGTACTAGAGGCATGGGAGGGAATTTGGCAGCACCCATATTGTGTCTTCTAAACTCTGCATGTGTCCATGACATACAAACATAGGGCTGGAAGGGGCCTCCAAGACCATTAAATCCAGTCCTCTATGTTCACAGAAGACTAACTTGTCTAAGGGTCCACAAAATGACTCATTTTCCCCCAGTGCCCCATCCACAAAGCACCCTATGAACAAACATTTACTCACATTGAAGATAGAGAGCAGGAGAGACAAGGAGTCACCAGTACCCTGCCATTTCAGTGGCAAGGAATCTACTGGGGAACAGAAGATTCAATGCAAGTTGTGTGAAATGGAATGCCATGGTTTGAGGACTCCTGGTCTCTATATCTGTGTTTGCTCTTTATGGATAGGAACTGGATTTCCTTGACTGTCTGGAAAGCATGGAGCATATTGTTAGTACTATTACAGATGAATAGCAAATATAGCTAGTAATATATCCCTCTTGTGTGGTCATTACTCATCAGTCACTTCTTCCAGAGCTCATCCTCAACCATTCTTGCTCCTGACTGGAACTGCCTGTAGGTATGGCAGAGTGTTTAGATGCTGTCCCCCAGAATATAGGAGGCCATTTATGCTGCTTTTGTGCTTGGTTTTATTTCCTGCTTATTTAGTGGGAGGGTTTTTTTGTGACGCAGTAAAATTAGTCAGTGAGTTCCAGCCTGTATTACTGCTATTAGACATGTGCTTGTTGAACTGATCATTCAATACCTCTACAAAATTACTCACTTGTAAAATGGGAATGACATTATTTCATTGGCTCATAAAGTAATGTTAGCAAATGTATAATTCCTAATTAAATGTATAATTCCACATAGATCCTAACATGGAAATTGTTGTAGTATTTGTCATCATCACATATGTGATTATAGAGCTTTCTGAATCAAGATAGTTGATTACGATCTGGTTTACATTAGTAATGACCTACATTAATATTAGCTATTATATGATAGCTGTTTGGCTGCTTATGTGAAATGAGATTACTGTAAAGAAGTCAGCCTGTTATTTCATTTCTTTTTTGTAGCAGTTAGCTGAGAGAGGGTGTTTCCAGAAAGGTGTCACAGCTTACTCAGCTTTCATTTGGTGTCTATCTTACATCATTTTCTGGATATTGTCAGGAAAAGAAGGTCCTAAAAAAACCAAGTGAAGTACCTGCAGGCACACAGACAGACATGGAAGTGGAGCAAAAGCACAGTAGGTGTGCAGCTATCCAATGCCAGTTGTTCTATTTGAATGTCTTGAGAGTGTCCAGATGACTCTATCCCTTCTTCTGCTACCAATTCCCAATAGTACCAAGAGATGATGATGAAGTAATGCTATCTTGTTACATGTCAGTGTCAGGACAACTGATACATAATATCAGATTCCTAATTAAGTTGTTGTAAGAGTAAGCTTAACTTCACTGCCATTCTTGGGACGTGTACAGTTATAGTTTGAAAAGAAACCTAGATAAGGAAATTCAAAATTAGTGGGTGATGAACTATATCTTATAGACTACAAAAATCATGTTATACCTCATATTTTACTCTGTACATGGGAATGGGGAGAGAAGGGCTGTCATATGGCTTCTTTGAAGGTAACCACATTTTAAGGGAGCACTGCAAACTCCCACCAAATTCTTTGAAGCCAGGATTTGACCTCATGTTTCATGGCAGAAGCCAGTCCACATCATATTTTTAAATATTCATAGCCAGACTAGGGAGTGCTTGCTTTTCATACCGTACACTTTCAACTTTGTCAGTTTCAGACTGTTATACCCTACTCCCCGATTACCACTGGCTTTTGGCTATAATACATACATATCAATTTATTACTAAGAAGGGCTTATTGGACAGCCATATAGACAAGAATTAAAAGTTTTGAACCAACTAAACTTTGCATATCTTCCTGATTAGCTACCTTGAATCAAACACGAGTGGGGATTGTGCCAATCCTGACTGATACCTAGAATACAGAGTATGTTAAAGCAGGCTCCATTGTCTTGATTTTTCAAAAGCATTGATCACCTTCATCTCTCACTGGAATCAATGAAAGCTGTATAAACTCAGCATGTTTAAAAAATCAGGCCTCATGTCTATTCTTCCTAACAGTAGCAAGGGAACTGCTGCCATGTACAAGTATTAAATAACAACACTGATTGATGGCTGTTTTCTTAGCTGATCACACTGTAAACTATTTTGCCTGGAGAAGTGATTTAGACAGCCATTTTGTGAGTGCTCTAATGTATGTTTTAAGCTCACATAGCACCATGCTCAGGGGCCTTTGACAAAAGACCTTTGACAAAAGCCAGTCAGATTTAGACTACATGCTAGGGAAATATTTAGATTCTAAATAAAGATCATTTCCATGCAACACAATATTCAGTTAGGTGCAAAAAATAATTTTCATAAACAAATAGTTGCAATGAATCCAAACACCTACATTAGCATTGTTAAAACGTGCAGCCACAAAAAACTCCTGAAGTTCCTAAAAGTAAGGGGGCATATGAGCCTGCCATTGAAATTCAGTATGGAAAGGGACTTGGAATATGTAAGGCCAGGCCTCCAGGATAGCCATCTGCTTGTACCTCTGTCATAAAAGAATGAGAGAAAATTGAGATCTCATGCTTTACAGCTGGAGATGGACCATAACTGAAGTACCAAAGAGATTCACAGAAACAAAATAATAACACTTCAGCTCAGCAGTATAAGAATGTGGGTGATCCAGGTGACTGCTGCACAGAAGGACGGTGGTGACTTCTGTTTGCCAGTGGAGCTGTGATCACAATTGCATGGCTGCTGCAAAAACAGATTTTTTTTGCTTCCTTTTGAACACCCAGGGTGATTGCTCCTGTCACCCGCCCTAGTTAATATGTCACTCCTTCAGCTATTCAGCACCCTGGATTTATAGAGTCTGTATATAAACTTGGAATAAATGTCAGCGATGTATATACAAGAGCAGTAAAATTAGCCAGTTCACAGACTTATGTTCAGGACAGATTTTGGATGGATATGAAGTTAAAAAATAAAAAAGCTGCTTATGGTGCCACTTTTGGGAGATACTACCATCTCCTAACACAACAATACTGATTTTTCAGTAGAAGCTGAATCACATTTCTTCTTTTTTTCTTTCTCTCAGACAGTTTATTGAATGGGAAAGGAAGATAAAAATTGATACCACCACTTGTGCTTAACTGTACAACATGACAGGTTTGTCATCGTTGGCATTACCACTGAAACAAATACTGATTGTCCTTCAAGGAAATACAGAGCAGGGGTTAGCAATGTTTTAGAGTACCAAAAACACCCCATCCTCAACTGGTAAGATATTGGCATGCCAGGGACAGACAGCAGAGGAGCCACGAGGGGCCTGATCCTTGTTGTGACACTGCAGCCCTGGCCCCTTCCTCACTGTCTGCTCTGAGGCGCGTGTGCCAAGCAAAATGCCTTCATGTGCCATGCTCTGGCGCATATGCCAGGGGTTGCCAAACCCTTTCACAGAGTGTCACTAACAAAGTCATCCAAACAAGAAACTCTGGTAATGAATCAGAGGCATGAGGCCGATCTGTGCCAGTGGTAGGCCATTTGAGGCAAGTAACTTTCAACCCTGGGATTTTCTTTCAGTTTAAATAATGAAACAGGGATCATACACATACAGTTTAATGAAGGGGGGCACTGCAACGTAGCACAGACAGATACATCAGTCTCTTATTGTAGGTAATGCCCATACTTTACTTCCTGGGAAAGAGGAGACAAACAGTGTTTGCAGGTGCATCAGAGATACTTGACTCTACCAGTTTTTCCTTCAGACTGGAACAATCAGCAAGACCCTACATTTTTGGCTAACTGCTTGGGTCAAAAGGGGTAACACTGATTTTAGAGTGGGCTCTATTCAAATGAGAGAAAATTTGAACTGGTAGGATCAGAGAAAAGTGGTAATTTGTATGGAACCAAAATGTAACAAATGATGGCACTGGTCAGGGAAATCAAAGATGCACCTGAAGTTTGACTAACTTCTCAGGAGGGAGTAACACAGGGCATCTTTGAAATGCTCCTTTGCATCCAGGCAAGACTCCATGCAATACTGCAAAGGAAGAGTTGGGCATACATTCAACTGAAGATCACAGATAGTAAGTAGATGGGAACAACCAGAGCATGTACATAACGGAGACAAGACTTCTTTTAGCCTGTCTGCTGTTTATCAGGCCAGTCAAGAATATATTGTTTGCCCCTAAGTATATCCTCTATCAAGCTGAGAAAGGAAGGTTTAGGTTGAACACATGGAAAGAGGTCATCAATCCATACAAATAAAAAGCACTGTAATTTACAGAGGCAGGTAACTCTCATACTGAGCTGATTGAGAGAAGCCTTGTAATTGTGTGAAAAGTGTTTCAGACACAAGGTTTTGGTCATGGGCAAATCTAGGATTTTGAAATGGGGACTGCAGATGGTGTGGTGCATCATCATATAGAACACAACACATTTTTTATCCAGTTAAAAAAAATAGAACTTTACTAATATGCTAGGGGGCCTAGGGCTATATTATTCAGTTTAAGAAAAAATATATGACATTTTAAAATTGCTCAGGTAATTTTCTGTAAGCTTTTATTTAAAAAATACTGGCATAGATCCATTGTATCTAGGGAGCTATGTCAATTTATTTATGCTGAGAATTTAGCTCTCTATCATGTCTGTAGCTCCTCTTTGTTTCCTCTTTCTAGTCATGCTTATTATCAGCCCTGTTCCAGGAATGATTTCCATGTGAATGAATCCCCAGTATTTATCTGAACAGACTACTCTGTTTAACCAGTTGCATTTCCAAAGGCTCAACCTGTCACAGACATTACATATGCTCTTCAGTCTGAACAGAGACAAGTGGTTTTTGCAACAATAGCTTAGAACAGACAAAGCTGAGCCAGTTTACATGTAGGAATATGCAATTTCAAATGATTTACTGAGCAGCTTGGCAGTGACCATATTCTCACATTTTAATCCTCACATTTACTTCACAGTTCATTTGTTCAAATCATTGTTCTAAATTGCCATAATCAGGTATCACAAACCAGCATTCTGACAAATTGTTTGGAAGGTCTCATGCAGAAAAGGAAACCCCTAAGTCCTTTGAAAAGAATCCATTAGCATAGCTATTGTGGACAGACTAGCCTTTAAATTGTTCCTACAAACTTGACTGTTCAGCTCAGTCTGGTATTTAGCAAACCTATTCACAAACTGCAAAGAAACACCAGCATGAATCATAGCTCAACTTGCATACCTTATTTTGGACAAAGTTTATATAATGATAAGTTCCTACAAACTGCCATTCAGTATTTAACTATGTGCTTAATCAGCAAGCTTGCTTGCAACTTAAAATTAAAGGTATACTTAATTAGAAGTATATGCCTTAACACCTATTCATACTGTTGTACCTGAAGAATTTGGCTATATAAAAAATGCCTGTTGGCTTTCTATACTCTTGTATTTTCCAAATGTAATCATGAAGTAGAGTCAGTAACACTCTGAACCACTCTGTCCTATGCTGGGCTTGAATCTCAGGCACTTCCATTGGCAGCAAGCCCATACCTAATGCTAATAATGCACATTTACTTAGAGGGAGGTAATAGCAGCTCCCCATTTATATTTTCTTGAAGTGAATGTTGTGAAGTGCTGCTTACCCTTGAAGGACTTCCTTTATTTAATAGCAGTGCAACTTTCTCCATGTCATAATGCTATCATGTCTCAACTCTGACCTTAAAGGACCACATCTAGCACTGATAGGACAATTCAGTGTCCAGACCTTCATGCAGAGGCCCTGCAGAAGTGACTGAAGGGACAGACTTGGAAATTTAAGAGCAAGGAAACTACCTGCTGCTATTTATTTTTACTCAGCTTAGGGGAACAGGACCTTAGAAAAACAGGATTGCACCAAAGAAATCTGACTCATCAACCCCTGAAAGATATTACATTTATGATGCAATTAATACGCCAATTGAACCATGAATTACAACATGCCATATGTTCAGCCAATTTATGTTGCCATAAAATAGAAAACCAGTCACAAAGGTGTTCCACATATAATTTAGAACATTTTTGTGACTGGTTTGTTTAGTACCTTAAACTAAATTGCAGCATATGTGATGTTTCAGATAGGGCTGCTGCAGCCCACACTGAAGATCAGACCCAGGGCTGTCTGAGGCCAGTGCCAACAATAATCTGAAATCTGTTCTAATCAGCCCTGGGCTGTCTGGCGCCAATACTGACAATCACTTGATTATTGGCACTGGCCCAGATCCCAGGGGTACCTCCAGCGTGATCCCTGGGATCAGGCTGAGTCAGCTACCAATTCCTGAACTGGTACCCAGAGCTGCCTATGCCTGATCTTGATGCTCAGCTGAATGTTGGGATTAGGCATGGGGCATCCCCAGGATCCAGGACAGAGCTACCCCCACCTGTTTTTCAGAATCAGGCTGGTTGCAGCCCTACAGTTGTGCAATTGGGATCTGGGGAATTTTATGCCCCATCCCAAACATCGCGCGTTCTGTCATGCCATACATGCATGGCAGGATAGTCAGTGTTTTGGATGGCGTATAAAATTCCTCAGATCCCAAAGATGCCAATATTTTAATACCTGCCAGAGACCACGTTTTATTGTAACAGCAGAAATCCTGCAAAGTGACAAATATTGCCAACTACTCAAGTCAATGAAGCAACATATTATTTATTGCTCAGAGCTGTCCAGGGCTAGAAGCATTTCTGATTGATAAAAATCAAATAAAATTATCAGGATTATTTTATCTAAATTGTCATTTGCTCTCTCTAGAATTTCAGTCTATGCAAGCACCCACAGCAGCCACAGGAATACAGACAATAATGTTTTTGGTATGGTCAAACTGTGGTCTGAGGGCACAGTGCAAGCAGCTGGTTTGGACACTGGGAATTTTCCTGAGATCGAAAGGATAAAGAGTTATCCTCCTCAAGCTGTTCCACATTTACTACTGCAGCACACACCAAAACCCTTCTGTCATGAAACTGCTAATGGATCCACTTTTTGGCCACACTTCAGTTCCTCACTTGTCCCAAAACACCCCTATTACCTGGAGCACATCAAATGCTGCTTCCTGAACAAGGCACGGGCTAAGGTATGAGATCCTTTCTCCCCTTACCAGCACTTTAGATGACCTGCACTTCTACTCTGTTGATGTGATGCAATTAAGCCTAACATGGGTAGATCCAAGATTTTATAAAGGGGAGCAGCTACTGGTACCCCTGCTCCTGGCTCCCTCCCCTCTACCAGGCAGGCAAACCATACTGCAGTGGGGGACTTTTTAAAATCCCCCAATCAAGTAAGAATCTCTCTTCCTTCCTCTTGGTCCCCTCTTCTTTCTTCTCTGTGCTCAGCGCAACATGTCCCTCCGCTCCATTCTTCTGTACCTGCCACTGTCCCTGGCTAGCCTGGGGGCAGGAGGGGTAGGATGACCATATGTCCAGGTTTAGCTGAGACAGTCCCAGATTTAAGAGGCCAATCCTGGCTGGCTGAAGAGAATTATAATGGGCATCCTAGAAACACAGGGGTGCAGGGCAGGGAGTTGGAGCAGTGTGACCCAGCTTGCAAGCAGCAGGCAGGCATGGCTACCTGCTCAGATGGGGACTAGCCCCCTGCTGGCTTGTGAGATCACAGAGGGAAGGAGGGGAGGTGTCCTGGATGTTAGGGATGAGAGTCCTGGTTGTCTGGGATCTCATTATGGTCAACTTAAGGAGAGGGGAAGGCTCCAGAACTGGTCTTTTTGGCCCACTCAAGCTGGGCTGAGTGGGGAGCTGGAATTGGCTGGAGATAGTAGTGGAGGTGGCAGGCAGGTTCCCTTCCCTATGCCAGCTTCCAAGTTGGCAGGGAACACCTGGGGGGACCAGGCAGAGAGGAGGAACCCACATGCCATTGCTGTCGTCCTAACCTGAGCCCAGCTTGCCATGGAGCCCAGCTGAAGCAGGACAGGAACAGCTGTGGAGGCCCCCTGCCCTGGGTCAGCAGGGGCAGTGGCAGTGAGGGGCAAGGGCAGCAAATGAAAGAGAATGGGATGAGCCATGTAGGAGAAAGGGGAAGAATTCTTACTTCTTTTGTGGACTTAAAAAAAGCCCTGGACTGCTGATCCTGCAGTGCTGACTGAAAGTGGGGGCGAGGGGTGTCCATACAACTGCCCCCTCTGCATCCATCCCTGAAGCCTAATGGGCCATTTTATTGCTCTGGGATCTGGGCAATAGGCTCTGCTCCCCTTGTCCCTTGTACAATGGAACTGCCCTAATTCGAACTGTCAGAATTAACTGGGGCCAAAATGGATAATCAAGGAAGTTAATAAGCTTTGAAGTCCTGGATTCTTCTGACCAGTACTTTTGTAAATACATATTAACTTTATCCATGTTAGCATTTCCAGTTTCATGGATTTCCACAGGCCTACTCGCATCCAGTATTTCTAGCCCCAAGCACTGAAAGCACAATTCAGGCCTGACTACCATATATTAGGACAGGGATTGGCAGCCCCTGGCATGCATGCCGGAACATGGCATACAAAGCCATTTTCTTTGGCACGCCACAGCCAGCCTGGGCTCTGGGCAGTTGCTGCCAAACATGGAGCCCAGGCTGCTCATAGCAGGCAGTAGCTGCCCAGAGCCTGGGCCAGCTGTAGCAGACAGCTGGGAGGCTGCAAGCAGCTGCATGGGGCTCCACAGCCCTGGCATCAGCTCTGTGGCAGTGGTGGCTGTATGAGCACCTCGAGGTAAATGGCAGGGAAAGGGTCTGGATCTGCACAACCCCATCCCATCCCCCGCTGTCTGCCAAGAGGCACGCATGCAATAGCTGCCACCACAGAGCTGGTGCCAGGGCTGCAGAGCCCTGTGCAACTGCTTGCAGCCTGACCACCCACCGCCTCTTGCAGGGATCAGCAGCTCTAGTCCTGGCCGTTCTCCTTGGTGGGGACTAGCCTCTGGGTGGGAGAAGGATGGGGCATGAGCTCTCCATTTTCCTGCCTTGTGGCACCTAAAAGAAGAGCTGTCCTGAAGCTCAGAGGCTCCATCTCACCTCTGCCCCCTACCCTGTGGCTGCCAGAGGGCTGTGGGTTGCACAGAGGACCTGGAGAAAGTAGTTTGGTCCTTCCACTCCACTTACTTGCCCTGGTGGCCCCCCTTTCTGGAACCAATGAAGTGGGGTTTGGCTCAGACCTGGGGCTCCTTGCAAGGAAGGGGGTGGTTGGATACCCCCTGCCTGGGCTAGCACTATTAGACTCCCTGCCTGCCTGCAGGCAGTTGGGAGGCTGCAAACAGCTGCATGGGGCTCTGCAGCTCTGGCACTGGCACTGTCAGTAGCTGCTGCACACGGGCCTCCAGGAGGATGGCAGGGGACTGGCCAGGGTTGTGCTGCCCTAGGCCCCTTCTCAGCCATGCATCTTAGATTCATAGATGTTAGGGCCAGAAGGGACCTCAATCGAGTCCGACCCCCTGCATAGGCAGGAAAAAGTGGCGGG
>NW_005842008.1:2020186-2035610 GCF_000455745.1 Alligator sinensis
AATCTGCTCTCTGCTAGCTTATGGCCATTATTTCTTGTAACCCCCAGGGGCACCTTGGTGAGTAAAGCCTCACCAATTCCCTTCTGTGCCCCCGTGATGAACTTATAGTCAGCCACAAGTTTGCCTCTCAACCTTCTCTTGCAGAGGCTGAAGAGGTCCAGGTGCCCTAGTCTCTCCTCATAGGGCTTGGTTTGCAAGCCCTTAACCATACGAGTGGCCCTTCTTTGTACCCTCTCCAGGTTATCCACATCCCCCCTGAAGTGTGGCGCCCAAAACTGCACACAGTATTCCAACTGCAGTCTGACCAGCGACCGATAGAGGAGAAGTATCACCTCCTTGGTTCTGTTTGTCGTGTATCTGCTGATGCATGATAAAGTGCAGTTAGCTTTTCTGATGACTTCCATCACACTGATGACTCATGTTCATCTTGGAGTCCACTAGGACTCCGAGATCCCTTTTCGCTTCCATGCTACCAAGCAGGTCATTTCCTAGGCAGTAGATGTGCTGGACATTTTTCCTCCCTAGGTGCAGCACTTTGCATTTCTCCTTGTTAAATTGCATTCTATTGTTTTCTGCCCATTTGTCCAACCTATCCAGGTCTGCCTGTAGTTGTTCCCTGCCCTCTGGTGTGTCCACTTCTCCCCACAGTTTTGTATCATCCGCAAACTTGGACAGAGTACACTTCACTCACTTGTCCAAGTCACTGATGAAGACATTGAAGAGTATCCATCCAAGGACCGAGCCCTGTAGGACCCCACTGCCCACGCCCTTCCAGGTCGATACCAACCCATCCACCACCACTCTCTGGGTATGACCCTCTAGCCAATGGACCATGTAATCATCCAAGTCACAGCCTCTTAATTTGTTCACCAGTATGGGGTGGGATACCGTATCAAAGGCCGTCCTGAAGTCTAAGTAAATGATGTCTACCCCTACTCCTGCATCCAGGTGTTTTGTAACCTGGTAATCTAGAGGTGCATGTGCAGCTGCCACCACCAAGTAGCCAGTGCTGGGGCTGCAGAGCCCTGTAGAGCTGTTTGCAGCCTCCCAGTGGTCTACCACAGTAAGCCCAGGCACTGGGCAGCTGCAGCAATTTGTGGGAAGGCTGCAAACAGCTGCATCAGGGTCTAGAGCCCCAGCACTGGCTCTGTGGCAACAGCAGGTGCGCACGCACTTCATGGTGCATGGCAGAGAAGGGGCCGGAGCAGCACAACCCTGGCTCCTCCCTCGCTATCCACCCAGAGGTGCTTGTGCAGCTGCTGCCAGCAATGAGGATCAGGCCCCTTGTGGCTCCCTACTCTCTGGCATGCCAAGTTGAGGTGTGGGTGGAGGTTGGGGTGTTTTGGGCACTCCAGCCAATAATGTTGCTAACCCCTGTATTAGGAAATAGTAGATAACGTGCTATATTCTTTTGATATTTGTTTTTTAGTGTTTAAACATTTGGATCCTGTTTTTATTCTTCAACCATGAGGACAAAACAAAAGTGAGATATCTATGCAATCAATCAATTTCAGGAACCAAGGAATTTAAGAAAATTACCATATTTACTCAAATCCAAGACAAGGTTTTCCCCCATTTAACAAGTTGGTGGGGGAGAGGGAGGGTAATGGGGGACAGCAGGAGGCTGCTGCAGCTCCAATTCAGGCCCTGTCCTGGGCTTGGGGTTGGAGTCAGAGCCACAGCCTCTGTGTCCTCTCCCACCTTTAGCCTGACCTCCCACTCCCCTCCCCTCCTCCACCACCAATTATTCTCTGGCTCTAGGCATAGCCTGGGGCACAGAGCACAGGATCAATGGTAAAACTGATTATTTCAGTCCTAGTTTGTCAACCAAATGATCAAGATGGTGGTTTTTAACATTTCTATGGTTAAATTTTCCTTTTTGCAATATCTAAGACACTCCCCTATTTTCATTAGTTTGTCATTTAGAAGTCTAAACAGGAGTTATAATTGCTTTTGTATTACACCACAGTTTTCCTGAAAAATAAATACTGGTATTTGCATTTCTAATGTAGTTTTGTTTTTACAGTAAAAAATACAAGATGTGTTTTATAATTTTGGGTACAGCCTCTAAAGTAAGCAAACTTCTATTTATTTAAATTATATCATTGGAGAAAAGTATACAAAGCATTTTAAATTGATTATGCACCTGTTCTTTTAAACTATTCTGGTTATGTACTGAATTTCAAAACATCGACAAATAGAAGACTGGTGACACAATGTAGAAACATGGCAGCAGGAAGATACTTTTCCTGTTTTATTAGATCTTCCTGAACTGGGCTGAAGCTGCCAGGCTTAAAGAAGCTCCCCCTGCCCTGAGCTGCACTGTGTGGTACGACAGAAGTAGGAGCCACAGCTGGAGGTGAGGGGAGAAAAACAGCCCTGTCAGGCCCGGCAGCTTCTGCCTCATTTGTGGAGCTCCAACTGCAACCCCTGGATGCCTTCCACCCGAATGCCTTCTGCCTTCCAAGGCATCCAGGGACTGGAGCTGGAGCTCCACACACGAGGCAGAAAGTGCAGGGCTGAAGCGCCCTGCCTCCCCAACCCAGAGCAGTGTGGCGTGGCCACAGCAGTGGCAGCTGGAAGTGAGGGGAGCAGAACAGGGCCTCCCCCGCCTCCTGGCATGAACGACGTGTGCCCCCGGCGGCTGGGGAGGCATGGTGCTGGTGGGAATGAGGCAGCAGGAGTGCGACGGTGGCAAGTAGGGAAACTCCTACAGGCACCACTGGCATTGTCGGTGGTGGGGGATGGTAAGCGTCAACCAGGAGGCGGCGATCACCTGCAGACGCCGTCAGCAGCAGTGGTGGCAACCAGCGGGGATTGCAGACCGCCCACAGGTCCTGCCGCCAGTGAGAGCGGCTGGGTGGCAAGTGGTGCCCACCCACAGGTGCTGCTGACAGTATTGGCCGCGCCTTTTTGTAGGGGGTGCACTGCCAGGCTGAGGGGGTGCACGTGCATCTGCGTGCACTCCCTACACATCGCCCCTGTCCCCTGGCCAGCTTGCACCTGGTTGTGTACCTGCAGCCCCAGGTGCTGCACAGGATGGGGTGCAGCAGTGGCTGCTGGGCTTGGGGTTCACCAGTGCCTCTAAGCTGGCCTGGGAAGCCTGCTCCCCAGCCAGCCCCCACCCATGCTGCTGGGCTGGGCTATCACACAGCCTCAATGGGCTGCCCCCACAGGTTGTCCCCATGGGGCCCTTTCCAGCCTGCTGGGGCTCAGTGACAGCCCCACCAACTTGGGTGTGGGGAGCTACGCAGCCCCCATGGCCCCAGCCCAAGCTGCAGCCCACTGGGAAGGGCCCAGCCCTGGCTCCAGCAGCCCAGCCAGGGATGGCCCCTCTGCCTCCAGCCTCAGCTGCACTCGCAGGCTGCCTGGGCTCAGCCCTGCAGCCCTAGCCCCAGCTGCTGCCAGTTGGCTCTGGCCATGCTCCCTCCCCTGTCACTGGAGTGGGGAGGGGGGGAATGACTGACAGGGGCTGCAGTCCTCCAGTAGGGGAGTGGGGAATAAATCCCCTCTCTGCTCCTTTTGCCTCAGGGGGCCATGCCCCCACCCCTGCTTAGGCTAGAGAGCAGAGGGGAGGGGCCAGTCCCGCTCTCTGGAGCGGACAGCACAGCCCTGCGCAGGGCTGCAGAGAGTGCTGTGATGCTGAGGGACTCTGATTTAACTTAAAACAGGAAGGGATCTGGAACAGAAGTTGCATAAACCGTCTGATACTACATTCAACCAAGTTTATTTTAAACCTGTTTCGGCCATTTTTAAACTGGTTTATGTGCACTGAACTTATGTTCTTTTACAGGTTTAAAACAGTTTCTGATCACTTAAACCGGTTTATGTGTAACTTCTGTCCCTAGCCTGTGAGTGTTCTTGCCAACATCTCAAAGATTGGAGAAAAATATCATTATTTCTGTTTATCAAATACATGGCCGGGTGTATCACGGGACTGTGTGGAACGGACAGAACCTTAGGTTTTTGGAGCAGAGTGAAATAGACTTGTATCTGTTGCCTTCAGACACATCTCCCATGGTACAGTAAAAAGCTGTGTCAGAAAGAATTAATGATTTTCTCTAAAAAGAAAAACTATTCAACGGAAAAGACTGCAAATAGGATAGTCAATTCCTCCCTTATGGGTTTTTTGCAACCACTACATGACTAAATAGGAACAAAAGGGAGCACATTATCTTAAAGGTGACTTGCAAACATGTTCACTAATGGTGAATAGAAAGAAGTATGTGAAAATGTCCCAATGAGCAAAAGGCAGCTGACACAAAACATCTTCAGAGTGATGGTGTCCAGCTTCTTTAAGAAAGATGTATCCCTTGGTCCTGTTAGTTTCCAGCCCTAAATGGGGGTTAGGGCATGGTACTCTTGCTGCTTTGACTGGAGCAGCTACTCAAGAATTTCATCTATCAGGATGTTACAGTTAGAGAGGGAAACTGGTGATGGAGTGAGGAATAGACAGATCCTGGATTCTGTAAAGGGGGGGTGTAGGAGCAGACACCAGTGTTGCAGGGGTGGCTGCACTCCACCGCTTTCCAGCCTCCACCCCTTGCCGGGGCAGTCAGACCATACCATAGGAACAGCAGCTCAGGATGTTTTAAATTTCCAAAGCAGGTAAAAATTCTGCCTCTGCTCTTGGTATAGCAAAACCCCCAGTTTTTGTTTTGTTTTTTTAATTTAAAAATGCATTCCCTCCCCTTCCCCAACCATTTCTGACTTTTTCTCTCCCTCTCTATTCCCTATAGATAAGTATAAGTGAGCTAAGACATAGGATAAGCTTCAGCATTTTATTTTGGTAGCAAGTTGTACTTGTTTTGTTTTTTCTCCTTCTTTATATTGTATAATTATTATGTTTATAGTGATTTTTACTATTCTATATTACTGTTTTACTGATACTATATGATTTAGGCATAAGTCATGTCAAGTTTCCATTTTGTTTGTCAAGTCTCCATCTTGTCCCCATGCCCTGTTGTGTAACCTATCATTCATACCTACCCCTCCTGTGTAACTTGGTTCCTGAGTGAATGGGGATGAATGGGGGTGCTTAAGAGACAATGGCAGTAGGTCTAAAAATAGCTCCCTCTAAACGACCAAACCATCAAAACCAATACCTGGACCAATGACCCAGCCATTGAAACTACCCTCAGCATTCAAGATTCAAAAACAAAAGATGAGGCAACCCACCATTGTGCCAAGGCTGCAAATGCTCAGTAAGAACACCTGAAGCCCTCTGGAACAGGACTGACCTTGCCTGGACAGGCCTTCCCCATAGAAGATCACAGGTAGTCTGCCCCATAAAAAGGGGTAGTCAAGACTAACTCCTTAGGACGCCCCCTCTAACTGGACCAGGGCCACGCCACGCCACCTATCCACCCAGAGGCCCTGCCAGTGACCCCTCTCTGGACAACACTTACTTGACAAGGACCACTTTCCAGCCTGGATAGGTAGCTATCACCCCCACCCTCTCTTCAACCAAGGACTTAGACTCTGTTTCTCTTCCCTACCTGGACTCCAACCCTTCCACTGAGTCTCTTTCTCCTGCTGCCATTGTGAGTACTTGAATGTACGTGTGGGAACCAATAACTTCATGGGGCTGTGTAGTGTGTGGTCTGCTTAATAAAACTGTTATTTGGACCCCTGAGTTGGGTTTTGCTTTACTATGGGTTGGCCCTGCTCCAATCTCTGCTCCTTGCCCCTCTAACTTCTGTCTCTTGTCTCCCTCTCCTGCTTCTGGCTCACCGCCACCTCCAACACCTGTCCCATACTCCTGTGGCTCCAGCCATCCTGGCCTCCTCTCTGCCTGCCAAATATATATATATATATATATATATATATATATATATATATATATATATATATATATATATATATATATATATATATATATATATATATATATATATATATATATATATATATATATATATATATATATATATATATATATATATATATATATATATATATATATATATATATATATATATATATATATATATATATATATATATATATATATATATATATATATATATATATATATATATATATATATATATATATATATATATATATATATATATATATATATATATATATATATATATATATATATATATATATATATATATATATATATATATTTGTGTGTGAACTGGTAAATATATATATATATATATATATATATATATATATGTATGTATGTCATCATGTACATGATATATCAATTAATGATCTGTATATGTGTACGGAGTGTGTGGGTATTGACAACTGATTGTTGTCTAATTTTTGGTGTGTTGTGTGTATGTGCTTGAATTGGTGATAGGTATGCATGTGCCTAGGCTGGTTTGGATGTGTATGTGCCTGAGTTGGTTGTGTGTGTGTGTATGGACCTAATTGATTTGTGTGCTTGTATATGTGCATTTGTGTCACACCCTCCTGTCTAACAACGCAATATTGAGATCCTGAGAGTTGGCCTGACCCCACAGGGCAACACTGAAACCTCCTCTCTACCCCTTCATGCTGAGCAACACTTCCCATCCCCTTCCTTTCCATTCCCTACTTCTCTCTGTCTGCTTATACCTCTGAGCACACAGGGCATCTATACATGTGATGAATGCCTGCTTCGGTGCATACTAATTAGCATGTGTTGAAGCAGACTCAGTCAATCGAGTCTGTTGCAAGTCTGTTAGTGTGCTAATTAGCACATGCCAGCAGCTTCTGCATTATGTGTATTCAGTGTCCCCGCATTTCAAAATGGTGGCAGGGGTTCTTTAACTAAAGCTTGTCAAACACCTTCAGTGGCTCCTCCTCATCCTCCTCCTGCCCCTGTTGCACCACTCCAGGCAGCAGGTAGTGCAGGAAAGCAATGATAACCATGGGGACACATGCTGGGCACCACATTCCCAGCGAGGTGGGAGGGAAGTGCAGCTGGGTGGCTCCTTCCCAGTATGCAGGGCTCCAGCTCTCAGATGCCTTCCATCCACTCCACCTGCCAGGCATGATGACCAAGCACCTAGCAAGGGGGCATGGAGATGGTTATTTACCCTTGTCTGTAGCTTCATTTAACTCGGTGCAGTCTCACCTCTCCCAGATGGGGTTCTGTTATGGAAAGAGGGTAGGGGATTTTAAAAACAGGATGGTATCTGCTTCAGATGATTTACAACTGAATGAAGGCACAGGCACAGACCCGCGCATATGTTTGCTCTGCTGCTTTTCTGTCAGGCTTACAGCTGAGATGGGAGCTGGAGGGAGAAGCACTGAGCCTCAAGGGATAGTGGGGTCACTAGCAGGAGCCATGCTGGTGGTCACCCTGCACTGGTAAGTGTTCCTCCCTTCCCCACAGCTGGCAATGCTCAGCATGCCAGGGTTTCCTGGTGCTGAGTGTTCCTCCAGGGCCAGGTCCCTGAGATCCTGTGAGGCAGGGAGCATGGACATCATGGTGCATGCATGCAGGGGGGGACTGGCTTCACCACCCTTGCAGGGGATGTGCTGCTGGCTGTGCTGCACCCAGTAGCCCTCAATCACCTCCTTCTCTAGTAGATCGTGGCTCTGCCCCTGACCACAGCCCCGCACTGTTATGGCCCTACAACCCTGAACCTGGTCCAAGCCCTGGTCCTGCCTGACTATCCCACTCCTGGATACCGCTCCTTGCCCGCCCAGGATCCCATCACATCCACCTGATCGAGCATGAGTCAGAGCCACTCAGGGAGTTTTGGTGAGCTGTTGCAGGGGTGGAGAGGAGGAGGAAGAGGGGGGGCTGAGGCAGCCTGACAGCTCACCAAAACTCCCTAAATGCCCCTCCAGCCCAAATAATTGCTCACCCCTATTCTACAGTGTGGACTGAAAGGGAAGGGGGACATGACCACACCACTGTGCCCCTTCTGGACTCACTCCTGGAGCTAGGTATTTCTGTGAGTCGGCTCTACTTACGCAGCATGAAGAGTCAGGTTTGTCTGAGCTTCTCTCAGGCCTACATAGCATGCTTATGCAGGCTCTGCTGGAGCTTCCTTCTCTCTGTTTTTCTGGTACTTCTGTTTGCTTCTCAAATGGAGCTTTCTTACCTACATATACACAAACACCCTTCTCTAGAACAGTAACCAATACAGACCCTGATCCCATATCGTTCAAATTCATGAACAGCTTTGTGTTTCCCTTTGTGTTGGACTGGTGACATATGATTCACCGTCTCTTTCAGCTATCCTAAACAAAGGGTAGTAGAAAATGTACACGTTTCAATGAGGATGAAGCCTGAATGCTGCTTATGCTCAAATAATGCAGTTAGGAAGCAGCTACAAGCCACAAAATTTGTGAATGCGTCATAGTGAAATGAAGGTTTGTTTGTACTGTATGCTAGCATACATATATTAATGTGGCTGGTATGAGTAACAGCAACAATGAAGATATAGCAGCATAGAATTTAGCACCTGTTATCAAACAGAATATATACTGAGGGTCCCTAGAGAATTTCTACTCTAATTGCTAGCACTTCAACCTCTCTGTTAATGTCTTGTCTTACTCTGGAACCATTTTCACTTAAGCTAAGGAAGTCTAGCTTGACTGTAGTAACCTATGCATACTAACTGGAAGTAAACGTTTCACTAAAAATAAACCCCATAAGACTGCTCTAGTGTCTGGCTACCTGTTGACAGGCACAAACATATTATCTGACTTGTTTAAAAACCCTCTCTAACAAGCCGTTTCTTGTTAGAATTGGATCCCTAACAGTTGCATCTCTTGCCTTTGATGGTATCGTTGCTATAATCTTGTAATTACAGGATACATTTATAACAGATTTCATGATGTATCAAGTATGGATTTATGGGAATTTACTATAGTGATTTTTCAATTAACAGTGGTAAATTCAGTAAATCTATCCGCTGGAATTTGCTTGAAGCTTAAATATTCTTTCAACAAAGACAGTGTAAAAGAGGGCAGAATCAGCAAATATACAGTATAACAAGAGCCAGGCCGATATATTGTTTCTGATTGATATTGTACCTACTTCATAGACACTCTAAGGACATCCAAAGTATGATAATAAAAAATCCAAAAAAGCCCCCAACTCATACATGTGTAAGCAGCAGCATTACCACAAGAGAACACCTACACTTCTACAAAATGACCAGCTCAGCCACCTCCTCAAAGAAGGCATGCCATTTCAGTCAAATGTATCATATCTGGGCCTGTCATTAAACATCAAACAGGACTGAACTTAAAACTTCTGTGTGATAGGTTCAGTTGATTTTATGTTTTTTTGTCTAAAATAGGGATCAGTTGGAGCAAGGATGGGAAAAGGAAGGAGGGAGAGATGTACAAGATTAAATAAAACGATTCCAGAGACAGATTTTTCTCATTCTAAAATCCCAGTGGAGAGCACCAAAGGGATCTATTTAATGCAAGCACTGTTTAGCAACTATTCAAAATCATTCAGCTTTTACAGACTCCTCGGAAGTGCCTCTAGGTTCTATTGTTGACAAAATATTCATGCAACAGAGAATTGTTGCAGCAAGCCTAATGACTTGAATGTAAAAAGACAGTACTGACCTTCCCTTTCTGGGACTTCAGCTCAAATCCCAAGTGAGATACTAAGATAAATGAGCCAAAGGATCTCCATTCATTCTCCAGTGAACAATAAACTACAAAAGATCCATACATTACTCCAAAGAATATACCCGGGAGGACTGAGCAGTCTTGGAAGCTAAAATTAACTTTTGAATCTAGAAACAGTCTCATTGAAGGTCACTGTCATAACACTGCTGTCTTTAGCTGACCTGTATACTATAAGCCTATTATGCCACACTGCTGTTAGTTTCTCTGAACTCTGAGAATAGTTTGTAGAATTTGATCTGATCTCTTGATCCCTGCAAATGCTCCCAAAGGAAAGAAAAATAATACATATATGTAATTTCATAACTAGCTATGAAGGAATAACTAAAATAAGAGCTCAGTTTTATTTAGGAAGCAGCTACCTAAAGCAAAACACATGTGGACAAACTCTGCTCTCACACCAATTGAATTCTGTTAAATGTAATTAAGAGACGTTGGTGTAAATAAAATCAAAATTTTACCTATAACTTCTATAGATACATGACATTTATACCTATGCCAAATCTTACCTAAAGTGAGGTTCATACCCAATGTGTTAGTTCAGACTATTTTCTATTAGCTTCATCTAATTCTGCTAAACAAATTAGAAGATGAAACAGTCATGTTCACTGAATTGCTAAATAAGCTTTACTCAGAAAATGTATCTATACTAGATGGATTTTTCATTCTTTGTTGCTTGAATCAAATGAGATTAGACACAGTAGAAAGTAACACTAATCTGATGACACTGTCCAACAAATAAATCATTAAAAATAGATGGAAAAGGTTCCAAAACTTGTTATATTATTTCCTTTCTTTTTAAGCCCTTTTACATGACACAAAGTATTTTTTAAAGGGTTCTTAGCCTGCCATCTAGCTATAAGTCTGTGCTTATATTCCATCACAAGTACAAATTTAAAGGTGTAGTTAACTGTGGGCACCAGTCGCTGCATTTAGATGTCTATCTACTAAGCAACAAAGCAGGTAGTTTAGATGGCTAAATTTGAGCTCAAGTCTATATGTCTGCAACAGATTACTGGGAAATTATTAGGGATGCAAAACTAGAAGGGTTTCTTTTTTTCTTTTTAACTTCATGCAATAGTTTAAATGGACCAAATTTTCAGCCACACCCAAGAAGCACTAAGCACAAATGAGGAGACAAACACAAAAGCTGTTGTCTACACCATGGCAAAGGCAGGTCTTATAGAGGATAGGACATAGCACTAAGCCTGTGTGAAGTGGCAAGTATTCACTTTGGATTCAGATTTGGCCGATTTAGAGGGACAGTGATTCGATTTGGAGATTCGAATCACTGTCCCAATTGGATTAGGCCGAATTGGATCCATAGCTTTGTCGTCACTTCAGAGATTCAGCCATAGACTAAACAGGCAGCGGTCCTGCTATGTCCTGCTGCTGCTTGCCCAGCTGGGGTGGGAGGGAGGCAGCTCGCTCTGGACGGAAAGGGTTAAGCGGCAGCAGGGCATAACCCCTGCTCCCAGCACTGCTGTGCCTGCATCCCACACCCAGCGCCCTGACTGGGCAAGCGGCGGCAGAGCCTGCATTTCATGCCCCTCTGCCCTGGCTGGACGAGCAGTGGGCTATGCCCTGCTGCCACTTGCCCAGCCAGGGGGGGTGGGGCCCAGGATGCGGGCACAGTAGCACTGGGAGCAGGTGCTATGCCCTGCTGCCGCTTGCCCCCTTCTGCCTTGAGCGAGCCACGCCTGCATCGCACCCCACCTCCCCTCACCCCGACTGGGCAAGCGGCAGCAGGGCACCCAGCACTGCCGCGCCCGCATCCCGCACTCCCCACTCCCTCCCCGAGTCCCATGCCCATCCTGCCCGGGCTGTTCCAGCTTGTCCCAATCCCAGCCCCAATCCCTTCCTCCCCCATGCTCCTTCCCTCCTCCCTCCACAACAGACTTACCAGCTGGAGGCAGCTGTGTCCAGCATGGTGATGACTGCTGCGTGTTTACACTATGACTGACTCTCCAAAGTGGTGCTGAACCTTTTCCGAATTGATTTGGAGGCTTCTGATTCAATCTGGACCTTTTAATAGGTCTCCCGATTCAATTCAGATTTGGAGATTTGGCCGCCGAATTGAATGGACTACTGAAGCTTCGCACAGCCCTACTCAGCACACTCTTCCCAACCAAGTCTGTTGACATGCTTCAGTCCTAGAAGTGACACCTTAGCATGCCTTCATCAGCTAAGAAGTGCTACTTATGAACTCCAGAAATAGTCTATTTCATTTCTTCTTGTCCAGAGGGCAGTGGCCCTCTTGATGCTTTGAGGAAAAGGCATGGTAATAAGTAACAATGGAGGATTTCAAAAGCTTTCACATGGGCAAAGAGTTACTTCATGAAGAAAACAAGGAAAATGATTATATCATGAGGTTCTACCTAAAAGTGGTAAATATATTTCACATTGAATATTGTTAGTAATACCTTTCCTCCTGATGTTCTTTCTAGCCTAAGTACAAACAAATTAAATGACACCATAGCCAGACACAACAGGAATTACAGCCATTAATCTTTACACATAGAACTAAAGGCTGTGCTTCATCACATAAGAGGGACAAGCATAAACTTGATGCATACTGCACTTGTAGCTATCCATAAAGGTTTATAAAGTGAGCATAGTGTGAAGTGCTTTCATAAAAATTATGCTGGGCATTTAGGGCACTTTTACATGTGCTCTGGGATTACGGGGGCAGCACTTTAATTAGAGTGGTTCTGAGAGCCATTCTAATTAAAGCTCCACAGTGTCTCATGTATCAGCATCCCCATGCTTCAAAATGGTGGTAGGAGCGCTTGAACTAAAGCTAGTTTGACAAGCTTTAGTTCAAACACTCCCCCTGCCATTTTGAAGTGTGGGCATAGGCAGCAGAAGGTGGGGAGGGGGCTAACAGGGCTTAGCCCTCCTGAACGTGGGGCAGTGGTAAGGCTGTAAGACAGCCCAGCTGTGGGCTTCTGGCAGCTGCAGTAGGGGTGAGGGAGGGAGTGGCGCTGGGGCAGGGGCAGGGGTTGCATAGCCATCAGGGCATGGGGCAGAGCCACGAGCAGCTCATCTGGGGGGGATGCAGCTCCTGCCACTGTGTGCACCCTGGGAAGGCAGGGGGACGAGACGTGTGCCCCCTGGATCTGCACAGGGCTGAGCAGGGTGGGCTGTGGCTGTGGTCTGGGCCTGGAGCTGCACCGGGCTCTTCCTGGCAGGGGCTGGACTGGGTTTCGCTCAGGGTGGGTGGGGGGCAGCACTGGGAGGGGGCTATGGTGGGGAGGGTGCAGCTACCCCAAAATTCACTGTATCCCCTCCAACCCCTCTCTCAGCACCGCCGCTGTCCGTGCTGAGTGCATCCCAGCCCAGCGCTCCCCCCCGCCAAGGAATAGCCTGGTGCAGCCCTGTTCCCAGTCCGCAGCTGCAGCCCACCCTGCCCCACACAGATCCAGGGGCATGTACCCCACGTGCCCTCCCAGGGTGCATGCAGCGGCAGGAACCCCCCCCACTGGGAGCCCCCTGGACAAGCCATGGCTCCATCCCACACCCACCCCAGCTGTGCAGGGCCTGCTCCTGCCCCAGCCCCACTCCCTCCCCCTGTCCCTTCATTCGGCGTCCCCCCAAATAACTTTTTCTCCCTCTGTCTCTGAGTGCGGTGATGCTGATGCACAAGATGAAGGAGGCTGCTGGAGCATGGTAATTACCATGCTCCAGCAGAATCAAGTCCGCTCTTATGCTCTATAAATATGCTGTAATTAAACAAGCCTCCACACTTGTGTACAGGCACCCTTAAACACTAACAGCATGTATAGACATTCACTTTCCCAAGAGAAACTCTCTTGGGAACGATTTAATCCTGGTTGTTCCCAGGTTATTTTTCTCTTGGAAAGGCCATTATTACTTTAGGAGGAAAATCCTGAACATCAGTCTACTCGCAGTTCCTACTGGGAGAGCAGTGAGTCTCCCAGAGGAAACAGAATGTCTGTATGAGGCCTAAAACAGAACTGATTTCAGGTCACTCAATAAGCAACAATAGGGTGGCCTGGTTTTACAGAGGGCCCCCCAGTTTTCTGCTACTCTCTTCTCTCTCCTATTGATACAAAACCGGACGTCTTTATGTCCTCTATTTTCCTCTGCACTCTTCCACCGGTCTGACATAAAGGCACCCGATTTCGTATCAGTAGGACAGAGTAGCAGAAAACTGGGCTGTCCTCTATAAAACCGGACGAATGGCCACCCTAAGCAACAATGGCTGAGCTGATCAAGTACAATTCTCCCTGGAGGAGCTATGTCATGCTACTTCTCTGTGGGTTAATAGATATTATGCTGCACTCCTGCACCCTCTGCTGTTGATTAATTTCTGGAAAGCGACAAGTCACCGGCTAGTGATGCTCGCTGTGGTGAAACTACTACTCTATAAATGAAAAAAGGTTCCTAAAGTATGAAATCAAGCCCTCAAATGAAGAGGTAGGTGGAAACCCTAGAACTAAAGCATATTGCAGCAAAAAGACTCCTTGAGGAGCTGAGAGGCCCTTTAGTGTTTCCAAACATGTGTGAGGCAGAGTTTTCATCTGAATAGATCTGTGCTTTAAAAGAGTGGTTTAGCAGTTTACATATCTTGTATTAAAAGTGTTCACTACCTTTTAGTGTTACACGTTGACTAAAACCATTCAAATTTATATATTGCAATAAATTAAAACCTAAATTTGTTTCAGTACAGGTCAGCAGAGTTCTACCTCACATAGAAAATGATGCATGTGCCAGGAGCGCAACATTTTTCTGAGTGCAGAAACAAGTACAGTCATGCGAAATTTGCTCTTAGCTATATTGCTGTCAAAGTCGGGAAAGCAGACATTACACTGACTAGATATTATCGCTGCTCTCTTCTAAACCCTTTTCACCAACAACATCAAATCATGAACATTTGCATGTAAATTTGTCCATGTAGCTTATCATGGAAACTTTTCATGTTTCTGTGTCTATATGAAACCAATCATCTTAGCCTTTTGACAGTTTAAATAAGACCATTACTCACAAAATTTGTAGCATTTTTCAATAGCTTTGTCTCTAGCTTCTCCCTTATTTCTTCAAAGGCTACTGAAAAGCTCTGCTAAAATAAGAAGAATTTTTCCCTTTCCTGGGAACTCAGATTGCTACCCCACTATTTCAGGAAAGCCAAAAGTAATTCAGCAGTCTGCAAAAAGCTGCCCCAATTATAATTTGATATCAGAAAAAAGAATCTTGCTGTTAGTGGACTTCCAGGGGATACAATAGATACAAGTTTTATGAAAGACAGAGACAAGGTAAAAATCTTACTGTAATTATCTATGTCCTAAACACTATATAACACTAAAGGACAAAGGTTATCTAGTTTCTGCTATGGTTTTCTGAACCATAATATTACAGAGTTAGATTTTGCTGGATTTTGAACTTTAACAAAAGGTTATACTGCAGAACAATTGCCCTGGCTAAGCAATCTAATCAGGCTTTAAAATCTCTCAGATCCGCAAAACCTGCATACAAGATACAAAGCAGCTCAGGAAAAATTTCTCTCTAGTACATGTAAACATGCATTTATTCTTCCATTAAAAGAATTACCAACCATAAATCTGTCCTGATTAATTAATACATTATAACAGTTCTTACCCTTCAAGGTGGCTATCATATCCATTAACATATTCTTAAAACTGCAACAGCCTGTTGTCAGAAGACACACCTTGAAAAGTCCTTGCAGCCAATCAGTGATCAGACCTGCCTAGGAGACTGAAGCGATGAATCACAGTGGGGATAGTCCAGCTTTTTTTGTTTTTTAATGAAGGAGAAAGCTCTGTGCCCTGTTTTACAGGAA
>NW_005842008.1:2035641-2056406 GCF_000455745.1 Alligator sinensis
GATTCCATTCCCACTAGATGAAAAATGTCACAGCTACAATGCCAATAAACTGTAATAAATGAAATACACTACTCCATATTACTTAGCTGTGATAGCTGCAGGATATTTCTGGAAACGAGGAAATACATTCATTTAGAAACTGGGATAAAAAAAGTTTTAGAATTAAAAATTTAAAAGATGTTTCCAAAACTAGAAAACCACAGCTTGCTATCCTGCTGCACCTGATCCATATCTTCAAGGGAGCTATGCCAATTTATACCAGGTGGGGAACTTGTCCTTTTAAAACAAACCAAAAACAAAACATTGTAACTTAAAGCAGTAAAGTCAAAGGTCTTAATATTTAAAGCCATTATTCATTCTCACGCTTGTCCTAGCAGGCTGAGCCATAGAAACTCAATAGGAACTTAACATTGAACACACACTGGTGGGACACAGTATTGAGATACAGTATTCCTGATAAACAGTATGGAGATATTGAGGTACAGCAGGGTGGAGCCATGATGTGTAAACCTGAACTTTGAAATGCCACATGTTAGAGAAAGAAAAGATATATTACATCATGTTATCCATCCCCAGCCAATACAAAGTTGTTTTCTACAGGATATCTTCTGTAGTACTTAGTATTAAATGTTATTTAATCGTAAATGTCCTTAAAGGTTATAGGTGATATCATTTATTGGACCAATTGCATAGCTGGGAGAGATTTCAGACAAGCTTTTGGGCCCAAAGTATCCTTCCTCAGGCCTGGGCAAAGGAAGGGTACTTTGACATGAGGAAGGGTACTTTGTGTACAAAGGTTATCTAAAATCTCTCCCCACTATGCTGCTGGTCCAATAAAAACTATCACATCAAAAAATCCTTGCTTCTCACGTATTTCTAGGACCACCACTGCTACAACATTATTCCAACACTACCAATAAAATGTTATTAATTTTATTTTGCATATTTGTTTTAAAAAAATCCTAACTGATAAATATGAGAAATAAGCTGATAAGCCCTACTATTGTATGTTGTGAAAATATATCATTCAGATTATACAAGTGGGCTTGTGTGTGTGTATTTGGTATGGACCTTATGCCAATGACTTCTTCAAATTCCATAGGGATGGAACACTTAAATATGTGTTTTAACTATGGAATATTAGGGAAAAATAATTTTAGCTATTCCAGTTCAGTATTATTACTATACTAATACTAATACTGCCCTTATTATTATTATTATTGCAGTAGTGCCAAAAAGTCTCTTTCAGGATCAGGTCACCGATGTACAAGCACATAGTAAGAGACCATTCCTGCCCTCCAAAAGTACAGTCTAAAAAGACAAGGAAGATGCATTTACATGGTTTTGCAAATATTTGGCACAGAGGTTCTTAAACGTTTTTCCATATCCAGTCTTTTAGGAATTCTTTTCCATTTACTCATAATGAAATGCTGGGGTTAGTGACCATTTGAAACTCATTTATAACAACTGTTGCAACTCCTATGTTGAAAATCCAAGATTTTTGTAATTTACTATAACACTTACTTGCTAAAGCTTCTGTCAGAATCCTCAACTTTACTCTCTTCATATCCCAGTCTCTTGAGGGCTGTCCCCCTTATTCTATCTTTTCTTTTCCATATCTCCCCACTTCAGTTCCTCTTTCTAACCACTGCATGTGCTATCTTCTTGTAGTGATAACAATAATCCACTTTGCTTCAAGCTCTGGATACTACTTCTCTTGCTTGTTTCATGATATTGACTCTCATTCAACTTGTTGTTTGCTTGTTACATTCTGACTGGTTGCCTACCAAAGAGGTTATAACTCAAGCGGTTACTTTGCTGAAACAAAAGAAAAAAAACTTCCCACATTATGTAGAATGCCTATCAGCCCCCACTACATAAATGTAGTGTGCAAAGTATGCAGGTAACAAGACATTGCAAAGATAGTGGCTGAGCACAAACAGCCTTAAGGGCTTTTGCACTGTATGTACCCTCTTTTCTAAATAAAGTGAACAGTCTTTTAAGCTATAATGTTTTTATATCTTTTAAAGCAGTGGTATAATAATGCTTAACCACCCTGGATGACTTTTCAACTTTTTTTTAACCTAATTAGTACCTTGTTACATCACTAGAATATTGGTAATTTTTAGGTACATAGTGATCTGTCAATGAAGGTCATCAAATAGTCATTTCCTCTTGAAAAATTATCACAGATTTATATTACAACACAGGTGTCAAACTCATCTGGCTCCACAGGCTGGACGAGTGGCACGGGGCCAGTCTGTGGGCCACACCAGATCCACAGACAAGCCCCGCACTCCAGATCCGCAGCCACAGACATTGTATACTGCCTCTGACACCCATGGGCAGCACTGGGGGCCAAATAATACAGCTTTGCAGGCCAGATCTGGCCCATGGGCCATGTGTTTGACATTCCTGTATTAGAGGTTAAAGTAAATGCTAAAATCAGTCCCTTACAATTTTATAATCCACACAGCAGAATTTGTTGCACTTTTTACTGTCAACTAGGTTTGTTTAATAGCAACCCCTGCTAAGAGACTTCTGGACACACATCTACATGGAGTTAAAATGAAGCTAACAAGCCTACATTTGTGTAAAATCCACCCATGTGGATCCCCTTGCTGGACTGTGGCTGTGAACTGGTTTTCATCAAGTTTTTTGTTTTCAGTATAGAATCTTTTGAAAGGGTTTTTACAATTTTGCCATTGCAACCTGGCAAGTATGTGTGTGCGTTCACTTGTTTACAGTTGTGCTATGGTTTCAATTGTGTTTCACTGGGTCACCTATGACACAAAGAAAGAGATCAAGTGCTGTCAATGATTCATAAAATTCTTGTGTATCACACTCTCTGGATGTTCCAGATATTTTTTGTCCATTTCTGTGCTTCAGTAACGGTTGGTATATTTTTGATAAATATAAATAACTAACAGACAAAAAACAGTCGATGCTGCCACATTACCTCAGAGCCCATGTTCTTTTATGAAAGACATGCCGCAGTATATTCTGTCCTCAAGAAACAATATTTTTGGGTTACTTAATCAACACTTAGTGTCTGCCAACATTTTGGAAACAAAACTGAAGATCTTAAAGGAACAATGTAGGACATTATTTCATTGTAATGCTAGAATTTAGGAATATTCCGTGCTGATTTAGAGCATCAGAGCAAACACAGCACATTCATCACATAGAAAGAAACCTTTGTTTATGAACTATCTGGACAGAAGAGCCTTTGATGTACTGTTTTGAGTTTCCTCAACTTCTGCAGAGTGATGAGCTGTGTGGTAACTTCAGTAACAGACTATATCTGCCAGGGTTCAGGAAGCAGAACATGGCACAAGGATAGGCAGGGATCAGGTGTAAAGATTATTTACCACTTCAGTGCTCTCCATTGATGACTGTTATGGAAGAGAATATGGTTCCCTGGTGGATTAGAAAAATGTAGAATCCTTAAAATGCTTTTCTACTCTGAAAAGTGACTGTAAAATTGGCACTGAAAGAGTTAATTTTTACTCTACCCCTGTGACTTCCATAGGCAATGTCTAGAATTTACAAGTAAAAAGCATCTTTCCCACTGCCCGCTTTGAAACCTCAGACTGGGTTTCTGAATATTAAGGTTTATATTTTCTTGCAGTGCATCATACATCTAGCTGCATGGATGCTTATATAGGCCCTTTTGCGTTATCAGCTAGTGACTAAAGAGGATTCCTTAGTTCAAATATTACCTTAAGTTTCACCTGCACAACCCTCTTTTGTGATCTGCGAAACCTAATTTTATTCAGATTCTGTCCTCAGTTACATTTGCGTAAGCAAAGGCCATTGTCTGCAATATGGGGGAGTTTCTTGACCTGTAATTGTAATAAAACTCACCTAGCACTTTAATTCAGGTAGCACAGCATGCTTTGATGTACTGGCTTCAGTCTGAAGCTGCTGTCTTGCTGTACAGAATCTCAACCTTTATTTAAAAACTTAAAACAAGTTTCTTTCTGCTGTGGTTGTAGAAAAAAATTAAAGGGCATGTCCAGACGGGTGCGCAAATGCCTCTTGCAGTGTCTCAACCCCCTTTCAGACGCTGCAAGAGGCACGTGCGGGAACAAAAAAACTGCTGCAAAATATACCCCAGGGACAGAAAAGCGGGGCAGGGTCCCTGAGGCAACCAGAAGCTCAGTTCTCCACAGAGATGCTCTGGTAGCCAGCCAGAGCATCTCTATGACTGGCCCTCGCCCTGGTGTTGAAGCACACTACCTACCTGTGTGGGGCAGTTCAGGCTGCAGGGACCTGGACCCAGCTTTGTGGCAGGTAAGTAGGGGGTTGGGGGGCTGGAGGAGAGGGGAAGGGGACCATGGGGGGGCCACCCAGCCCCAGCCCTAGCCCCTGTTCATTCCCCCAACTCCCTGTTTGTTCCCCTGCTCCCCACTCACTCTCCCACTGGGCACCAGCCCCCCACATTCACTGGCAGTAGCAGCAGTGGTCAGGGCTGCTAGGGGCTTTATGGCACAGCCCCCTGCATGGGGGGCAACGGGGCTCGGCCCCAGCTGCCTGGCATCCCTGCTGCCGCCTCGTGCAGGTGCAGCCTGGCTCAGCAGGGCACTGCGAGCTGTCTCAGAGCTCCAGGTCACTTGGTCTGTGACGCTGAGCCCCGGGTGACACTCACAGCACCCCTGAGCTTCCAGACAGTGCGTGCCACCCTGCTGAGCCAGGCTGCACCCATGCAATGTGGCAGCTGCAGTGCAGGTGCCAGGTGGCCAGGGCCGAGCCCTGCTGCCCCCTGATGCTCTGCGCCATGTGGGGGAGCTGTGCCATGAGGCCCTGAGCAGTCCTGGCAGCCGCTGATGCTGCTGCTAAGTTGCAGGCAGTGCTAAGTTGCAGGCAGTGCAGGAGGCTGGAGCTGAGTGGGGGAGCCCTGGGGGAGGTGGGGGGCAGGATGCAAGAGGGGAGCGATCAGGAGCCTGGAACTGACTGGGGGAATCCCTGAATCATTTCCAGCCTTCTGATCACTTCCCCGCTTGTCTCCAGCCTCTGGAGGACTGGAGACAGGGCACAGACTGAGCAGGGGATTAGAGACTAGCAGGAGGCAGGAGACAAGCCCCTGGAGATGAACTGGAGACGTTCCTCTGCTATCTCCAGCCTCCTGCTCATCTCCAGCCTCCTGCTCATTCCCCTGCTCATCTCCAGCCTTGGGAGGCTGGAGAGGAGCAGGAGACTGAGCAGGAGGCTGGAGACAAGCCCCAGGAGACAATTTGGAAACTTTCCCTGATGTCTCCAACCTCCTGCTCATTTTCCTGCTTGTCTCCAACCTCCCAAGGCTGGAGATAAGCAGGGGACCAAGCAGGGGTCTGGAGATCAGAGGGAGGAGGGGGTGTTGGGGGCTAAGCAACCGCCACTCCCACAGTCCCCCCACACCTACCCACACACTGACCCACATCACTTCACATTCCTTCACACCCACCCATACACCCACCCATATCCCCCCACCTCCCTTCCCACCCCTCTCCTGCAAACTGCACATCCCCCCATCACACACCCACCATATGATAAGGAAACCAAAAACAAACATTAAAACATATAAGATACTTAGGATTTATTTTATTATGATGCTAGAGACACTGCTAGGTTTCCAAATTGCTTTAACATTCTAAATATAGCAATAAAACATTGCCCATCTGATCAATCCCCCTCTCTTTCTCTTTTGTTCTACTTGTGGAAGAATATGGATTTTGGGGTATTTTAAAAAGTGAATTTGGGATGCTGCTTCAGCAGTCCATTTGGCACAAGGGTTAGTGTCCCCAGATACTAATTGTCCAGCCCACAGAAGCTCCTGTCTATTTGTAACACTCATACCGTGGGCCCTAACCCACCTGGCTAGCTAGTAACCCTGTGTGAGGGCTAATGAGTGAGTGGTACAACTAAATTCTTGGGACAACTAATGAAAAAACAGGATAGGAGTGTCATGTGGGTCAAAGGGTCAAAATGTGAAAATAAGTGCGCCTGAGGGGGACACTGAGCAGAGCCTCCTGGGCTGCACCCACCAGCCATCAAAGACATCCAAGGAGCCGGTGGACACCACCCACTGATGCTCTGTTTGGACACATGCATGGACAAGTGGAAAGCAGCCTTGCAGTCTCTGGGCACCTTTCTGGCCTGAGCCTCCTTCCTGGTTAAGTACAGGGCCCACTTGGCCAGGGCCAGGAGGAAGTTGACCAGCAGGTCCTGGGACCAAAAACAAAAAGGTGGGGTGTGAAATTCAACCAGATCCTCAGAAGAAGGATATGGAGGTGGAGATGGAGGGGCTGCAGCCTGGTGCACTCAAGGGTCATGTGTGCCAGGGTCTCCCTCTGCCCACAGAAGGGGCAGGAGACCAGGGTGTCCATGAAGCTTGCCACATACACGCCCATGGCAATGGCTCCTTGGAGGAGCCACTAGCTGAGATCCCCAGTGGCTTGTGGGATGAGGGTAGAGCACAGACTCAGCCACTGGGGTGCCCCATCCACGCCCTCGTTGAGCAGGTCCCTCCACTTGGTGTTTGGGTGGGACGCGAGGGTGGCATGATGGACAGTGCGGCACATGAGCGTGTAGAGGTGGCAGCAATAGATGGTGGAAAAGCAGACTGGTCTGGTGTCCTCCAGCCAGCTTAGGTGGTGGAGCAGGGAACTCCATGAAGCCAGGTGAGGCAAATTCCAGTGGGCTGGAGGACATGGGGGGGGCAGGGGGGCAGGGGTCACCACCACGTAGGACCTGGTCAACCAAGGCAAGGGCATTGGGAAGTAGGGCAGATTTTATCTCCCGGACCAGACTGCAGGTTGCGTGTGTCATGGGTAGGCCCATGCTCTGGGCTAGCACAGTGGGGTCCACCACTCCCACCTATCATAGTCCAGGAGGTCTCTAATACGGGTGACACCAGCCAGGATCAACCTCTGTTGCAACCGGGGTGCCTCTACCATCGGCACCTCCAGCTGGGGGTTCCAGAGTAGGGGCTCGATGAGCAAGTTGGCATCCTGGGTGACTGTTGTGGGGGACCTAGAGGTGGAGACCAACCTCCAGGCCCACAGGACGTCCTGGTAGAAATCTGGCAGCCCTTGCAGGTCCTGCAGGGAGAAGCCCGACAGGCTGTGGAGCTGCCAGTCATATCAGAGCCCCCGGAAGTGGTGGAGGAAAGCACGCCCCAGGTGGTCCCATGCCACATGGCTACTGACACCATATAGCGGTCACTGCAGGGCCTGAAGGTGGAAAGACCTGTCTGCGCAGGCAAACCAGGCCCTGGCCGCCCTCCCACTGCCCTCCTGAGGGCAAGTAGCCCTGAGCTGCTGGCCAGGGCAGCTTTTTATACTGCTGGGGCCAACACAGGTGCTGGTCCTGAGCTCTAGCTCCCCCTGGCTGCAGATCCGGGAGGAGCCAAGCAGGGTTATTTTGCCCCAAATGGCACAATTTGCTCCACAATAAAGTGCATGTCCGGGCATGTGTGCTGAGGCAAAAAGCCCCAGCTCAAATTTGCACCACTTCTATTTGAGCTGCTGCAAACACATGTGCTTGCATGTGTAGATGCACCCAAAAGGGTGAATTGAATATAACTGATGTATAGATACATCCATGAAGCTGCAACAAAGATCTGCAAGGTGTGAGTTGCTATATTGCTCCCAAACGTATTCATTTAGATGGCCAATGATGATGACATAAATATTAGTACTGTTAACCATTTCATTCTTTGTATAAAAAAGGGGGGGAGGATCACCCATCTATTCAATGTACCATGAGTTATCCCTTTCTTTGTTGTCATTAGAAAGTGATGTTTGGGATACACCACCACTTATTTTTTCCCTCTCAAGAATAAGCCACACTAGAGGAGTTTCACAGAGCTCAGGGACATACTCCTGCCATCTGAGGTAGCCATATTTAAGGTGTTTAGTGGAGCTCACAGAACAAGCATTGTCTTCTACATCATCAATGTTCAACCTCCAGCAGATCTGACCTATGAGGCCATGTCATCTGGCCTGTGGGTCTCTCTCACAGATCTGGAAATTTGGTGGTGGGGGAGTAATGGCAGTGTAATGATCAGAAGGCAAGCAGGAAACAAGCCCCAAGCACTTCTCAGGGGTTGTGAGTGGGGGTGGAATAGAATGGAGCTATGTGGGTTCCTCACCCTCCTGTCCCACTTCCCTCTCCCCCTGCAGTCCTGTTTTGAGACCATGGAAATATGATCACCTAGAGTAAGGGCAGTAGATGCATAAATGGAGGCAGGTTAGAAGTGCTATATTTTGCTTGCAGTGCACAAGCATGTTAGATTTACAGTGAAATTTTAGGTTCTGCTTTTGTTAATCATAATATTCCATACAATTCATACTCTAATAATTGTATCTATCTAGTATGTAGTTTGTGGCAAATGATATATTCTTTTAAATGTTCCTCTATTTTGATTCTTTATCTTCAATAGTAGCATAATGTGACCACTTGTAGCATAGTCTTCTGGCATGTAAAGATAGCATTTATATACTTAAAAAAAACCACGTGAAAACTTGTATTTTGCTGAAATTCTGAAACTACTTCCAGGACAATTAAAAAAAAAAGAAAGAAAACTTAATTATCAAACAAAATCCAATATCCAAATTCCTGGCCCCATTAGAAACATGCATTTGACATACCTGCATTATTCATACTGTTCAACATTTACTTCTCTCAGCCATCTGTTTGCTTGTCTTGTTAGCATCCTGTTTAGATGTTCACTCCTGCTCTCTGATAAAACAAGATTCCCTGCTGGTTTCCTGTTCCATATTTCTGTATTCTATTAGACAATGATTTATTGCCAGCTTTGGAATCAAATTCAAGCCAAAGATAATATTAAATAATGTGGACAAATTTATTCACATAGGAGAATGGATGTTGAATACTAATAAGAAACAATATTGAGCACAGTTTACAAAGGTTTCATTACAGTAGAATTGTATATGAGTCCTTTGGCTATAGTTTGGTCTCAATCCCATGTACTTCAATGGTAACAAGTTTGGTACCAGTATTTGCAATAGTGTATTTAACTTTAGAACCAAAATGCCACATCCTGCAATGTGCTGAGAGCCCTTACGTTTCACTGAAATCAATAAAAGTGTTCAAGGCTTTTCAGGGATGGGGTCTAGGCCAGGTATTACTCTTCTAGATAGGATTACTTAAGCTATATGTACACTGCAGGCTCTTTGTGTTTTGATATGTATAAACGGTCATGCTATTTCCCTATTAATATCAGTCAGTCAGGCTAACTGACAGGACAAACTTACAGGTCCAGCTCAGTAATTTATTAGCCTCAATATGTCGCCCTGTCACCTGGCTCCAAAAAAATGTCCTTTGCTAATTCTCTTCTATTCTGGAACATCCAATACAATTATATCTTTAAAAGGTTGCCCAGCCTGAAAAAGAAGAAGGAACTCCATAATGACAACACATTTTCATTTCAACTCAACAAAACTGTCACACCATTTTTTTTAAAGTATGTTTTCTAAAGCAGCATAGAGTACTCTTACCAGGATATGTTAAACCTTCTCACATTGTTTGTACCTGTTGTTCTCAGAGAGATGGTTTTCCACTTTAAGGTGTGATTGCTCTACTAAGCCAAACAACACTAAGCTGAAAACATTTTGGCTTGCAATGTAAAGTATAGCAAGGTCCCACAGGTGACACATAGTGGGGACACGGGGGAGCACGTGCCCCCCTGAGATTGGCCCTTGCCAGCCAGGGAGTGGGGGGCAATGGCCGGTGCCCCCCCCCCGAGAATGTGGGGGCGCCAAGAAAAGCGCCGGCAGCACTTCCAGTTGGCGATCAGCCGCTGGTGCCCCCCCAGGATCAGGAGGCACCAGTCGCCCATGCAAGGCCCTAAGGTCTTTCTTCACAAAGCATTGCAATAATTGAAGGGTTGAGCCTCCCACCCAGAGGGCTGGTTGGAATAATAGTTCAGCTGTGAGCAAAATAAAAATTAATGGACAACATGGTACCAGAAATGCAAGAGGGGAGTGAAGAGCACAAGGATTCCAGTGAACAAGGGCAGAATGGGAAGACAGATGGAAAAGACTTGATGCTCATGGACCATTTCTTCAAGATCTCAGCACCGAGCTCTCGTTGCTGTTTCAGCACAGCTGCCTATGTCCAAACCTATTAATCTCCAGAGGGTGATCATAAACTGCAAACACTGCAGTCTCTGGGGCTGCATGTTAATGGACAATTCCAGGAACCAGAGTGAGCAGGTACCTCACAGTTCCTGTGCAACTCTGCAGAAGGCCTGCTAGGGAAAAACAAAACAAGAGGCACCACAAACAGCTGATACCACTATCTCTGAGGCTGCTTGCAGGTTTTATTACATTTACCTGACTTTGTTTTTTTTGTTTTATTTACTTTACTTTGAGTTACCAGCTTTAAATATTTTGCACAAACTCCAATAACAAACACAGGTATCCAGGTTGTAGCCATATTGGTCTAGAGGAAAAAGCAAAATGAGCCTACAAGCCCTGATTGATTTTTAATAACTCTCTCTCTCATATTTGCACTGGTCTACCACTTTAAAAATGACTTAAATAATCAACAGGCAGTTGCTCTGCTTGTACTGTTCTATTGTTTACCTCATTATATTGATCTCTAACAAAATTTTGCTTTATCTTTAATAATGTTCCCAAAGCAGAAAGTTTCTATTAAACTTGCAGAATATATAAGTAATTCAAACCAAAAGTACATGAACCTCCTGACACAAAACTTATAAAAGCACATTTAAAATCAAATTGATAATAGTCTCTTTATCTCAAAAATCAAAACCAAAAGCCTACAGCTAACACAGACCCAAAATTCATATACAAGAACAAGTTATTCCCAATATAACAGGAAGCCCCCTACATACTATAAAAATAAAGCAACAAGTCATTGTAAAAATAAAAATAATAGCTGGCAGATTCCTATAATTCAGACAGTACAGGTAACATCACAGAACTATTATAGCAGCCCCACCTACACAAAACAACATGCAAAGTAAAAAAAAACAATTCAGCAGCCTGCTCCCTGTCCCCTCCTGTCAAATCTAATAAAGCAAGTGTGACATGCTTTTCCAGTCAATTACTCATTGACATCATTCTGTGTGGCACATATGGTATCTTTTATATCCTGTGTGCCTATTCTAGTATTGATGGGCAAACTTTCAGGTTCTGAACTGGGCTAACAAGCTATTAGTATCTTGGGTTCATTTGATATATAAATACTTATTTTAGCTCAGCAGACATTGTTCATATGCTTCACAGTCAGGTGGAAGGCATACGCCATACTCACATGCAAACAGTTCTAAACATGTACTTGAATTTGCTTTTCCAAGCCCTGTTGGTTTAATGAGCAAGGCCAAATAGGGTACGTGGTGTCTCCCAAAATAGTAGAGAGTCCCAGAAACCTATTGATCATAATATTATTAACAAGGCACAAAGTTCCTGTTTGTTCTTTTGAGTAAATACCAGATCTAATCCATATCCTGGCAAAATTATGGCCTTCATGTCTGCCCTAATTGTCTTGAATGCATCATACTCATCTTCTTAGATAAAGAAGCTTCCCCATTTCTAAAAGGCCCAAAAGGCCATCGAGAGTCACTTGGGAGCACCTGCCACCCATCATAAACAGCCAGCCTGAAATCAAGAACAGCTCATTTAATGAATCCATGGTTTGATCCTTCAGTGATCACACAAAAGTTAGAAGTGTCCAGAGCCTGAAGACCCTCAGCTAAATGAGATGGTGAGCTAAAATAAATTCCATACTATGGAGGGGCTGTGAAAGAAAGACAAGTTAGCCCACAACTGAACTCCTAAAAAGGGTCTGGTCTGTGTGGTGTCGAGAAATCTGGGGTGTATACTCACAAACCTGATGCCAGGCATGTCTGGAGTGACCATAAGGATACAGGTATGGAGAGTGTAGGACACATATGGCACTATGTGTGGACAACTTGAGATAGGCTAGTTTGGCTTAAAACTTGCACAGAAGTGAATATACACTGCACTACAGATATCCTCAGAGAGGAAGGATAGCTCTGTGGCTAAGTAGGAGAGGGAGGAAATAATGTGACCTTCCACTAAGCTCTTCAGACTCTTGGAAGGGCTCCACAAGGCTTTGTGGGGTGAGGATATCTCTTTCACTGTGAGAGATTCTGAGAAGAGAGAGAGAGAAAGCAAGCAAGCTGAAGAAGAAAAATGCAGAGATTAGAGAAAAATCAGCTACCTAAATATGAGAGGTTGCCTTGGCTCTTTTTAATTTAATGTAATGTGTGGTGAGGCAAAGGCTGCTATTAAGGGATGATCAAGTATTTTATACTTCCTGGCCCTTTGACTTAGAAATGTTGATGGAACAATTGACAAAACTCAGCATTTTCATATTAAAATATTATGACAGAACAAAAAGATCACATAATTAATTCTTCCGGGAATAGAGGAAATGCCAAAACGTTTTGCCTTTCCTCCATGAATAGTTGCTTGGCTAGTTTATATTCAGGTCAGAGCAACGGCCAAGGTTTCCAGCTAAGCATCTGGCTGGCAGCCTCAATGTCAATTATATTATAGTAAGCTTCAACTCTCGTTTCTATAAGAGAAAAACTTGTTCCACAGCTTCAGCCCAAACTAAGGATCAAAGTCACAGTGTCTCATTATGCTTACAGTTACCGACAATCCAGTTAGCCATGAATCTCCAGTTGTCCTCACTCAAAACAACTTTCACAAAGATTTTAGACTGCCATTTTAAAAAAATGCTTATAAAAATATAGTGAACAGCTACCATGTCACTAAATATATATACTGATTCCTAGAGAAAACTAGCATTTCCATTCTTGATTTTTTATTAATAAAACCTTGAGCAAGTAGCATTTTATTAGAGTATTATAGAAAAAGGAAAAACTTCTTAAATGTATAGTATTTTAGTGAATATATTGATTTATTATATTGATATTTTCAATCTTAAATCTATAATACTGTTTTGTTCCATCCAACAATGTTCTTAAACACTCAGATACCGTGGTAATGGGGTCCATATAAACAAAAAGAGATAAACAGATTTTATTTTCTTTGATTATTTGTTCTGTTTCTGCCTAATAATGTTCAGCTGTATATAAAAAATAAAGCAGAAAGACACGTGGCTTCTTCTCACTACCAAGAAGACTCTGAAAAGACCATCAAAGTTCAGTAACTCCTACTGTGGTGTCATCAGCAAAGAAACAAGCCCTGCACATAAGACTTTACAAAAATCAGTCTCAAAAAAGAAACTGTGAAACCCAGAGGAAGACACTGGCTGCAACCCGTCTTCACTTATTCCCTCTCTGCCTCATTTCCTCTCTGTTGACTAATGAGTGTTAGTGTTTGTAGGCCCACGAAAGTGAGTCCTTGGGAGCATTTGAGTGAGGAGATGAGAGTGTGTGGCAGACTGGAAATGGGACTACATTGGACGCATCATAGCTGGCATGGAATGAGGCCTAACATTGGTAATAGGAACAGGACATAAAGGAGGCCTTAAGGCTGGTGATGTTGGTGAAACAAAAGGCAGCTAGAGGAAATATAATAAGAAACAAAATCAGAAATGTGATCTGGAGCTGCAGCAGAGCTGGGCAGGATCGTAAAGGAAGAATGAGAAGTTTGAACTGGGACAGGAAGTGATGTCAGAATGGGAAGTGATGTTATCTCATTGGACAAGAAAATTTTACTGGCTACTTTTTAAATGGATCAAGAGAAGGCCCCTGGAGAAGGCCAAACTGGATGATACTGAATTCATAAAGCCAGAGTGGAAGAGCTGGAGTAGTTAAGACAAAGTGGCCAACATGTGGACACATGATTTATCCATGAGGAGAGAAAAGAAAGGTCAGAGTTCTGTAATGTGGAGAAGGAAGCAACAAACATTGGTAAAAGTTTGGGTGGGCTGGGGCAAAATGAGGAAAGAATGTGTAGATATATCTGTGCTGAAGTTTATGTAGATAGATGCTGTGCTGTGTGGTTTGAAGAAACCTGAGCTAACTTTAGACTAAATGGCTTAGGTGCTGATAGCAGTCTCTTCAGCAGCTCTGTGTAGATTAGTTCACTGTAACTACAATATAGACATACCCTAAAATGGCTCCAAGATGGGAGGATGATGGGCAGGATGTAAAGACAGAAAGGACAGTGAAAAAAAGTAGCAGCTCTGTTAGAGGTAATAGTTATGTGGTAGCAGATCATCTAGGACAGGGGTGGGCAAAATACAGCCCATGGGCTGGATCTGGGCACGTGGCAGGGACTATGTTTCCCAGCAGCCCCTGCAGTGGTGGCTCCTTCCAGCTGCTGCAACTTGGTGTCTCTGCCACTGTTGGACCTGGCCCTGCTGCCTATTCACCCCAGCCCATCCACCCCACACCCACCACCTGGGGTGCTGGATGGAGCAGGCAGTAGACTTGCCAACCTTCCTGGATTGGCTGAGAGTCTACCAGAATTGGCAGTGATCTCCTGGAGACTACAGGCAACCCCCGCTTAATGCGGTTTCACTTAGTGCTATTTTGCTATAGCCGCTCATTTAAAATTAGTACCTGATTTCACTTAGCACTGAGCCAGTTTCACTATAGCACTCAGTGAAGGACCAGTGGCAGCGAGAAGTGGTGAGTGGCAGCGAGTGGGTGGGAATGAGCACGGAGCCTGCACTGGTGCTGCAGGGCCAGGGCCAGCAGGGGCCCAGGGAGGGGCAGCAGGAGCGAGGGCCCAGGCTGGCACACAGTGCCAGAGTAGCTGGTGGACAGGGGGGGTGGGGAGAAGCAGCGACAGCAAGAAGCAGCAGGGTAGGGGGGCAGGCAAGAGTGTGTGGCCTCTGCCAGTGCCCAGAGCCAGGGCTGGCAGGGACCCAGGGTGGAGCAGCAGAAGTGCAGGGCTGGCACATGTGGGCTGGCTTGTGGGGCTGGAGAGGCCGACAGGCAGGCAGAGGGGTGGGAAGAGGTGGCGGTGGTGAGAAGCTGCAGCAAGAATGGCGGTAACTAATTATCTCTGTTTACATTAATTCCTATGGGGAAATGGGTTTCGCTTAGCACGGTTCTGGTTAACGCTCAGTTTTTCTGGAACCAATTAAGTGTGTTAATCGGAGGTTGCCTGTATTGGAAACAATCCAGGAGATTAATATTGTAAACGGGTTGAACAGTACAATTAATGACATTACGTCATGTTGGAAAAATAATCTCCCGGAACAGCTTCTGTCAGAGTTGGCAACCCTAGCAGGCAGGCGGGCAGGGTCTCCGTGGAGACAGGCCAGGACCCCTGCAGGCAGGGTGTGCTCTGCCAGGCAGTGGGATGGGGCTGTGGGTGAACAGGGAATAGTGTCCAGGAGTGGGAGGGGCTGGCAGAAGCCAGGATCATGAGGTTGTGACAATACGGGACTGAAACACTGCTGTACCATGGGCCCTGGTCCTGTGCTGTCACTGCCCCATGGTTCTGTGAAGTGGGCTAGCCATGGGTGTCTGGTGCCTCTTGAATCAGGGGGGGCATGTGCCCCTGCTGGCACCAGTGAGCAACCGGGGGGATCCTGCTGGCCGGGAGGCGGGGGGGGTCTCCCGGCAGCAGATTCCACTGGTCACAGGGGCAACGATCTCACTCACCATAAAAGCAGCCGCACTGCTTCTGGAGCTCTGCGGCCAATTCCAGAAGTGGCACGGCCATTTTTGCTGGCGGCCCCGCTCCCCGGCCATTGCTTGCAGGGGGACCACTTGTACTACTGCCTGCCCCTCTGCCCGCCGGCTACACAGGGAGCATGGCCTGACACGGGGTGCACTGGCGCTCTCAGGAGGTGCATATGAACATCATGCACCCCCTACATGTCGCCCCTGGGGCTACCCTTAGCCCATGCTGCCTGCTCCAGTTAAGCAGGGAGGCATGGTCTAACACCCCCCAGCTTCTGGCCTGGACCACTGCAGGCACATGGCTGCACTTCTGGAAGCAAAAGTGAATGACTGTTCACTTGCTTATCAGTTTAATAGTTTAGACCAGGGGCGGGCAATTATTTCAGGCGGAGGGCCGCTTACTGAGTTTTGGCAAGCCATCGAGGGCCGCATGACAGGCAGCCAGGGGCAGATTAATATTTATTTTCTAGATTTTTTTATGAGCTCCATGGACTGGATAAAATGGCCTGGCAGGCCTCATCTGGCCCATGGGCCACATTTTGCCCACCCCTGGCTTAGACTAACCTGTAAAGATGAATTGATTCAGCCTTGGGTTTTTTGACTGTCTGTACTTAGCTTAGGTAGCAACAGTGTGAAGCATGATAGCTTCTCTTTCCTTCCTCAAACCAAGTGACAGTTAGTGCAGAGTAAAACTCCTTGTCCCTGAAATAAAGGAATTGATAATATTTTAAACTTGGATATGTTTTACAGACATGTTTCAAATACATTCTTGGCAAGCATGAGTAATATTTCCTTTATTAAAGTGAACACCCTGTGCCAGCCCTGTTCAGTCCAAAAATGAGATGTTTTGTACCAAATTTTGATCTCATTTACTCCAGTATAAACCAAATTATACCACTGACTTTAGAATGGTTAGTTCAGAATTTCCCTGATGAAAGCAGAACTTAGTTTACAGGGTTTGCATACAGAACATTCCCCGATCCCTGCACTAAACCAAATGACTTCCCTGCACTCGTCGCACTGCACCACTCTCTCCAGCACTGCACTTGTTTAATATGTGCCAACAGTTCACAGAACACATGGAGGAGAGGGGAGAAATATAATCCTGCATTTGAAAGGCACTGGAAAAGGTAAGGATTTCTGTGGTCTGTTTCAGTTGCATTCTCTTCTAATGTTATTTTCTGAATCTTGTTTTCATTGTTCATATTTGACTGTGCGAAGTATATACAATAAAAGGCTCAATTTGCTTTCAACAGTCTTATAAGCACACATTTTTTTCTAAATATTTTTTCTATTAACATTTTTTTCTAAGTAAGTTTTCCCACTTGTTAATAAACAAGTGTTTTTTCTTGCTGTCCGTCCTCCTCCTTCCTCCTGCTTTCTTAGTGTACCCCTCATTATATTGCAGCAGATTAATCGGGATGACACAACTTTGCCATTTTTGAAAAAAAAAAAAAAAAGGAACCTAGTAACAGAGCAGATGAAAGCTGGCATAAAGAACTGATTCTTTCAAGGGCATTTGAGGAGATTGTGTACAGGGGGAGAGTAGCTTGGTAAACAGCTCAGACAAAATTCTGTTCTATGTTCTTTCCTTTATTTTTAACTAAATTTGGCCTGAGGGACACACACACACACACACACACACACACACACACACACACACACTGAAATACTGGGTATACTAAGACCAAAGCAATAATGCTTTGCATAGCAAACTTTTAGTCCATAACTCAAAATATTGTATAATCAATTAACCTTCACGACAATATATGAGATAGGAAAGTATATGTCCATTTTACAGATAGGAAAACCGAAGCACATAATATTAAACACCTTGTCTAAGGTCATACAGCGTACCTGTTGCAGAACTGAAATTAGAACCCAGGAGTTCAGGCTTGAATTGCTAGACCACAATCTCACAGGTACACAGACACTTTTTCTGAACTGCATAAATTATACTAATAGATAATCTCACCTGTGACTGTATAAGACCTCTGAGATTGGCCCAGTGTAAATGGTTGGAGGTCTGACAGTAACTTCTTTGTTTATTTTAAACAAAGAAAAGAGATGAGCTGGCCACAGGTAGACATCAAAATATTAAAAATTAGCTGCAATTCAAGGGTTTTGGCAAGCCTGATTCAAAGCAGAAAATGCCAAATTCTGCATCTTCAACTCAAGGTTCTTTCAGTAAATCTGATATCTTTTATTAGACCAACTCAAATAGTTGGAAAATTCTTTTTAGCTAAGAAGAATTTTTTTCAACTATTTGAGTTGGTCTAATAAAAGATATTAGATTTACCCAAAGAACCTTGTCTGCCTCTGTCCTTAGATCAACATGGCTACAACCTACACCCCTGTATCTTCAACTCTACCTTTGATAAATGTATGTTTAAACAAGTGCCCTCCAGGATTGTTTCAGCACCTGAGGTGAACCAAAGCATCATATGTCAGCTGTGGATGAAGCGGAAGAAATTGCTGCAGATTTGTTTCCTTTTAGGGGAAATATCAATTAAGAGAGACTGCTTAATGGTGTGCAAAGTGCCAACGAAAACAACCTTCAAGTGAACAGAAATAAATGCTGAATCAGGTTCTGTGAAATTAGATATTGTAGAAACAATAAAAGAGGTGTGTGACCAGATCAAACAAAGATGAAGACAACTGGAAAGATCAAACCAAAGAGGCATTATAGAGATTCATGGGTGTGTCAATATATATGTAAGAAAATTCATCCCTAATTAAGTTCTCTTCTCAGAATACTGTTTGAGGACAGTTCAGAACAACAGTAAAAAGAACATCAAGAGAAACACTAAGAGGAATTTAAAAGAATGTCACTACAGCACCAGTTCTGAATTATGATGAGATTTACGAAGAGTCTAACATCTAAGTAAATGCAATTCACATGAATTGGAGGCCCTGCTTCTACAAAATGACTACCTAATAATATATTCATCTTCCGCTGGTGACACGTAGGGGGTGCATGTGCACCCTCTCAAAGCGCCGGTGCACCCCCTGACTGGCTGTGCTCACGGCTCAGGCAACGGGCAGGGGAGGCAGGCAAGAGCACTGGTGCCCCCCCCTGTGAGCACCAGCCAGGGAGTGGGACCCCCCTACTCGTCAGTGAGATTAGGCATGGGGGGTGCCCTCCCGGTCACTAACTGATCGCTGGGGGGGCACATGCCTCCCTTGAATAAGGTGGCACCAGTTGCCCATGGCTTCTTCTGTATTGAATGAAACATAATAGAACTATGCTCAGATTGGGAAAAAATGGCAGTACTGCTCATGATGTGTAAAAAATTGGCAAGGTAGAAACAGACTGTAAATAATTTTAAAAAGCCCCCAGAAACTATTGGGTAAAATAGAGCCCAAACTTCAGAAAATACCCATAAAAAGCAATAAGAATCTGCTTCTTGTGGTTGTGATTTCAGGACTGCCTAAAACTAGTGAAAGTAAGGCACCACAGAAAATGGGGTTTGAAGTAAATACCACACTAATATTAGCCACTTATAGAACAACACTTGATGAGCTCAGATAAAGGCACTGATACAACTCACAACAGAAAATATAGGATCTCTTTGGAATTATGAACTTCAGATATTTGTGTAAGATATTATCTGATGGGCATGTGCAAAGTGACTAGTATTTGCTTTGGATTCGGATTTGGCCAATTCGGGGGACAGTGATTTGATTTAGTGATTCGAATCACTGTCCCGAATCAATTTGGCTGAACCTGATTCAGAGATTTGGCTGCTGCTGAATCGGCCGAATCTCTGAATTGGACAGGCCCTATCCCCCGCTCGTTCTCCCAGCCCCCTCCCCCTGGCTGCCCCACCCGGCCCCAGTTCCCAGCTCTTGAAAAAAAAAAAAGTCCCAGACTCACTGGTTCCTGGCAGGCAGGGGGCAATCTCCTCTGTACCCCACTGCCCCATGCTCCTGGGGGAGCTCTGCCATGAGCCTCCAGAAGCCCCAATGGCCACTGCAGCAGCTGGTGAGTGGGGTTTGTTTTTTTTAAGAGCCGGGAGCTGGGGCCTGGCGAGGCAGCCATGGTGGGCCTGAGAGAGTGGGCGGGTTCTGAGGGTGCTCAGGGGAGCTGGGGGAGCAGACAGGGGATGGGGCCTGGTGCGGGTCCCCTCATAGTTCATTCCCCCCTCCTTCAGCCCCCTCCCCCACCTCCTACTTACCAGCATGACATCCGGGTCTAGCTCCCTGCAGCAGTGAGTGGGGACTGCCTGAATCTCCGAAGCTCTCCAAATCTTTTCTGAATTGATTTGGACCTTTTTATTGGTCTCCTGATTCGATTCAGATTAGGAGATTTGGCCACCAAATCGGGCTGAAGCTCCTCTGAATCGAATCAGCACCCAAAGCTTCGCACAGCCCTACTGTCTGACATGAGCCATGCCAGAAAATGTGGCTCTACCTGCCCCTAGCATTTCCAGACTTCCAGGTACCTAGATTAAAATGGTCTGGGAACTTCTGTTTGTATGACCTTCCACAGATTTGGCACTAACAAGGCCTTCTGGTAATTTTTTGGCAAATCTTTAGCTCTTTATTTCTCCAAAGGGATTTACATGTGTAATTACTGAAATTCATAATCAATTCCTGAGAGGTGCTGGAGCATGTCCTGCCAGGGGTCCTGATATGTTTATCTGCAGTGGAAATGGTCAGCACCATGACAAGAGCAGAAGCATAACAAGCCATTTTCATGACCTGGGCAGAGGCAGTGGCCAGGGCAGTGACAGTAGGTGGGGTGGCAATACCAATAGCCACTAATTTTGCACCCCTTGTAAGTTGGTATCCAGGGCAGGTCTCCTACCCTGTTACGCTACTAGACAAAAGACAGTTGGTGGGAACTGAGTTATCCTGCATAACTGACCAGGAGACATTCATCTCCCTGTGACACAGCTATAAAAAACAAATGGCTTATTTCCATTCCAAAATCCTGACAATAATACTCAATTGTTCAAAACTGTCCTTTGGCCATCAAGATCTCAAATACTTTTGTAAGGCATGAAGTGAAAAGATAATGACTCGTTTGAGTGGCAAAACATTCCATGCCTTACTCAAGCCACTGAAGTGCTGTGTTTCCGTGTATTTTGGGAAGAAGAAAAATCAAAATAAATAGATTTTGTATTTATTCCAAGAGATGTTATTTTAAGCAGCA